>NW_024412376.1:61429924-61700799 GCF_014898765.1 Herpailurus yagouaroundi
TTTTTTTTTTTTTTTTTTTTTTTTTTTTTTTTTTTACGTTTATTTATTATTTTTGGGGCAGAGAGAGACAGAGCATGAATGCGGGAGGGGGAGAGAGAGGGAGACACAGAATCGGAAACAGGCTCCAGGCTCCGAGCCATCAGCCCAGAGCCCGACGCGGGGCTCGAACTCACGGACCGCGAGATCGTGACCTGGCTGAAGTCGGGCGCTTAACCGACTGCGTCACCCAGGCGCCCCCTCATGACGTTTTAATATGTTCTTAATGTGTAATTTTACTCTTCATATTTTTATACATTATTGTACCATATACACTTATTTCTTTGGGAGTAAAGCAGTAACATTTCTCCTATTGGTTGTAAGATGCAATGCAATATACAATATATAAAATTATACATATACAATATATAAAAATAAATAAATTATATAAGTAGATAAATACATCTCCAAATGCAATAGATTCAGTCCAATACTTTCCCAAGTGGTTCTACAGTTTACAACCCCACTGGTAATAATGACAAAATTTGGTTACAACAGTCTTCTTAATTGTAGCTACTCTTCTAGGTATGTAATAGTATCCCCTTTGATTCTAAGTGGCATTTCCCTAATTATTAATGAAGTCAAACATCTTATTTCTATATTAATTGTTCAGGTGGACAAATGTGGTGAAAGTCTATTCAAATCCCATGCCCATTTTGTAGTGAAATTTTTCACTTTTGTTCTCATTGCTTTGCAGATTATATGAGATTTTTTTGGTAATATATTGTTATATGTGTTGCAATTTTACATTTGTATTCTCTTACTGTTTTTGATATAAAGGATTCTTTTTATCTTTACTGTTGTCCGTTTTTTTCAATCTTTTATTTAACGTTAGTGCATTTTGTATATAGTTTAAGAAATCTTTCCTTACTCAGAGTTGATAAAAATATTCTCCTTTATTAATTATTAGAGGCAATTGTTATGCCATCTGTATTTATATCTATAGTCTAACACAAATGATTTTAAATACAGTATGAAGGATGTTATCAAATATTATTTTTCTTGTCTATATCCATTATTCTGGGAATTAATGAAAAGACTCTTTCCTATAGGGTTTTCAGTACCACTTTTGTGGTATATAAGTATGAATCGTTCTATTTCTAGACTCTTTATTCTGACCCATTAGTCTATTAATCTCTCATCATGCCAATACTTCAATATCATAATTCATGTAGCTTATAAAAAGGTGTGACACTCACTAATGTTTTCTTTTGCATTTTGCAGGTCTTAAAAATAGTCTTCTCTAATTTTAACTCTAAATTTTTGCATGCAATTTAGAATTAGTTTGTGAATTCATTCATGAACTTGTAGAGATTTTAAGGAGACTGCATAGATTCCACACAAAAATTTCTGAAATGCTGATAATTTTATAAGAGTAAGTCTTCTTGTTCCATGAATATGATATATTTCCCTTTATTTTGTTGTTTCAAAGTACTTTCAATAATGTTCAATTAATTTTTGTGCAGATATCTTGTACAAATTTCATTATATTTATTTCTAGTTATTTTTTTTACTATATTCCTATATAGAGTGGTATTTTTAAAATTTCACTTTCAACTACTTGTTAGGATATGAATATATATATTTTTATATATTTGTCTTCTATCCAGAAACAGTGTTAAGCACATTTATTTATATTATTTGTAGACTGTTAAGTTTCTAATGTTCCCAATCATATCTATAAGTAATGGCAATTTTATTTCTTCTTTAGCTAGACCCTAAACTTTCATTTCTTAGTTGTATATTTTGCACTAACTAGCAATCTGGCATGCTGTTGAATAACAGAGATATAGAGTGTATTCTTGCCTCATTCCCATTCTTCATTCAGACAGATTTCAGTATGTTATCACTAAATATGATTTTTATGTACTTTTTCTTTATAATATTAGGAAAGCTCTTTCTTATTTCTATTTTATCAAAAGCTTTCTTTCTCTATTTAGTTAATAATGAAGGAATGTTGAATTGGATCAATGCTTTCTCAGCAGCTACTGAAAAAGCCCCATGATTTTTTCTCTTTTGTTAATGCAGTGATATACCCAAACTTCTGTATGTATTTCACTTAGGTATGTTTGCATGATATGATAGATTTTCTAGTCATATTTGGTGGAAAACTTAGTATGGAAAACTTAGTCCGGTCCATAAGTGTCAGAAGTAGAATTTCTACATTATACAAATATATAAAATTTTTATATTATTGTTTTGTGCCTATACCTGAAAATGCCCCATCAAGAAATTTACTATAGATGAAAAGCATTGACTAAATTTTAATGTTATCCCCCTAACAAATGAAAGAATGAATTAATAGTTGAAAATAATTATAAAAACAAGAATTAAGTGTTCCATAATTTTAAGATAAAATTACATGCTGTTGATCTGTTGATGTCTGGCTTATTTTTAGAACTTAGTAGTCATCGAATTTTTTTTTTTTTTTTTTTTTTTGATAACAGACTGACTCATTTTCAGAACCAATGTTGTTTGTTTCAATTCCCTCCTCTTCAGGGTTACAAATTTCTAAGTAGGTATTTAAATTCATGTTTTTGAGTAATAATTTCACAAATATGCACATTCCCTTTACTGATATGCACTGGTAAGATGGCCATATGGCTGATATGCACCATTTATGTATGTATGGCGGCAAGACAAAAAATAAAAATGAGTGAAATCTGACACATACTGGGTATTCAGTAGCTTCAGTATAATCTATTGTGAGAAACGTGCATTTCCTCATAATGCTAAGAATATTTCTATTCAATTGCAGATAGATAAGAAGAAACAATCCTCAGAGAATGCAAACCTATGCTGGACCTAATAATACCTAATCTCATGTGAAAATCCTTCAATGAGTATTATTATGACTGTCTTTTCTGACTACATGAGTTTGATTACCATTGCTATTTCATACTCCACTCATGTATTTATGTTAGCAATAATGAAAAAATATTCTAAATTATGCCTTTATAAGGGAAACAGAAGGAGAGTGAAAAAGTACTCTTTCTGGAATTATAATTCAATCTAATTTTCTACAAATATTTAAATAAAATTGTTACATATCAGCTCTAAAGGAATTGATAAATTCCCAAGACATTCCAGGATATAAACATTTTTCCTGTCCACATTTACTCCTAATTCACTTTTTTTTCTTGGTTATATTATATTGTGTTGAAACTATATGAGGCAAAAAAAAGGTAGTTTTGTCTCATATAGATCAAAAATAGTTATGTCTTGTGTAGTATTCTAAATGTTTTTTTTTTCAACGTTTATTTATTTTTGGGACAAAGAGAGACAGAGCATGAACGGGGGAGGGGCAGAGAGAGAGGGAGACACAGAATCGGAAACAGGCCCCAGGCTCTGAGCCATCAGAGCCTGACATGGGGCTCGAACTCACGGACCGCGAGATCGTGACCTGGCTGAAGTCGGACGCTCAACCGACTGCGCCACCCAGGCGCCTCTCTTGTGTAGTATTTTAATACTAATTGCATTCCATTACAACTCTGTACTCAAATACTGGGTGTATTTTGGTTATTATCTAGAAATACTATTCCTTACCACTCTTATTACTGGTGGTGCCATTTCTTCTTTCTCTGTTTTCTCAACCCATCAGAGTGTTGCATACAGACTCAATATCTTCTTACTGGAAGGACAGTTTCCTGATCAAACCAGACCTTAAAAGGAAGAATCATTGCTCCTTCAATGATACTCATAAATTTCTTTTCTGCTGATGAAAATAATGAAACTTGTGGACAACGACTTGAGTAACAATTTAGGAGGCAAGAGGACCATGCAATGAACTCAAGGCTGGAATTATATATCATGTACTTGATCTCAACTGATACAAAAAAAAAAAAAAAAAAGGGATATTGCCATGACATTCTATAATTATTTTTTTAATGTGGCTTGAGTAGAAAGATAATACATTCATATGTAGATCACGTCTATCATCTGGTCAGAGCAAAAGAATAATATGCATACAGTTGTTGTTTTGGAAACATCTCAATTTTAACATCTTGCTAGAACTGTATAGAACTGTGGAATAATGCCCAGAACCTCAAGAAAACAAAACAAAACAAAACAAAACAAAACAAAACAAAACAAAACCAACACGGACGCGTGTGCACACACACACAACAAGCAACAAGCAACAAAAAACTAACTTCACTTTGAAGATAATTGTTAAATATTGACATTAGAACAGGGTTCAATAGTAGTTTGATCAATGATCTGAATTTTTTTTCTTGAAAAAAAATCAAGGTGCTTACAATTTTTAAATATAAAATGAACACAAGGTGTTTATTTGTCTCCTAAGCAAATTGTTAGGGTTTAGTATTTTTAATCATAAGTTGATAAAACTTTACCTAGTTAGAAGCTTCAGTTGAAAAATTGTCAAGTTTTGTTCAACTTTAAAATACACGTGTTCTTTATTGTATACTGAGAGATAATACAGTATGAAACAGTTATTCCCCACAGTATAATGTTGAATCAGCAGGCCTTGATTACTTACTCAGTAGGATGCCTTTGAATTGGTTAAATCAAATGACTGTCATGTTGGACAATTCATAGAGGACTAATGAAGTGGATAGAAATTGGAAAAAAGCCAAAATAGACTTTTGAAAAGGAAAAATGATGACCATGAAAATTATATATCATTCAGTTTAGGTGTAAACATCCATCTGTTTCCATTATGTTATAATAGTTTATTATTCAAATGCAGACTTTAAAGGAAGACTCTCAACAGATAAGCAATTGGTTTAGAATCTAATAAACACCAAAGAAAAGAAGATAAACATTTAGTCTTGCACAAACCATCTGTGTTTGACTAAACTGAAAAATTGGAGTGAAGAGACTTCTAAGAATAAGCTTCTGTTAAAATTTTCCATTTGTAATAAAGAGTCACCAGTATCCTAAACAAAAGAGTATTTTACATTTAATTACTTGATACTAGCAATAAACATTAATTAAATGTAAAATTTAAAAATATTTTGGACATTATAAAACTTTTACATGCACGTAATATTGAGGGATGCAAATTTATAGGAAATATTTGTGCTAGTCAAAAAGGAGAATAATTTATTTATGACCAGAAAATCCATTTCTGGATGAAATTAGTGAACTCAATAATTCAATTTAGTTTCAAAATCAAATTAATGGCTTCAATTCAGCTGACTATTCCATTTAATATTAATTATGCTCTTTTTATGATTTTATTTTAGTTTTTACTTTTAAAGTTTACATTGAAGTTTAGTGAAATTTTCTGAATGTTCAATGGAGTTTTTGTTGTTAGGCTTTTGATTGTATGCTTTTAATTAAAAAGACATTAATCGTTCTAAGCACTTTTAGTTAAAAAGGACTCAAATTTCAGTAAAGAGGAAAAGTTAACGATGCTTAATGTTTTAAGCTCAGTTACTGAAATTTAAGAAATAAAATAACTTAGATCTTGAATTATTGTCAATTCTTCTTTTAAAATAATTTTCATTTTTTCACTTTTAAACATATTCATTATCACTAGCTTGATGTCATTTCACTAAGTACTTGGGCAGTTGCTATAAATTCTTAATAGGCTCTCTATTCCTTCAGTGTCCTTCTTTTCCAATACAAATTATTAAATCCTAGGAGGATAAACCTTTAAAAATTTTTGATAGCTATTACCTAGCAGATCAGGGCCAAAGCTTTTAGTCTCATGTTAAAACTATTTCTCAGCTGAGTCTCCATCGACATTACTAAATTTATTTTGAATTTGTTTTCTGAGCAAACTCTCCATTAGACTTTCTTCAACACCGATATGTAAGTTTCACAGTGTTAAGCTTCTTGTTATCTGTGGCCAATTTTTTCCTGAAGTATTGTAGCAAGTAACATTCCCACCAGCAGTGGAGATGTTTCCGCACATCATTGCCAAAACTACATAATTTTGTGTGTTTTCAGTAACACCATCTTCTAATTATATATTTGCATTATAGTTGTCCTCAGAAACTGCTTAGTTCGCAAGACTGTTAATAGTAGTATAATTAAATAATTAAGAATAGATGTAAGATAATATTTGTATAATTTAATGATGCAAGTTCATATTACACAAATGCTATACTAGTTTCTGTATAGTAATGCATTGAATATGCTCAACAATTCTGTTTTATTACTCAAATAAGGTAACTAAACTTTAAGAATGTAAGTAATATGTCCAAATTCACCAAACTAGAGGGAGATGTAGGTGCACCTCAACCTTATGCTTTACATAGCATATGACATTGTTGAGAATATAAAATGGTATGATGTAAATACTGAAATAGCCTCATTCATAGTATGCATGAAATGTTCACAAAATAATATCTTATAAATACAAATTCTGAACTGCTTGTGTGCAGAAGCATAACTAATTCATTTTCATACCTGTCACCTCCAAGCAAAAAACTTGGAACATGTAAGTATCCAATAAATATTGGCTTACTTATTGTAGAACATATATTCTTAAATTTCTCACTTCTCTTTCCCAAACTGAAAGACAGGACATTTATTTTAATAAGAAATATGATTATGTCAACAGTTGTTAAGATCTATTCTATGAAGTTGGACCCATTATCATTAACATGTTATTTAATAAATATTTGTTGAACATCTATTATATGGCAGACATTGTTCTAGATGCTGGAGACAGTAGTTAATAAAACAAACAAAAAAAAATCTTAGCCTGATGGAGTTTAGATTCTAAGAGAACACAGAAAATAAATGACACGAATAAGCAAAATACATACTGAATAAAGTACTGATGGTGATAAATGCTAACAAGAAAAGCAAAATGTGTGTGTGTGTGTGTGTGTGTATGTGTATGTAGGTATGGAGGTGTAGGAATATGGAGTTTTAGATTGGGTTGCCAAGGAAGACTTCATGGATATTCTTCTGAGTAAGGATCTGAAGGGTATGAAAGATCCAGTCATGTGGATTTCTTTGGACAGAATATTTCAAGCAAAGGAAAAGAAATATGGAGGACTAAGGTGGTGTTTATCTAGAACAGTCAAGAAACTTTACAAAGAGGCCTGAGCAGTGAAAGTGAGGGAAAGAGGAGTCCAGGTACAGGAGATGAGAAGCTCATGTGGACTCTGGGGTCCATCAGCAGGGCTTTGGCTTGCATTTCTAGTGAGGTGGAAGCTGATGTAAGATTTTGAGGAAAGGACTGAAAACATCTGATGTCTCTACACAGGTTCTCCCTCAATTTGCCCATTCTATTGAGAAAATATTTAAGGGGAAGAATGGTAGATGGGAGACTCATTAATATTTTATTTATAATACTAATGTAGGCAAAAACAGAATGCAAATTAGACTCAGAAAGTAGCAGAAGAATTGCATGGAAGGGAATGTTTTCAAGGTAGATTATGTGAGTCACCAGTGTGATACAAGGTATAGGAGAAAAAGAGCAGTTAAGGATGATTTCAAGATATTTGAACTAAACAATTGGAAGAATGGAGTCCTCATTTCCTGAGGTGGGAAAGATCAATAAAGGCATATTTAGGTGGGAGGGGTCAGTGGGAGACATATGAGGAGTTAAGTTTGGGCCTTTAGGTAGGTTTATACCAGAAAATCTATTGGAAAACAGCTACTTCCCATGCCCTTCTCCAGTATTATGTTAGCTCAGGCCAACATCACCTCTCCATGGATTATTGAAATAATTCCTGATTAATGTTTCCTTTTCTTTCTTTCTTTCTTTCTTTTTTTTTTTTTTTTTTTTTTCCATTCTTGCCTCCTACAATGAAGTCTCTCAGCTCTCAGTGGCGGTTAGTGTGAAAATTGTATGAAGTGAGTCAGATCATGTCAGTCCTACTGCTCAAGACCCTCCCATGGCTTCTAAAGTCATTCACCATGAAAGGTTTTACCCTGGTCTCTTTTGTTTGGCCAACAAAAAACTCTGATTTCTCTCCACCCTCTCCACTCATCCCATTCCCCACTCTAAACCCTTCAACCACATGTCCAAGGACTTTGTGTTTGCTATTTCCATTGCTCTCTATGTTCTTCACCAAGCGCCTCAAGGCTTGCTTCCTTAATTTTTTGTCAGGTCTTTGCTCACATGGAACCTTAACAGAGTCAGCTTCCCTGATAATTTTTTTCATAAAATATCAAGTTTCTCCATCCTTAATTAACCGAATAGTTAATTACTTTAATCTTGCTTATTTTATTATTTTTTTTTAATTTTTTTTTCAACGTTTATTTATTTTTGGGACAGAGAGAGACAGAGCATGAACGGGGGAGGAGCAGAGAGAGAGGGAGACACAGAATCGGAAACAGGCTCCAGGCTCTGAGCCATCAGCCCAGAGCCCGACGCGGGGCTCGAACTCCTGGACCGCGAGATCGTGACCTGGCTGAAGTCGGACGCTTAACCGACTGCGCCACCCAGGCGCCCCTAATCTTGCTTATTTTAAAGCATTTAGTAATTTTTTAAAAATTTTATTTAGCATAAATATGAACACATATAACTGCATGTTATTGACATAGAATTAAGAAACAGGAATATTCATATGCACATATCCAACTTGAAGATATAATTGGAATTTGGAATCATGTGGTTGGTAAACTGAGATATGTGTATCAGTGGGGGAAAAGAGAGGGAAAATAAGATCAGAGGTGTATGACAGGATTAGTTCATAAAGGTACGTTTCAACTAGAAGTTGAACTCATACTGAAGGCCCTTATAGGCAACTTTGATTTCATAAAGTGGGCAACTTGACCTTAGTTTAGTCAATTATTGCATACAAATAACAGAAATGCTGCCATTTAGGAAGAAGATGGCTGGGTTGGTTAAAATACAAAACCCAACTATGTTAAATGTTTTTAATGTCACATATATATAAAATAACATACATATAAAGGCTAAAAATTAAAGAATGGAAAAAGACATACTGTGAAACACTAAAAAAGGCAACATGTGTAGATATATTAATATAGCTCATGTAATAGACTTATAGGTAAAGCTCATTATTAGAAATACGAGAGATGCTTCATATTGAAAAATGATTCAACAGAAACAAAACACCCAAATTCATACACACCTAAAAATGTGTCTTCAAGCCATGTAGAGTAAAATCTGACAAAATTAGAAGAAAAACAGAAATTTTTACACTTGCAGGAAATTTTGCAATACTTTCAGCAGTAACGGAACAAGTAGAAAAATACAAGTATTAACAGCACACAGTATTGATCAACATGATTGCAAATTTGAACTAATGGATATGTAAAGAATCCTAATCTTCTAAACTGCACTATGCACATTTTTCAAGCTTAATACATAAAACATAAACAAAACAATGACTGTATGCCAGGTGTAAAGCTTGTTTCAATAAATTTCAAAATTGAAGTTCTACAGAAGACTTAATCTGAGAACAATAAAATAAAGCATGAAATCATTAGCTAAAGGTAATTATAAAATTCCATATTTCCTTAAATAAAACAGTAAATTTCTAAGTAATTTAGAATCAAAGAAGAAATTATAATTAACATTGAAAATTATTCATGGACAAATATTAATAGCACACAAAATGCTACGTATCAACACTCTTGCATTTTCAAAGAGAATTGTTGTTTTAAATGCATATATTAGTAGAGAAGAAAACCTAAAAATCAATTCGAAATTTAGAGGGTTGCTTGGGTGGCTCAGTTGGTTAAGGGTCTGACTTGAATTCAGCTCAGGTCACACTGGGTGTGAAGCCTACTTAAAAAAGAAAAAAAAAGAAACAAACAAATAAGTATTTAAATCTTAAAAAGTAGAAGAAAAAAGATAATGAAAGAACAGAAGTTAGTAAAGAGAAAAATAACATATACTAAAATAATCAGCAAAGGCAAAATTGTTTTTTGTGAAAACACTTCAAACTTTTTAACTCTTAAGAAACTATTAAAAGAATAAAAGAGGGGCGCCTGGGTGGCTCAGTGGGTTGAGCGTCTGACTTCCGCTCAGGTCATGATTTCCCAGGCCATGAGTTCAAGCCCCATCTCGGGCCCTGTGCTGACAGCTCAGAGCCTGGAGCCTGCTTCGGATTCTGTGTCTCCCTCTCTATCTCTGTCCCTACCCTCCTCGTGCTCTGTCTCTCTCTGTCTCAAAGATAAATAAACATTTAAAATATTAAAAAAAAAAAAAAAAGAAGAAGAAGAAGAAGAAAAGGGAGGGGTGCCCTGGTGGCTCAGTAGGTTAAGCATCAGACTTTTGATCTCAGCTCAGGTCATGATCTCAAGATTCATGAGTTCTAACCCATGCTCTGCTCTGACAGTGGGGAGTCTGCTTGGAATTCTGTCTCTCCCCCTCTCTGCCCAGCCCCCATAAGCACGCACATGGTCTCTCTATCTCTCAAAATAAATAAACTTAAACACAGATAAAAAATAAAAAATAAAAGAATAAAAGAGAAAGGCACAAATAACGATATCAGTAATGAATGGGAGGGATGACTCGTAAGTCATCCAGACAATAATATTTTATCATGGTAAGTATTATATTATGTATATATGCATTATATGTAATATGTAATAATAATATTATGGTTAAATTCATGCAAATTAACTTGCAAATTTAAATGAAATTGAATAGTTCTAAAGACAAAAGTAACCAATATTGACAAAATATGAAATGAAAATAGGAGTACTTCTATTGAAATGCAAGTATTTGTAGGCATTATTAAAATTTTTTTTATTAAAAACTTTTCACAAAGGAGACCTGTGCTTAGATTACTTCCCCAGAAATTTCTACTAAAATCTTAAAAAAAATAGATAATGCCATTTTTCCACAAATTTTTCCAGAACATAGAAAAGAACACTCGCTATTTTTATGAAGCCAGGCTTTGGCACCCAAACTTGAAATATATTATTTTTTTTAAATAACCTTTACACAGCAGTCTATTCATTAATTAGATGAAAACATTTTAGATTAATATATTAAGTCAAATCTAGTAAGTATTTTTAAAGGATACTATTGTTTTACTATCCTGTGTCTATTTTAGAAATGCAAGTTTACTTTAAGATTTGAAAAAAACAATTGATGAAATTCATCACATTTACATACAGAAGAGAAAGAAAATCGTGCAGTCAACAGAAGATATGGCAAAAGAATTTGATAAAATCAACAACTGTTCATGATAAATTACAAAACAAATTATGGACCAGAACTTTCTTATTATGATAAAGGATGTCACAGCATTTTACAAACATCATACTTGATAAGTTAATTTAAAATGGTATGTAGGAAAACACTAAGAATAATGAAGACAATTTTTAGAAAATTGGAAGAACTCACTCTAATTGATTTTTAGACATATAATAAAGTTACGGTAATTATGACATTGCACCATAAAATAAGAATAGACAAATAATTCAACAATATATAAACAGAGAGCCCAGTCACTAATGCACACATACAGGGACAGGATGTAAAATAAATTTGACACAGTACGACAGCTGGGAAAAGGTGGTCTTTTCAATAAATGGTGCTGGGACACTTGGAAATCTGTGCGGAAGAGACATGACCATTACTTCAAACCATACACAAAAGCAACTTGAGATAAATTATAGATCTAATTGTAATCTTAAAATAAAATATAGTTTTGGGATGTCTGGGTGGCTCAGTCAGTTAAGCATCCAACTTCAGCTCAGGTCATGATCTCGCAGTTGGTAGGTTCGAGCCCACAGTTCTGTGCTGACAGTGTCAGATTCTGTACTTCCCTCTCTCTCTGTCCCCTCCTGTTCATACTCTGTCTCTCTCTCTCAATAAATAAATAAATATTCAAAAGAATAAAAAATATATAGTTGCCAAATGTACTGTACAAAACTGTCTTCATGTTATTAGAGTAGGTTATTTATTATTTTATTTTATATTTTCATTTAAAGTGTTTTAAATGCAAGAATATTTAGGTCCCACTGAGAAAAGACGTGTTGAGGAGTATCTTCAAAAATGAGGAGGGAGCCAGCAATTGAGAACAAATTTCAATGATGCCCCCAGAGGAAGAATGAGAGTGAAAGTTGACAAAGGAAATAAACCATTGTGGAGAATTTAGGAGGTAGTTTGAAACAAGTTTGATAACTGATTGAAGATGAGAAGGTGAGGCAGAGGTAGGAAGTCGTTAAGAATGACTCCTAGGTCCTGAGTGTATGTCTGGACAGTATTAATTGCTAGAAATATTAATAAATAGATTACTGTTATGTGCTGGCCTGAATGTAGAGAACGAGACACACAAATTCAGTAATCCTATGTTATTTGCAAACTGTTGAAAGTGAGCTTCAGGCTGAAATCATGAGACTAGAATTCCTAAACCAGAAATACCATATAGACTGGACTCCAGTAAACTAAAGGAATGGTGTGGTACCATTATTGTAGAAAGACATTCCAATTCAGCTTGCAACGTGGATCTTATCAATAATCAAGTTTCTTTACAGTATAAATAAAAAGAGAACACAAAAAGAGTAAAAATGATTCTTCTGGGAAGCAGTCGTGTTTAATTAGCTCTTTATAAGTGGTGTAATAATTGGCAGCATTCAAATTGCTGACAGCTTCTCTTTCTCACTTCTTTCTTTTACTCCCTTCTTCTTTTCTCTTGCTCCTTTTAAAGGAAGATCAAAGCCTTTATAGCCTTTATAGCTGAGTGAATGCTAATGGTGCATACATTTATTTGAAAAGCTTTAAGCCCTTGAAAATCTGCACATAACATTTTTTATTCCCAAATGTCTGTCTGTAAGTGTATTCGATACTATTAGAGGAATTATCTCTACTTTTTTTTTCTCCCCTGTCCTTTTAAAAAGAAAACAAGCCTACTTTAACATCTTGGAAATGTTGATTAAAATGAAAGTTACATAACCTTTTTTGACCCTCCACAAAATAGATACTTTGAACTACAGACTTGCCATAGAGTTAATGAGTCTCTTCCTCATGCATATGCACTTCCTTCCACATTGGACGTGGGATGGGGAGGGGCCTGAGCCCACCACACAAGCTTGGGAAAATGATTCAACCCTCTTGTTGGGGTATATATAACTCTGACAGGTGGGAGGTGTTGCTGCTGCAGTTTGTGAAGAAAGAATGGAATATTTTCAGTTGAACAAAAACATTTCCCGGATTCTTACAAGAACAAAATGCGTTTCCGCTTTTCTTGACATGGTAAGAATTATTCATGGCAACTTTGCAAGACTGGCTCAGAGTTCCTTCAGAAAATGGAAGCTGATAAATACTAGTGCTGATAGTATGGTTTTAGAGGAACAAGTTTTCTGAAATACTTATAATGTTTAATTTGGGGTTTATGGATATGGATGTTCCTTATAATGGGATACTCAGTTTTGTTGACTCTTATGCTTAGTCAAATTTCAAGGGACACTATGTGTACTTGTATACTTTGTCTGAGACACACATAGTCTTAAGTTACTAGCTGCTATTGCTGTTATTGTAGTTAATGAAGGAGAAAGGGTGGAGGTGGAGAAAATTGAGAATTTAAAATACCTATAGCACTCTGTGACTTAAGGAAGCTGTACTACCGTTCCTGGTAACATTTCACATTTTTGGTAACCTCACAGAGTGAAGAGTGGCCACATCGCATTAAATGGCACTTTATTAATTACAAAACACACAAGCAAATGTTTAGTATGACTAACCTAAACCTTCCGCTTGTTCAAAACCTGGAGAAGCCTTAAAATACCTCGTCCTTGGGGTGTCTGGGTGGCTCAGTTGGTTAAGCATCTGCCGATTGATTTCAGCTCAGGTCTTGATCTCAGGGTTCTTGAGTTTGAGTCCCGCATGGGGCTCTGCGCTGACAGTGAGGAGATTGCTTGGGATGCTCTTTTTCCCTCTCTCTCTGCCTCTCCCCCACTCGATGCACGTGCGTGTGTTAGTTCTCCCTCCCCCCCCGGCCCCCCCCCCCCCAAAAAAAGGAAAACTTAAAACAAAACAAGCCGGGTCTTTCTCCTAAGAATATGCTGCACAACATACCAGTTTACACAACAGAGTATTAAAAAGGAAAAATTCTTTCACCTGAGTCCCCACAGTATTGAAAACCAACTTCTCCCAAAATCTAATATGAGACAGATTCAAGAACACCTGTGCAGGGCAAGCAAAGGAAGGGGGCAAACTCCTTTATGGCTCTTGGCTCTTAATGCCTTCACTTTTTAAAACTATAACAGGGGATAAAATAGAAAGGGTGGGACCAATGAGAATTTGGAGGATTTCTTTAGAATAAGATTACTGTGCATCTTAGATTCCCGCCCCCCCCCCCCCCCAAACGCACACACCACAAACACATACGCAAAGCTAGCAGAGACCAGGAGATTTTCCTTTGAAAGGAGTGCAGAATTTTGACAGTTTTACAGTACTGAATATGTTACCATAAAAAAAGGATTCTATGATTTGAGACCGGTAGGGGGATTAAAGTCACAAAAGGCGTTTTATTATCTGAGAATATCCAGAAAAATCTCTCAATTGTATTCAAAAATAATTAATTCAGAAATTTAAGCAGGAGAGTCTCATCTTCCGTTCTATTCTTGTTGAGCAATGTTTGTTATTTAATATATGAATATTTCTAGGGGTCTCTATGGTAACAAAGAAATGTTTTGGCAGTGATTGGAGTGGTTCAGATGATTGAAAGGGTGATAAGAATTATTATTTTTAAAAATTCCAGGCCCCCTGCCAATATTTTAAAAACCTGTCCCTCTCCAAGCTTAGAATTTTATTTAACCACAAATTTTTAAAAAGGAAGAACTCCCTCGGTGGAGAAGCCTACTTTATAATGAGGACACTTCTGAAGCATTTTGCAATATGTTGGCAAAGAATTAAAGTGTTTATTCTTTGTTAAGTTTAAACTGATAACTGATTAATAAACAGTATAATAATTAATTCTCACTAAGTACTTAAAATGTGTCAAAGCTCAGAACTTAGCTCTTTATATGGGTTGTCTCATAAACTCACAACAACAATGCCCAGTGACTTCCTGTACCGTTATCACCCTCTTCACTTAACTGAGGAAACTCAGGAATAAGAAGTTAGTTAGGTGAATTCCTTAAGGTCATACAGAATTAAAATTTTATTTAATCTAACAGAAGACCCTATGTTTTTTATTATTTTGCTGTCACTCTCTCTCATGTTTCAATGTTCCAAACATAGCCTGGTTGGAGTATCCAGGAATTCTAATAAAATAAATGTGTGCTTGTTCTGTAAATTTGTGCACATGTGGTGTGTATTTGGGTGGAGTGTGTGTATGTGTGTGTGTGTTTCCATAAATCCTACAGTTTTCTACCCATCTGAATTAATCCTTCCTGTCAAGACCCTGTAGGATCACTTTTCTTCTATATGAGTTTATCCAGAGCAAAAGCAGACATCTCAAACACCTATCTCTTAAAGGTGAAATTTGTTACTCATATATGAAAGGATAATTATTACAGAGCACCCCATAGAGCAAGATCAAGTCCCAGTCTGTGCTGCCTCAGAAAACTGTTGGTTTTGTTTGTTTGTTTGTTTGTTTGTTTAGCTCCTTTCTTTTCTTGCCATTGTTGCACGGCTCTTGTCCATTCTCCTGCCCTTTGGAGTCTGCTCGAGTATGCTGCTGAATGGGTCTAATGTCTGTGTGTGGCTGGCCAAGGCCAGGCTGGGTGTGCTATTTGTTTTGAGGCTCCACCTCTCACAGCATATAGGAGGGAGCAGGGGCACCTTCTAATGGCAAATCCAATAATCTAATCTAAAACATGAGTCTTCTGCTCCTTCCAGGTCTACCAGCATCCTGTGAAACACCTATTTACCAGTTAGGAAAAGGTCATCCTTCCTCTGGTAAGCAAAGCCCTGCATCCTGGTATAGCCAGAAGTAGGGAACACAGGTCAGATGCCATCATCAGGGGTGTGTACTTGTGTAGTAAAGACCTCACTTGAATGTATGCAGCAGCTACATATGCAGACTAAAGCAGCTAAAAAAGATGAGAACCTCACGTCTCAGAAGCTTTATATTTCTGGTTACCAACACAATCAACAGTAATACCTCATAGTTAGAGAGCGCTAGGTGGAAAATATGAAACCAGGCTGGTTGATGGAAATATTTGGGGAAAAAAATACAGTATGCTTCCTTCGATTCCTCCTGCCCATTTCTAGAAAGGGCATTCCATTTTTAGATCTTTTATTCTTCCTCTAGCTTATGGGTTCTCAACTCTGGCTGGGTATCAGAATCACCTGGAGAACTTGGAAAACAACTGATCTTCAGGTTCAACTCCAGAGCAGTTAGATCAGAAACTCGAAGGGTGGGACCTAGGCATGTATAGTTTTCTAAGTGCTTCAGGTGATTCCAAAGAGGGAAGTTGAGAATCACTGTTGATATGAATAAATAATTGAGCCGTGAAGTAGTGCAAGGATAAAACCATGCAATCTGCTCCCTTTCTTCAACCCATACCTCACTGTAATGAGTTTGCATGACTTACATTATTGAAAACATTAAAGGTTCACTTTATTATTTCAAAAATTTTAACTATGAAATTTAACTCAAGTCAATTATTATCTTCCTTCAACAAGATGATCAAAATTGTTAAGTCTAGGATATTGGTAATCAATTGAACAATGTATTTTAGCTAGCACAATTTCTTTTTCTAGAAAGTTCTAGCAAAGTAGCAGCAAATGAGCATTATTTAGATAACAAGAGCAGCTTTTCACTACATTAAGGTTCCTAACAAAATTATTAGGCCTAGAACAGCCTCTTTTTTTAAGTTTTAATTATAATAATTACTATAAAGAAAAACAAAGGAAGTTTAGCATCAAATCAATAAATAGTTCCCTCTGAGAAATAACTTTTTAATAATTCATAAGTGATCCATCTGCAGAAGATATAATGGTACAAATAACAATGCCATCACTAGGCCTCAGTAGTATCATAGTATATCAGCAAACCACAGTTAACAGAGCAAATATTTTTGGCTATAGAGAGGTAGGCTCTCCAAACACAAATTAATCTCCTTAATGGATTTTCCTTACCTTCATGAAAAATGCATTATGGGCTCTTAAGTCACACTCAACACATTGTTAGGGTTTTATATGATGTGGGGTTGGCACAAAGATGATTTTTCTTTCACACTGTGGGTAAAAAAAACAATGAGCTGGGTGGTTTGGAGCCAGACTATTTAATCACTAGCAAAGGCTGGTTACTAAGAGAAGCTGTATTATTCTTAAGCTCCCTCTTTCTGCAAAAGCCCCTCAAAGTTTGTTGAGAGGTTAAAAGAAAGTGTATTAATGGGCTTAACATTTGTGAAATTTTAAAAGTATCCCAAAACTTGTCCCAGTTGACCTCTTTATTAATTGTTCTAATTTTTTAAAAAGCTGAATAAAGAAAAGTTATCCCAACACAACTGCTTCTGTTCATGCCCAGCCTCTCTCTGAAAATTTTTGTTATTTCTGGGTGTCATTTCCTATGCATGCCTTTACTGGCAGAGATGTAATATGTAGATTCGCATTTATTCAGGACTGAATGGCCACATTAACCAGGTCACATGCATTAAGTAACTAAGTTTATCCTGCCTCAGATACATAAAGATGGGCAAGGAAACCTCACTGCCATGCTCCTTAGGGTGTTAATTGGATGCACAGCCACGAGAGTTTGGTAAGAACATTGAAAGGGTAGACGTGCGGCACTCAAAAGCCTAGGGCTACATTTGAGTTTTATGGCGCAATCTGCCTTGTCTTTAGTTTTCTGTTTCAGTGTGTAAAACTGTTTCCAAACTACTGACTTTTATTTTCTTTTAAGAAGAGGTCAACAATCAGCCTTCACATGGTTCAGATTAGTCAACATAGATCAGAGCTGAACTCACGCCCTGGAAGTGAACATAACTTTTCCTGGGAGAAATCACCTGGTGGGCAGAACCTTGAGATGAGAGCATTGTTACAGCTGTGCAGAACATTCCTTTTTGAAATGGCGTTCAGGAGCACACCGAGAGTGCAGCTCGAGATCTTTCAACAATCATTGCTACTGCCTGATAGTACTGTTTCTAAGGATCTGGATTTAAAAATCATTGACGGCCATGTCAAGGATTCATAGGATTCATGAATTTTAAGCAGTGTGCTTTCCAAATGTATCATACAAAGAAATGACATTACTCAGTTATTTGGGGTTGTCAACCTGTAATATGACCATTTCATCACAAAACTAAGTGAAGAAGAGTTAAGAGGGTCTTTCAATTTTGTTTAATGTTTATTCATTTTTGAGAGACAGAAAGAGAACGTGAGTGAGGGAGGGGGAGAGAGAAAGAGACACACACTTGGAAGAAGGGTTCAGGCTCTGAGCTGTCAGCACAGAGACTGATGTGGGGCTCGAATCCATGAACCGTGAGATCATGACCTGAGCTGAAGTCAGACACTCTACCAACCGAGCCACCCAGGTGCCCCTAGAAGGCCTTTTAAAATTTTATGAGCATCAACTAACAGAATGAGAACAATCATGTTTGGATTATAAAGGGAATTTTAATGATGGTGAACTGCTAGGACCAGGGTTCTGAGAGTCACTGTTTTAGTGTCATCATGCCGGAACTCATTTTTTCACTTCACCGTGTGCAGCCACCCACGCATTTTCTGAGAGTTTATTGCTGAACTCTTGACTCAAGCAAAGTCTAATGTGTGGTAGGGCCTTAATTTCCCAAATTTCACAGTTAATAACTTTTCCATTTCAGAGGCTAAACATCTCTGCTCCTTTTTACAGTGAACTAAGTTTGTAAAATAAAGCATTTTATCTCACAAACACCTGCCTAGTTGTTACTTATTTCATTTTCCAAATGAATATCTGAAAATATAGAAACGAAGTAAGTCTTTATTTTTACTCCTGCTCTGTTCCAATCCGTTGTTCCCCAGAAGAGGTGACATAAATTAGACCATGCAAATTTCTTGCTTGCAAAGAGAGAAAAATTCAAGAACTCCTCACGGTGTTAATAATAAACCCAAACTTTATACAGAAGCCTGAACAACTTAGAAGAACTGATCTCTGTCTCACTGTCACCCTCTGCTTGTGCCACTGTTCACTCCTCAATCTCAGATCATTGGCTGAATAATGGTCCCCCCAAATGTCATCCACACCCTAATCCCAGGAATTTGGGAGTATATCAGCTGACATGTAAAAGGTAGTTTGAAAATGTGATAAAATTAAGGATCTTGAGATGGATGGTTATCCTGGATTATCCAGTTGGGCCCAACATAATCACATATATTTCTAGAAGAGGGAGCAAGACAACAGAATTGCAGAGAGATGTAAGGACGGAAGCAGATTTCAACAAGGAGAGAAGATGATGTGATGCTGGCGTTGAAGGCAGAGGACGAGGCCAAAAGCCAAGGATTACAAGATGCCTCCAAAAGCTGTGAAAGGCAAGGAAATGAGTTTTCCCTTAAACACTCTAGAGGGAATTCAGGCCAGCTGACACTTTTTTTTTTTTAATTTTTATTTTTTTTAACGTTTATTTATTTTTGAGAGAGAGACAGAGACAAAGAGTGAGCAGGGGAGGGGCAGAGAGAGAGGGAGACACAGGATCTGAAGCAGGCTCCAGACTCTGAGCTGTCAGCACAGAGCTTGAGGCAGGGCTCAAACTCACAGACCACAAGATCATGACCTAAGCCAAAGTCAGATGCTTAACTGACTGAGCCACCCAGGTGCCTCAGGCCAGCTGACACCTTGATGCTAGCCCAGAGAAACTGATTTTGGATTTCTGACTTCCAAAAATGGATGCCAATAAGCTGAGGGTGTGTTAAGCCCCTACTCCTGTAGTAACTTGTTACAGCACTAATAGGAAATGAATGCAGCCATGTTGCCTTCTTTCCTTTGAAACAAACACAAAACCTCCCTGACTCAGAGGTTTGCAGTTTCTCTAGACTCTAAAATGTATGGAGGAGAGTTTCTATCTCTTTCTTTACCTTTGTCTCTCGAATAAACAAGGCACTGAAGAAATATTTGTTAAATAAATGAGTGATTGGACGAGAATGTCAGAAGGTAAGCGTACGGACTTGGAACTGGTTCTAGTGTGTTTTTTCTTGCTCCACACAGGATTGGTTAGAAAAGTGTAAGCAAGCAACTACCAAGTACCCAGAGTATAGGATTTGCTAGACGCCTTCTAAGCTCCTATTCTCACTTTGTTTCTGTACAGAATATTCCTTACTCAAGACACATTGAGAGGAAAATGGAAACAATGGGATACGAACCATCCATCTCTCTCCAAAAGTGCTAATTCGGTTCCTGATTACTACAAACACAAGCAACCCACCCACACTACTAACCATGATATCACCAACTGCTGAGTTTCCAGAGGATGCGAGTGGTCAGGTATATCTTTGACAAGGGAAAATGTTACAAGGAGGGATTACTTCATGTTTCTCAGAAACACTGCGAATAGATCCTGATTGGTTTTATGACCCACTGACCAACTCGTGCCAAGGGTCTTCTCTTATACCTACTCCTACAATTGTATTATATTCGTTAAATAACTTCCTATTGCTCAATTAGTCCCATCAGAAACATATTGGCCTTTCTATTAATTTTTCACACAAAATTCTTTGTACAAAATTTGCTAGCATATACTATCACTATCAGAAGGTGATGAATTTGACCTTGTGTCAGTCTACAAATGATATTTTAACATATCAAGTATGAAAGCCTATATGAAAATGCATATGCTATTCCTTTCTATATATTAGGAAAAGCCAAGCTTTTGGACCTTGAAGATTTCTTTTTTTTTTTTTTTAAGTTTATTTATTTTGAGAGCAAGAGAGAGAGGGTGAGAGACCATGGGAGGGGCAGAGACAGAGGGGTTCATGCTGTCAGTGCATGGCCTAACGTGGGGCTGGATCCCATGAACTATGAGATCATAACCTGAGTCAAAATCAAGAGTTGAATTCTCAACTGACTAAGCTACCCAGGCATCCCGTATCTTGAATATTTCTTATTAAATGTCTTGAAATACAACTTTCATTTGCTATTGCTTTTTGAACTACAATGTTAAGATACATTTATTTTTAAAAAGTGAATTATACTTTGTGCAAAGAAACAATTTTAATATTTAAATATATTTTTGAAAAATGTATGACTGGTGAAGCCACATAATTTTATTTGATGAGTAGTACTTACGCCATATTTAAAAGTGTAGAATTTTTGGGGTGTCTGTGTGGCTCAGTCTGTCAGGCATCCAACTCTTGGTTTTGACTCAGATCATGATCTCACAGTTTGTGGGATGGAGCCCTGCATCAGACTCTGCACTGACAGTGCAGAGCCTGCTTTGGATTCTCCCACTCTCTCCCCTCTCTGTACTCCTCTTGATCTCTCTCTCTCTCTCTCTGTCTCAAAATAAGTAAACTTAAAAAATTTTTTTTAGTGTAGAACTTTTTTCTTTGACAATTACATATTTTTTTTTGAAAAGGATGTTTATATCAACTTAAATTTTTATGGAAAAATACTGTTTGTTTTTATCTAGCTTGAAATCCTTTTATATTCATATTTATTAAATATATTTATTTTATATGTTTATATTAACTAAAAGTTATACTTTATATTTATTAAAGTTACACTATATTATTTCTTACTAATGAACTAAAAGTTAGGACTCATTTTCATCAGGATTATTTATGAACACTGTCATAAAATTATTATAAGACTCCAGAACCTCTTTTTGCTTGATCTAGTCTTACGAAAATAATATCTTTACAGAGATTCCCCATTTAAAAATAAGATGCTATAGGAGTGCCTGTGTGGCTCAGTCGGTTAAACGTCTGACTTTAGCTTAGGTCATGATCTCCCGGTCTGTGAGTTCAAGCCGCACACTGGGTTCTGTGCTGACAGCTCAGAGCCTGGAGCCTGCTTTGAATTCTGTGTCTCCTTCTCTCTCTGCCCCTCCTCTCTCTGCCCCTCCCCCACTCATGTGCGCGCGCGCACGCGCGCGCGCGCGCGCTCTCTCTCTCTGTCTCACACACACACACTCTCTCTCTCTGTGTCTCTCAAAAATAAAATAAAATGTTAAAAAATTAAAAAAAATAAAAATAAGATATTGTAATCTTTTTAGATATATTCTATTAAGAGATCGTGGTTATTTCTTATTGATTTTTTGGTAAGAGAAAATAACTATAAAACCACAACACAAAAATAAACAAACAACAAAAAACTGAAATCTAGACTTTTCTACCTAAGGAGGGTAATGATAAAGGACAGTGAACTAGTGTTTTTTTCGAGTAGCTTAATGAGAGTCATAGGAGCACAGAGAACTATTTTACTATTAAAGAAAAAGGTACTCATTCCCCCTAAAATTGTAATGGAAAAACTTGCTGAGCCTTCAAGATTAGCAATGGTTATTCCTGGCATACAAAACATTTAATAGATTTTCCTTTCTGTTCTAAATTTTATTTAAAATTTTTAAAATTTTTTAACTTAAAAAAAATTTTAATGTTTATTTTTGAAAGACAGAGAGAGAGAGGGACACAGAGCGCAAGCAGGGGAGGGGAGGTGGGGGAGGAACGGACACAGAATCCAAAGCAGGCTCCAGGCTCTGAGCTGTCAGCACAGAGCCCCACACTGGGCTTGAACTCAGGGACTGTGAGATCATTAACTGAGCGGAAGTCAAATGCTTGACTGGACTGAACCACCCAGGCTCCCCTAGCGACCAACTCTTGATTTGGGCTCAGGTCATGATCCCAGAGTCATGGGCTTGAGCCCTGTGTCAGGCTTCATGCCCAGCATGCTTAAGATTGATTCTTTCTCTCCCCTTCTCCTCTCCTTCTCTCCTTCTCTCTAAAATAAAATAAAATAAAATAAAAATTAAAGAAAAAATAGATCAGTAAATTGTGGATATAACAGATTATATTTGCATTCTGTTCTGCAACACGCTTTTTTTCTTTTTTTTATTGTAGTAAAATACAACATAAAACTTATCATCTTAACCAAAGAGCCTGACGCGGGGCTCAAACTCATGAACTGCGAAATCAACACCTGAGCCAAAGTTAGACGAAGTCAGACACTCAACTGACTGAGGGCCCAGTGCCCGCTAAGTTTTTTTCTATGCTACATCAGTGTTGAGAAAAATGTTATGTTTACTTCACCTTTATTTTCTTTTTCCTTAGAAATTATTGGTACTTTGTAAATTGTTCAGAAGAAGATATTACATCTCTCTACAAGAAGTCCAGTTTTGTTGAAGATACTTGAATCCAAACCTGCAAAGAATGTACTAAATGCACAACCATCCATTAAAAAATTATCCAGTTAAACTATACAACTTCAACTGACTCAAATTCTATCCGTGCCTTGGAAATAAAATAGGAGATTCATTTGCCTCTAAATGAAGGGGGAAGAAAGATTAACTGACACCAGTATTAAATTATATCTTTTCTTCCAAGTTTTTAAAACGTAGGCAGAGAGCAGTTAATCAAAATGTTTGGAGGTCACTATTTTTTTTTAATATTTATTTATTTTTGACAGAGAAAGAGACAGCGCGAGCTGGGTGGGATGGCAGAGCAGAGAGAGAGCAAGACAGAGGATCCCATCCGAAGCAGGCTCTCAGTGCAGAGCTCTGCGCTGAGAGCAGAGACGCAGACATAGGCCTGGAGCTCAGGGTGAGATGGTGACCTGAGCTGAAGTCAGACACTTAACTGACTGAGCCATTCAGGCGCCAGGAAGTCACTCTTTTGGAGAAATTTTGTTTTGAGGCTTTTTTGGTACCTGAATGTCCCTGATCTTTTACATAACAAGATTAATTAGCAAATTTAAATTCTATTTGATTGAAACCACTATTACCTACTATCAGATTTTCTGGAACATTGCTGATTGTTCCACCCTTCAGTGAGAGCCACTGGGGAAATTTATATCTCAGGACAAGAAAATTAGGTAATTTTGATTCTGTTATTGATTAGAAAACTGAGCAATATGAGAATTAGGAGAACACAGAACTGTCTACGGGGAATCGTAAGTCACTTGGTTTGTCTGAATTAACTGTTAACTTCAGACAAGCACGTTGTTTTGCTTCAGCCTGAGTTTACTTACTAAATTTAGTAGTTTCAAGCATTATTACTGCATATACAACATAGACAGCTAATTAGCCTCTGTTGAATATTTTAATATGTTCCTCTGTAATACAATTTTTAATGGTAGAGAATAAATTAAACTTGTGTTGCAGGAAGAAGGAGAATCCACAAACTGGTGCTTCTTAATTGTTACCAAAGGAAAAGTAACAACAACGCATGAATTCAGAGGGAGTATTAATAATTCAGTCAACAGATGGTTAAGTGTACCTCTGAAAAACACAGACAAATTAATTCTCACTTGCTCTCATCTATTGGGAGATAGAAGCAGAATTATGACTTTCTATCTTAAAATATTTACATTACTCTATGCCAAAATATTTTAGTGAAATAATCTGATATAAGCAATAAGAGAGTATAAAGTATTTTCTGCAATTTCTGCAACAATTAATATCTTTATTGCCATTTGCTTCCAAGAACATTTGACACTATTAAACTTGAAGTTCAAGGTTACTCAAGTCTTTGTTTCATGAGCTTCTCTGTATTAGTCAGGTTTCAACAGACTCTGCTACGGTAACAAATCACCCCGTATTTCAACGGCTTACAACAATAAAGGTTTATTTTTCACTCACATTAGTTAATGTCTGTTGCAGCACTGCTGCACATGCTCACCGTTCCAATACCCACGTGGAAGCGGCAGCCTCTATCTCCTATGAGCCGCTTTTTTTTTTAAATATGAAATGTATTGTCAAATTGGTTTCCATACAACAGCCAGTGATCATCCCAACAGGTGCCCTCTCTTATGAGCCACTTTTAAAACTTTTGCTCAGAGGGGTTCCTGGTGGCTCAGTCAGTTGAGCATCTGACTTCAGCTCAGGTCATGATCTCATGGTCTGTGGGTTCCAGTCCCGCTCTGAGCTGTCAGCACAGAGCATGGAGCCCGTTTCGAAATCTGTCTCCCTCTCTCTCTGCGCCTCCCCTGCTCACACTCTGTCTCTCTCTCAAAAATAAATAAACATAAAAAAAATTTAAAAAGCAAAAAACGCTTGCTCAGAGGGATCACGTATTACCCATTCACCTTTAATTGGCAAAAGGAATTTACATGGCAAAGCCTGATGCCAGTGAGATTAAAAAATAAAATCTTCCTACCGGGGTAGTCCCTGCAAGAAGACGCAGCAAGAATTTTGTTGCTAATTCTATCAATCCCATAATTATTTTTCTAAAATCAACTTATAAAACTGATTTATAAATTTATAAAAGTCCCAAAACCAAGTTCTTAAGACTTGCTGAAAGACTGTGAGTCCACATGACAGGAAAATGAGAAACTCTTACAACTAATTATAAAATATGCTGCAACATATTTAGATATTTTTTTAATCTGGCTAAAAGTCAGAACATCCTGACATTATCACTCAAATATCTTCATGAAAGGATACGTATTTTTATTAGACTATTCTTCTGCTTATAGGTCTGATCTAAGACTCACATGGCTGTATCAAAAGATTATAAAGGGAATCAGTTCACATTCTATTCTGAAATTTTAATCAGTAACATGGATAAATGCATTGATAAATACATAAATAAATTTATGTATCATGTATCAATGGGATGGAAAGTCTTGGAAGTAAGGTCAATAATATGGCTGGCCATTATTGCGCAAAAAGAGATAGTGATAAGAAATCTTTACATTAAACCCATATTTTAACCCTGAGAGTGAGCTCCTTTAGAATTACTGGCAATAGTTTCGGAACAGCTCACAGTTTACTAAATACCAAAGCAATGTTAGAGCCTAAAGATAGCGCTCCAACTATGAAGTCATCCATAGTGCTTACCTATTCATCACCCAAAGCAATCAAGCCAAAGAGCTGGGGTTGGACTGATTGTTTCTTAAGTCAGAATATGACCCCAGAAGCTAACTCCCAATGCCTGAGAGAAATGTTTTCTGACTCTGTAAACTCACAAGAAGAAGAATAAAATTTATTAGTGTTTTAACTGATATCACATCATATACAGCAAAATCATTTTAACATCCCAGTAAGTCTTGTTTGCCATATTATATCCTATCTCCATCTACTTTGTTTCTTGTCTCAGGATCCTAGACCTCAATCATCTCTATTCTCTAGTCAAAAGCAGAAAGGAAGGAAAATACAGTAACTACACCTCAGAATATCTTCTCCTTTCAGGACCACATGTTATGCAAACTGAAAGGTAGAACTTACTAAGAATTGTATGGTACATTTTTGTATTAGTCTCTATTCTTTAAAAAAAAATCAAAACAAAAAGTGCCATTCATTACTTTAAAACATATTCCAATTAGATTTCTTACATTATTCTCTCTTCCATTAAGAAATTATTTGTCTAGTCTTCAGAGAGATTTAGAAGAAAGAATGCACACATGCAAGGGTGGAGTGCTAGAAAAAAAAGTACCACTGAGGCAGTCCTGAACATATTTGCATTTTGCTTTATACTCTACATATGTAGTTTCCTATATTGCATTTAATGAAACTTTTCAATCACTGGTGGGGGGGATCGAAGACACTGTCACTCAGAAAACTTGAACAATAGTGGAAATGTAATTTTTTTAAGTTTATTTTTTTGGGAGAGAGGGTGGGGGAGGAGAGAGAGAGGGAAAGAGAGAGAATCGCAAGCAGGCTCCGCACATGAGCATGGAGTCTGATGCAGGGCTCGAACTCATGGAACCGTGAGGTCATGACTTGAGCCAAAACGACGAGTCAGATGCTTAACCGACCGAGCCACCCAGGCACCCCTGGAAATGTAATTTTTAAAAGAAGATGTGACATGAGAGCCAAGTTCAAGTTGAAGGTTTGCCCCCAAACCCCATCGCTTAAGAAGCTGTGTTGGGTACAGTAGGGATTCAGTAGGTGGGGTCCAAAGAGCACACCTCCACCCTCCCTACACCTCCTGTACTGTTAGGCTCACCCAAGACAGAGCTTCAGCAGGAGGAGCTCTGGCATTTTTTGTTAATGTGTTTTGAATGTTGTGCTTCAAATATCACTTGAATCAAGTGTTTTCCTTCTTCTCCATTGGTGGGCTTCTTAGGTGTCGTTGGAACTGACAGTGAAACACCAATGGACTAAACTGTATGCAGGAGGAAATGAGAATAAAATAAATCAACACAAGTTTACACATAATCACATAAGGGAGAGAGGAATGAGAACTCTGGCACAACATTTTAACAGCATTATAGAAATTATAGAAGATAAATGCTGCTTTGTATTTAGAACCCAACTTCTACTGATGTTAGTCTACGGTGACTTTTTAAATTAGCAGACATTGAGCATAAGGGCACCCAGGATTTCAGAGCAACCCAGTTCCTTAAATAAGTATGCTCTATAATAAATAAAGTTTTGTTTGTTTGTTTCTAGGCCTCAGTATTTTCACTGGAATATCCTTTGTTCTTTGAGAGGAAGGAGACTATATAATGTAATTCATGTAACCCCCAGAAACAGGAAGAAAATTTTATAAACAATAGTAGGGAGCTAATGCTATTTTAGTATTTGATCTCAGCAACCTTGTATAATGTGTCTAATGAAGAAGAGTTACTAATGTGGGCTTCATTCTGTAATTTAACATTACTTAAGTGGGAACTAAGTCAAAATAAGTACTTTTAAACAAAGTATGAAAAATGTTTAACTCTTATTAATTTTCTTTTTGTGACTTGCCTGAAAATGCTCCTTATCTTTCTTCAGCACATTTCTATTCCTTAGAACTTATTTGTAAAATCTGGAATGTTGTAAGAGGAAAATCATGTTAGAAAATGAAAATTAACTTTTCTAAGGCATTGTTATTTACCAAATTATTGTAAAGAACTTCAGGAAGACATTTCCGTCTTTCAGCAAGCCACTGCCTTGTTTTTATATTGTATTCTTATGGCAACATTTATGCAAAAGCAGCATTCTGAAGTTGTTTTGTTTTTTTTTTTTTTCAACGTTTATTTATTTTTGGGACAGAGAGAGACAGAGCATGAACGGGGGAGGGGCAGAGAGAGAGGGAGACACAGAATCGGAAACAGGCTCCAGGCTCTGAGCCATCAGCCCAGAGCCCGACGCGGGGCTCGAACTCACAGACCGTGAGATCGTGACCTGGCTGAAGTCGGACGCTTAACCGACTGCACCACCCAGGCGCCCCCGCATTCTGAAGTTTCAAAGGTAAAATTAAAAGCTAAATTTTAAACTGATGAGCATGTTCACATAAAATACCTCAAGAGAAAGATGAAGCACTATAAATTTATGAGTGATTCATTATTTTATATTTTTTACTGTTTAGAAAAAGCCTTATAAACCATTTGGGACTTCGCATGTCAGAGAAGATTCATTTGTAGGTTTTTGTTTGTTGTACATAGGTATTATATTATTTCTTTTCCACCCCAATTTTTATCAGATATAATGGACATATAAAATTGTATGAGTTTCAGTTGTACAACGTAATGGTTTGATACATGTATATATTGTGAAATGATTACCACAATAAGTTTAGTTAACATCCATCACTTCACATATTTACAAATTTGTTTCCTTGAGTTGAGAACTTTTAAGATCTACTTTCTTAGCAACTTTCAAATATACACAGTATCTATAACCATAGTCTCCATACTGTAAATTATATCCCCAGGACCTATTTACCTTATAACTGGAAGTTTGTGAATTTTGACCCCCTTCGCTCATTTCTCCCACCCCCTGGCCCCAGCCTCTGGCAAATACCACTCTTCTCTGTGTCTATGAGTTTATTTTTATTTTTTTTCAATCCCACATGTAAATGAGATCATGCAATATTTGTCTTTCTTTTTCTGAGTTATTTCACTTGATGCTTTAAAAGTATGCTATTATTTCACAATAGTAATTGATGAGCAATAATCTTATATATGCACAGTTCCCTTTCACGAGAGCAATGATTCACCCAGAGACCGTATGATGATTTATAACTCCGATATTTGAGAAAGATACTAAATTGGCTGCTCTAGAAATCATTACGTTAACTGAACTGGCGTCTCAGTGATGCCTCGACTGCAACTTTCCTGGCTGCAAACTGCAGGGAAAAACCAACTCATTTCATTGTGAAAGAAATTTGTGATTTAGAAAGGTAAAACAATGTACCCACAATGGCTTTCTGATGAGAATACACTTTTGACAAGAAATATTTAAAACTTTGAACTAGGGGCACCTAGATGGCTCAGTCTGTTGAGGTCAGGCTCTTGATTTTGGCTCAGGTCATGATCTCAGAGTCGTGGGATCCACCCCCACTTCGGGCTCCATGCTGAGCGTGGAGCTTGCTTAAGATTCTCTCTCTCTCTCCCTCCCTCTACCCCTGTCCCCTGCAGGCACGCTTTCTCTCTCACTCTAAAATTAAATAAATAAATAAATAAATAAATAAATAAATAAATAAATAAATTTGAATTCATCACCTCAAGTCTAATGAAGAGTACTGACAGTGATATACCATAGTTGCCAGTTTTGTAGTCTAGATTACAAACCCCTAAGGTTGTCTACAGAGAATCCTGTCCTTGGAGGCTCATAATGATATTAGAAAGGTGTTTCAAATTTGTTTGCCCCTTCTGTGGAGTAAAGACCTTATACTTTCATACCAAGAATATTAAACGATTAGTTTGGTATTTTTTCTATTCACTTGACTAGAGGCCAGATCAGATTCTATTAGTATGACAACGAAAACACCAGCCTCAGGATTAAAATCATTATGGCTGCTTACTCAAAGTTTGAAGAAAAATGATCTGCTTCATCCCCTTTATTGATGGACTTCTGATTATGTGTAGACATTTAATGTTCTAAGCACTTTGTGTAAATGAATCCATTTGCTCTTCACACCATAGTAGAAATTACTATCATCCTCATACACATAGAGGAATAACAAAGAAGAAGTAATAGCAGAAGCACATCGTTTCAGGATCAGCATCACAAGCAAAAAGACACGAGGGAAAAGAGACAGATGTATAAGCCATGTTGTAGGAAAACATGGCAAGGGCACACCATGTTAAGAACTGTAGGCAAAAGTTAAGGTTTACTAACTAGGAGTGAGCTTTGACTAATATGCAATTTATTGGCATATTTAGTAGTAAAGTTGTAACTCAGAGGAGCCTGGGCTTAAATTCCAGTTTTACTCTCCATCAGTTATATGACTTTGTACAACACCTAGCCCTCAATTTCTGCATGTACAAGTCAGGTAATAAAATTATGGTCATTGTGAGACAAATGAAATCAACTAATTAAATGAAATAATGTACATTAAGTTGCTTAGCACATTTTAATGAACTTCTATATACATTACTCTTTATTTTTAGCTTGTTGATGTCGTATTTTCTTTATTGCTTTTTTTTTTTCAACGTTTATTTATTTTTGGGACAGACAGAGACAGACCATGAACGGGGGAGGGGCAGAGAGAGAGGGAGACACAGAATCGGAAACAGGCTCCAGGCTCTGAGCCATCAGCCCAGAGCCTGACGCGGGGCTCAAACTCCCGGACCGCGAGATCGTGACCTGGCTGAAGTCGGACGCTTAACCGACTGCGCCACCCAGGCGCCCCTCTTTATTGCTTTTTTAATATTGGTTCCTAATTTCCAGTAACATTAACTACTGCCAGATGCAAATTTCATCATTATTTTTAACATGACAATTTCTGGCTCAATGTTTCTCAGATGACTATAGTTTAATGCCAAAGATGATACTCTGGCATTTCACCCTTTCTGCATCATAATAAACTGGAAGAAAACATTCCAAATGGGGCTAATAAGTCTATTTAGAAAGAAACACTAACTCAACCAGTTATTAACTGTGACTTTGTCTCTTTGTCTCTTTGTCTCCATTTTCCTCTCAATAAAATGCAACAATCATTCTTAGTCAACCCCACAGGTGTGATATAACATTCAAATTAGCTAACTCATTTGAAGACTCTTTGAAAGCTGGAAAGGCTTATATACATATTAGGGAGTAGGAGGAGTAGAGTGAGCTTTGAAATCCAGTTCAAGTTCAGTTCAAGTCCTAGGACCTTATCTACCTGTGGCAATTAGGGCTCATTTACCCTATTTGATCCTCAGTATTTTTAACTAAATTTGGGAAGAATAATAGCTAATTTCAAAGGACTAAATCTTACTGCCAAATATTTTTTTTTTGACAGAAGTGTATCTTATCTATAAATCAAATTGTCCCTAGGACTAGGACACTGTTTTGTGACTTCCTCATATGCTCCAGGCTCTGCTATGACCAGCACAAGCCAACACATAGTAAACAAAAAACAGAAACAAACAAAACAAAATAAACATAGGTAGAATTGTGATCACTATTCTCCAACCTTTTTGTCAATATCTACCTTGAGTCTAATAAGTTCCTAATGTTGAAGGAAGGAAGTTCATTGGAGTCTGAAAATCAGAATGAAAAGAAGATTCTTTTGTAGTCCATGACGATTTAATCATGTAGCACAATTATGAAAAATGAGAATGTGTCTACCATGGCACAATTTCACTGCATTAAAGTTGTGTAGAGAATGGATGACAGCAAGGCCTAGACAGCTGTCATGAGCCCTGATGAAACGGGTGGATTGCCAGCACGGAGGGCAAGCATCAAATGCCGGCTTGGCCATGGGCTTCCGAGAAATGAAAAGAGCTGACAAGCCAGCCTGGTTTGAAGCAGGAAGACATTAGTTCACCACTTTAAACCAAAGGATTCAAAATGATGCTGAATATAAAAGGCAGGGTCACAAATGATGGTAGTAATGACTGTAATATGACAGATTGAAGAGTAATGGCTTACAATTGCATAGTAGAGAAACATCAAAGGATAAATTGTGTGAGAGTGTTACTTATATAACTATCACATTGGTGCATCTATTGCAATTATCTGGGAAGAGATTCATCTCAACTGTTAAACAAACTAAGTTACAAAGCAAATTGATATTAAATACAATTTCTTAGGTATGCTTTAATTTCATGCCTGTTAGAAATTTTGCAATGGGAATCGAGCGTTGGATAGTAAGTTTTCATTAAGGCTGTGAGGTTTGATAGCGCTGTCACTTATGTGAATAAAGCACTCAATGAATATTCAGTGAGTGTGTGGAAGAAACATGCTTTCATTGAGGGTTCCCAGTGCTCATTCCTCAAAAAAGATATATGTCAATAGCTGATTCATGAATTGCCTGCTTGTTACGTTTCTTGTAAGCCTAATACCATAAATCTGTGTTATCAAAACCTCCCCTGTATCTTCCAATGTTAAAAAAAAAAAAAAATGTTACTTTGAGCAACTGAAGTTAAAGCTGGGATTAAATGGTCTGTTTTGCCAACATTTAACATAGCTTAGAGAGGGGGTACCTGGGTGGCTCAGTCGGTTAAGTGTCAGACTTCGGCTCAGGTCTCACAGTTTCTGAGTTTGAAGGCTGCATTGGGCTCTGTGCTGACAGCTGGGAGCCTGGAGGATGCTTTGGATTCTGTGTCTACCTCTATTTCTGCCCCTCCCCCGCTCATTCTCTGTCTCTGTCTCTGTCTGTCTCTCTCTCTCTCTCTCTCTGTCTCTCTCTCTCCCTGTCTGAAAAATAAGTAATAAAAACATTAAAAATTATAAAACAGCTTAGAGAGGAGACCCATGAGCATCACCACAAGCCTTTGTGGTATTGAATGTGGCTTCTCTTCTTTCCTTCTTTGGAGCCCCTCTTGGTCCCTTGCCACAATGCACAGACCCTGGCCCTTTTCAGCTCCCAGACATGGGACTTGGCTGATGGCGAGGGCTTTGTTCCTATGCCTGCCTCTGTGAGAGGTAAGTCACTGCTTCATTCGTCACTCTAGAGAGGCCTTCTTCAACCAACCCATCAGTAACTTCCTAGTCACATCATAGCCTTTTGGAACTAAAAGGACATTCAGGATGCTAACTGCAAAGTCATTCTCTTTAAATCTGTATTTATTAGAATGTTTCCTCAAGTCTCAGTGATATCAAATTGTCAAAAATACTCAAAAAGACTCAATTTTGAAAAAGGTCACAATTTGTTTCATTTAAGTATGTATAAATTTGTGTCTGCATGTGCTATCAAAGAGTTGTAGTCATAAGATATCCTATTTAGATTGTTAGGTTTACTACTTTTACTTCCTTTTTAAACTAATCTTGTTCATAATCTTGATTTTTGTAACAATTTTTATATTAGGGGAATTGTTAAAGTGGTAATCTTAGGTTAATGAACACTGAAGTTAGTATTTTTGTAATTGTCTTTGAATTTGCCTCAAAATTCTCAATTCTCCCAAAAGTTACTAGGAAACATTGTAAGAGACAACATTTTAAACACTTTGACTTTTCTTTTTCAATGTTTGATAAGAGGCAAAATGTTTCTTACTTCAGGTTGCTCTGGGACACCCCATTCATTATTCTGTGTGTTGTCTTTGTTACAGAGTATTATTAATAAGACTATTATTATTAATTTTATTAATTGATTATTAATCTTGTTAATTATTAATAAGACTATTATTAAGAATAATAAGACTTTGTTATTGGCCTTTGTTCCTCATTAACAAAATATAGCTAAGATTTCTAGGGCCATAAATGAAACCAAATTCTCTAATGAATACTTTCAAACTGTAGCAATCAGTTATTACTCTAAAATGTATTTGTGGTAGAATTCAATATTTAAGATCTATTTCATTTGTTTTGTAACATTAATGATAATGGCAACATTTATGCTCTGACAAAATTAAATGCTATTTTTTTGATTATCTCATATGATAATTGAGTCTACAAAAAATTTTTGCTAGTTATTAAATGCAGCACCTTTTAGGGGATATGAAATTTGCTTCAATGAAAACCTTGAACTATATCATATGAAATAATGAACGCTCTAGAAAAAATTTACAGAAAAAGCAGGGCACATAGAGTTATTTTATGCAGTTTTTTCAGATTACTTAGAAAAAATAATATGGTTTAAAAAACAAAAATGTCAAGGAAAACATGAATCATTTGATTACTCTTTTTCCTCACAGTTTTGACTGCCTTCTTTCTACAAACATAGCCATAAATGAATCCTATGACAATTTGAAAGGGGCCAGAAAAATTAAAATGGAAAATTGAAAGGATCGGACTTGGAAAGCAAAGGAACTTTGAGATAGCTTGACAACTTGTCAGAGGTAATTTATTCAGTAATTTTACCCAAATTATACTTCAGTCCTATTTGCCACAAACAGAAAAACATGCTGCATGTGGATAGCCTCACATACTTTTTACTGGGGATGACACCAAAGTTTGTGAAAAAGTACAGTTCTAAAAACAAATGAACTAGCTTAAAAATACATACATTAAAGAACAAAGTTGATATTAGTTCAGGGCAATAGCTTTCAAATACCAAGTATATCAACTAAGTCTAACCTAATTAGGCAATGTAGGAATTGCTGAAAAATATTGGCAACTTGCCTAAAATTTTCTTTAAAAGTCACTAACCGTATTATTTTGTTACTTTTGAAGATGCAATAGATTGTCAAAGTTCAAGAAGTTATTGATTATATTGGATATCCAGGAGACTGCATGTGGAACATACATGAGTACAAATAGAAATTTCTTTGAAAATACTGACATTATTCTCTGAAAGCAGAGCTAGGCAGATTTTTAAGTATTTTGGAAAAGGGACAGTCTAGTCACCAGATGCAAGTTTCTTGAAGACAAAAATCACCTTGTTTGCTTAGTTCTTCCCAGTGCTGGATGCACAGAGCTGAGCAAATTAAAAACTGCATGCATCACCAAGACTCACAGGCTAATTTCCAGGGAGTAGTTATGCTTTCAATTTGATGTTCCATAAATATCTATTTATAAGTGCATTAAATGCAGAATGGCCAGGGATTGGGCCTTAATTTGTACAGAAAGCTGCCTATAAATTATAGATAATTGATTTTGCCACTTTAAAATCTGTTGAGCATTTCTTGGACTCATTCTGTTCTTGATCTGAAGCTGTATAAATTAAGAAGATTTCAAATGCAAATGTACTTTTTTTTCTATGCTGTAATACTGACAGCCCGAACCACCCTCTATCAGAGGGCATTATTACGTACTCACTGTCTAAAAACTTAAAAGAATAAAAACTTCTGGTTTTGATTCACCTCCAGATCCAGGTATCCCTGTATGCAGCATCTGCTATCGTAAGCTTTTTGCATGGGTTAGAAGAAATATTTTTAAGACATTAATGGTTTCCTGTTATATAGCACATGACTGACAGCCAAAGTTTCTTGATGGCAGTTTTCCAAAGCAAAAGAGGGCAGGTGAGTTTTTGTTTTGTTTTGTTTTGTTTTGTTGTTGTTGTTGTTTTGTTTTCTTTTGTTTTTGTTTTTGTTTTCCATTTTCTATTTATCCAAGTTTATTTCCCAAATGTATCAGGTTCCCATGAAGAGTCCATTTCATCATGTGCCTTTCCGACTAGAATTACCCCAGTTTCAGTACATGATAGCTTTGTTTCCTTTTAACTTACAGCTGTAGAAGAATTAACCCATTTCTGGAGTAGGTTATGATGCACTCATTGCCTTATTCATATTGTATTTCTAAAGAGATATTTCCCTAGATGTATCACTTTAGACTTCAAAGTCAGGTATATCGACAAAACTCTGTTTTTGGCGGCGCTCTGAATAATGGAAGAGAAGGGTGACCCGAGTGAACAGATCGCTTGAGCAAAATGGAATCTTATTTTGAGCAACGTCTGCACCATACACAATGTGGTTTCAATTTGAAATCTGGAACTCAGCGACATTGCCAGAGAACTTAGTGCATTGTTGGTTATTTTATTTGGGCTAAAATGGCACACAGATTAAGATCCTAACTTTCTGCTAGAATACCAGGATGACTGTACTTTATACTTTGCAACCTGATTTGAGGGTTTGGTACATTGATTCATAAACTAATAAAACCAGAAGTATCCAAAATGGGCCACCTGGAAATTATCTGCCTTTATGCGTGCTTTTTTTTTTTAACTGTGCTTTTAAATATTCTGGGGGTCTTTTTGTTTTAATTATAGTTCTTCAGATATGGAGATTCTCTCACAAATGATTTCAGTGTATCTATCTTGAACATATCACACACTGCGTGAGGGTATGAAGAGTCTGTCATTACTCAGCATATTCCATTATTATGGGCAAAGAGTCCTTAGCTTACCTATATGATGTGAGTTACACATTGGTCAGAATCGCCTACATGAATCCTAATGTAATTATGAGTCTGCATATGCACACTGCACAGTACATGAAAAGACTTCATCCAAGAGTTTTTATGGTAAATGGCAAAAGTATGACTTTAAGTCTTAATCCTAGTGCATCACACTTGACTTGAATTTGAAAAAAGTTGTATTAGTGTTGCAAAGATGAAGGCTAACTTCACTTACAACAAAGACTCAGTACAAGACATTTGGACAAGCCTTAGTTAACTTGAATTCAGACAGATTTATCATTGTGTCTTAGAGATATTTTAGTTGCCATCACACTCCCCACCAATATAAGTCTTGTTTTATTTGAAAAATTTTTCTTGCAAATGAGCCACTTCACAAAATTAGAAGTCAGTTTTTAAAATTAAATTTTCTGAGATTCTAATCAGTAGATATCTCATACTTTGGATATGTTAAAATCTCAGCAATAAGGAAGCAGACTGCCTTATTTTCAGACATCTTAACACACTTCCTGTGGATATGTCTACACATTTGGCTTCATCCCTGAGAATAGCATGAATCAATCAATGTTAGCATAGACATTTATCTCAGTTATACATGTCTCTCCTTTTGTCTTCTGGATCTTAGGCACCAGTGCAGAATGAGGTCATACACACTTTTTCAGGATCTACTTTGCATTTAGAGAGGCTCTTATTTTGCAAGATAATGCACATATACGAAGATTTGGTTCAATGGTAACCTCTCTGGGTAAACTTTCTGGGACTGTTCTGAATTATGATTCTTATTTTTGATCGTTCATCCCTAAGATTTTTGTGGTGCAGCCTTTGCTGATGTGTAGACAAACATCTGGCCCTTGACTCTCTGGCTGCTCCTCTAACATGGAATGTTCTCCTATTCTGGGCTTCCCCATGCCATTGCCCCTACCTGCAGCAGCAATATCCATGAGAACCCATGACTTGCTCTTCTGCCTCATTCAGCTTTCTGCTCAAACGTCATCTTTCCAGAAAGGTTTTCCTTGATCAACCCGTCTAAAATAGCCTACACATTCCCAAGTCAGTATCTAGCCCTTTGCCTGCTTCAGTTGACCTTCTAGCACTTGTTTTCACTAGATCCCACACTATAATTATTGCTGTATTTATGTATTGTCTCTCTCCTTTACTAGAATGTAAGTTCCATAGAGGAAGATGCTTTGTCTGTTGTCTTCACTATTTTATCCCATGATTTAGAGGAGTGCATGGCATGCAAAGGGCACTAATTACTACTTGTGATTAAATAGATTTTCCCAGGACCCTGACCTTTTATATCTCAATTAATTTCTCTGTTGAGGGAGAATATTGTACTTCATGGTCTTTAGGCCAGAATATATTTATTTGCAATGATTATCATAGATACATAGATTATGTTAGGAGAGAATTACTGGTATTTATTCGTACACACCAAAATTTATTGGAACCTAATGCCTTTTCCCTCATTAACAATGAATGAAAATTTTAGGGGTGCTCACTCTGTTAAGCGTCTGCCTCTTTTTTTTTTATTTCTTTTTTAATGTGTAGTTATTTTTTAGAGACAGAATGCCAGAGGGGGAGGGTCAGAGAGAGAGGAAGATATAGAATCTGAAGCAGGCTCCAGTTTCTGAGCTCAGCACAGAGCCCGATACAGGGCTCGAACCTGCAGACAATGAGATCATGACCTGAGCTGAAGTCGGACACTTAACTGATTGAGCTGCCCGGGAGCCCCAAAGGTGTCTGACTCTTGATTTGGGCTCGGGTCATAAGCTCATGGTTTGTGAGTTTGAGCCCTGCATCAGTCTCTTCATTGACAGCTGCAGAGGCTGCTTAGGAGTCTCTGTCTCTCTCTCTGCCCCTCCGTACTCTCTCTCTCTCTCTCTTTCTCAAAATAAATAAATAAACTTAAAATTTTTTAATTAAAAAATAAATGAAAGTATTGAACTCATGTATAACACTGGTGTATACCTTTTGGACTGATAAACTGTTAAAACTACTGGCTTGGCTCAGTAGTAGTTACCATATATATTAATGATGTGACATTTCACACAAAGTATCTTTAAGGAGTATTTACTAAATTAATTTAGACTTTTTATTTCACACTGAAAGCTCTAATAAATATATGCTAAAATATATTTTATCTCTAGTCTTGTTTTTCCTAGGGGAACGTAAATTCAGTCATCTTGAAATGTTAGTCCTTTTAAAATTAAATCTATAACAGGGGCACCTGGGTGGCTCAGTCGGTTAAGCATCTGACTTTGGCTCAGGTCATGATCTCACGGTTCGTGGGTTCCTGCCCCACGTTAGGCTCTGTGCTGACAGCTCAGAGCCTGGAGCCTGCTTCAGATTCTGTATCTCCCTCTCTCTCTCTGCCCCTTCCCCACACAGGTTCTATCTCTCTCCGTCTCTCAAAACTAAATAAACATTAAAAAATTTTTTTTTTAATTAAATCTATAACATAAAATAGGGAAAAAGTGGATTGCTGCGTTGCCGATTCAAAATTTTGAAGTCATTTTCACTTATTGCAGATTAATTTTACTATAATGTTGAATTCAAAAAAATAATAAAAGCATTTTAGTGAAAATAGTGCTTTATTCTTAGATGGAATGTTAAAATCACATGATGATATATTTTATTTTCCATTATAAATAAAATATTTAAAAGGGGCATAACTTTCAGTGGTTTAGGCCAGTTATATTTCTCATCAGCCTTGATGTTGGTAAACATTGTGACAATGACATGTAAGACAGAAGTTGGGCTCCAGGCCCTTTTGATCTTTCATTTCCTTAAAATGATTTTAATTGATCTGATAAACTATTGATGATATTAGCCAATTTAGAAATTTCCAGAAACAGCCTTGAAAACAACAGCAACAGCAAGAGCTAAGTGATCAGAGACCTGGGCCGTGTTGCCACTCTAAACCCATGGGTCTTGCGTGGTCACGTGCTTTTCCTGACATGGTGCTCATGGAGGCATTTTCAGTGTGCATTTCAGCACTGAAAGAAAGTGCTGTTCTCCACAACACAGTTGCAGGAAGAGACCCAAAAACAAAGACTGTATTCCAGGCCATTCAATAAAACTATTGCAGGGGCTGAATAAAATTCTGAGGTCATGATTTTTACACGTGAACGTGCAGCTCACTACTCACCGTTAATTTTGGAGGGTGTTTACCTTGTCAGTTTGCCTATAATCCCTCCCCACATTCACCACAGTGCATGTTCTGTCACTTCTGTAGTTCAGTAAAGTATTAAACTCTATTTCAAATGAGACTTTCATTCCATTCATTTCTGATTTGTTTTGCTCCAAGTATTGTTCTTGCTTCAGTGGAAAAGATTTTTAAGCGGAACCAAAGTCTAGAAGTTTTCTTATAAAAATCCTATCTTATTCCAAAATTGGGATTGATTAATCAAAGGAATAATAATTCTCTATCTCACAAAGAACTCTTAGAGAATTAGAATACAGGATCTTGGCATCATGTTCGGAGGCCTTAACCCTTAGCTATAATGATGGCTATCATTTTTGCTTTTAGCTCTGTTCTCAATTATAGCATTTATATACTTGAGGACATCTTAAGCTGCTTCAGAGTTTCTTGAGAAAAGAAAAGTATTCTGTTTTGAGTTACTCAAAGCAATCAGCGTATTCCCATATTTGGCACATAGTTGGTTCATAATACTAAAATTCAAAAAAAAATACTAAAACATGTTGGCTCATCACAGGTGACAAAAAAAAAAGAAAGAAAATTAGATTAGTGTCTTACGCTCAGTCTCTAAACTACACTGTAGGAATGTTATAATTTCAATTAAACCCACATTTTATTTCCTATTCTGAAACAAAAAAATAATCTCATCATTATTAAATGACAAAATAATTCTGGCATGTATCTCAATCTGTTGGTATTAATTTAAAAATACTGTACTTACTAAATCGTTTACGTATTTCATGCACTAAAAACTTTTACATATTGTTAAAATTTTCAATACAGCACAGCCAACGTTAGAGGATGATATTCTGAACAAATATTCGCTATGGTGCAGATATTTAATAGCAAAAAGTTCTGAGATTGTGAGGCAATTTGCAGAAATCCAATTCTTTCAGATGCAACTCTTTGTACACAAATGAATCTTGTTCTGGACTCGTCCCTTCTGAATTGTTTCACTCTTGGTGACTATTTAAAAGTAGAGGTTTGTCTTGGCCAGGATAACATGTAAAAATGTGTTTAGAATTTATGCAGCAGAGTGATCAATAAATTAAACACAGGTATGTGTAGCAGAGATATCAGTGTCATTTTTCCGACCCACCATCCGACCTAGAAAATTTGGGGCTGGGTCCTTGGAGAAAATGAGAGCCAGACATTTTTCCATAATTAGCTTTAATTCATTGCTGTTCCTAAAACTCTAAGCCTGGTCTAAAGCTAGCCTTGAGTGAGCATACTCTGCTGGGGATGTCCAAACATTTATTGCCTGAAGGCTTAAACCAGGTTCATAACAAACTTAATCCCCAAAGACCCAACCTCGTCTAGACTCATTAGGCTCTAGGGAATTTCAAGAACTCTGACAGGTAGGAATGTACTAACATGACCTTAAAATATCTGCTCTGGCAATTATCCATACTCAGGTTTTTTAAAAGAAAATGATGCTTCTCGTTTGTAGTTCAACTTGCAATACCCCTGTTGACAAGTAGAGATTATTCAAGTTGGGCGTAAAAGAGTAAAGAAAGATGAAAATACACTGCGAATGCAAAGTATTTTAAATAAATATTTTAATTCTATTGTTGGCATTTACAAGTAGAAAGCATACAGTATGTTACAAATATCAAAATGTGAAAAATATGAACGTTACATAAGTAACAAATGTAAAAAAAGTATTTTCTTACCTTCCCTGAAAGTAAGAAAACTTTTCAGCATAGGAAAATATCAGTATCAAAAACACAGCTTAGGTGTAAAAAAAAGTTTTTACACTGTATTAAAAAATGATCTACAAAATGACAGAAAGAAAGAAGAGTTGAAATTTGACTTTATATAAATTATAAAAACTGGGTACTTGGGGTAAACTTCAAATGGCTGAAAAGTCCAATCATAGGCTTTCTTTAGGTCGATTCTTTAAAATTTTAAAAGCATAGAACATTTTTCAATAAATAACTTCTAAAAGTGTCTCTGAGAAGCGCTGCTGAGAACATCATTCCACGGTAGGAAGGGAGCAGTGTTCTAAGGATAATAAGCAGTCATTTTGTTCCTATTGGAAGCCTGATGAAAGTCAGATGAGCATAATTGTTCACAAAGAGAGAGAGAGAGAGAGAGCAAGAGAGAGAGAGAGATTCGGAAGTTTTAACACAATTTTGTAAGAAACTTCTAAAGTGCTGAACAAAATGACTTCATTTTAGTACCCACTGTCATGTAAAACCTACTCAAATATCAGACATTTCTGAGCAACATCAAATATAGAATCTACAGCTCTGGAAAGTGTTAATACTTAGTCTTTCATTCAAGAAGAGGAAGGCTCTTTCTACACTTTACAAGGATTGGTTAAACCCCAAGGATCTTGCAATGCAAAACATAAGGATGATAACACAATGGAAACAATACACATACCCCACTGTGAAAGCACAAATTCATTTCTGCAATGGCAACGGTATTCATTTCAAAAATCACAAATCAAACATTGGTAAATAAGAAAAAAACTTTCCGAACGCTGCATGCCACATGACTAGTTACAAAATACGATGCATGCAGGAAAATAAATTCAACCAAGCATATTTAAATTAAAGACTTGTTTGGAGTCTGTTTCAGCAGCATTGTGGTTATTATTTTTTAAAGTTTCCCTCCAACACCAGTCCATACTGGCCTCTTTCGCAAATGGAATACCCCTTCGTCGGCAACCTTATAACGGTTTGAGTGTTCCTTGTTTTTCTGTTTTTCCAATGCCAGTACATAAAGTTCACACATACTGCTCTGCTTCCCCATCTTTGGGGACGGGCTTAGCTGTCCCATTCTTGCCTTCTTCGTTTGCTGCTGCTTTTTCTGGGAGAGATGCCAAATCTTTAAAAACATCTACATAATGGCCAAAGCCAGGGCCCCAGTTCAAAAGGTTGTCCCAGTTGAAATTCCCTGCTTGCTGCCCAAGTTTCAAGGGCAGTGTGTTGTCAGCAACCCCTGGTGCTGCTGCCTGTGTGCCCCCAGGTCCTCCCTCAGCCCTTCGGCCATGGTATCTTCTAGGCTTCAGTCTGGCTCCATAATTATCTTCGTCATCTGCATCAGATTCATTGACTTGAGATAATTTGGGCATCCTGGAAGTATATACCATTGGCTTTTCCCTGTCATACTCCATCTCTGAGCAAGTGAAAGACTCATGTGAGTCACTATCAGAAGAAGATTCTGGAGCTGGAATGCCATCTGCTGGGTTCCTTGTTCTGGACAATGGCCTTCTGCAATCCTCTTCTGAAGAAGACCTTCCGTGATCTGCACTGCAGATACTTGGGTTTCTAGGGCGAGGGGTGTTTAGCCTCTCCACCTCTTCAATCGAGAGTCCTACCGGAGGGGAAGATTCCAAAGGAATCTGCCCAATTGGCTGCTTTAAGCGACTCCCTGGTCTAGAACCGTGAGAGGTCATGGCCTGAGGACTCTTACTTCTCCTTCCCAGCCTTGTGGCATAGTTGAAAATGCCAGGTTGGCAGGTATCAGCATGCATTTCCAAAGTATTTCCATCTCTTATAGGAAGGTGCAATTCCCTGGCGGGACTGTTCCTGTAGAAAGTAGAGGACTTTGAGAAAGGGGCTGGGCTGTGTCGAGACAGGGGGTTGGGGGTTGGGCAAGCTGAATGGCTCAGGGAGCTGGTTCTCAAACCCTGACCGTATGAAGGTTGGTAAGTCAAACTGCTTGCTCCTAAGGGCATGGGGGATTGCCTCGCAAAGCCTAGGGGACTATGCCTCTGGATAGAAAATTTAGGTGTGTGGCTGCGGAACTGCTTGTAGTGTTGGATGATGTCTGCGTCTGAAGGGGCGATGCTGCTGGCGTTGTCAATGTCGTAATGCTCTATCTCTTGCTCCGGCGAAGCCAAAGGGGCGCTGGGGATGGTTTCTGAGCTGTGGGGAATATCAGTCTCATCGTAGATGAGGTAGGGGTTTTCCCGCTCAATGATATCTGGCTTAGGGTTCCCCTCGGGCTGCTTCCTCACAGTCATATCGTCCCCGTAGGGGGGGATATTGTCTGGGTCATCAAAAGCAACGTTCTCGCTTCCCTTCTTCTTCTTCTCCTTCGGTTTCTTCTCCTCTTTAGGGTCTTTTGTCTTCTTCCCCCTGCACTGGTTACACAGAATCAGGCTCAGGACCAGGAGGGCCAGGACTGTCGCACAGCTGCCCACGATGGCAGGCACAGCCCACAGAGGCAAGGAGATCTCTTCGGGAGCCTGACTCAGAACACAGACATGCCCTCCAGGGCTTCCAGCTTTGCACACTCTCCCCTGAGGACAGAGGACCCCAAGACAAGCCACCACCGTCTCACAGGTTCTCCCTGTGTGGGACTCTGGGCAACTACATGTGAAGCCAGAGTGCAGGCCCGGCTCGCAGCTGCCCCCATTCTGGCATGGGTGGGAGGCACAGTCTCCAGGGGGAACGCACTTGTAGGCATACCACTGATTAATGCACAGTAAGTCGCCCCAGCAGGGGTTGCTGGCACAGATGTTCGGGCCACGACAGCCAATCTTCACCGAGGGGTCCGTCTTAGAGATGGAGGCCAAGCTATGCTTCCCACTGAAAGGAAGACTTTCTCCACCATACAGCATAGAGGCAATGCAGCCATCAAAACCTGTAGGGGGCAGAAGGAGCAGTAAGGCATTTTAGAGAAAATGCTGCATTTAAAACACTGCACCATTGAACTATGGTAAAAAGAAGCCTCCCAATCACATCACAAGAGCTAAGAAACCACAGTCTCAGAGCCATCAGCCAGTCCAAAGTCAATAACTCTGTGTGTCTTACGACATAACTTAGTAAGATATATAAGATTTCCATGACAAAAGTATGAAGAGAATTGCTCAGATACTGCTCTTTCTGAAAATTTATAAATGACTCAGACAGGCTAGATTTTCTTTTACTCCCTCTTTTATTAATTTGATTATCTATTTGTCTTATTTTTATAGTATATATATATCAAGAATTGCATACATAGAAATACAATGTATTTAAAAAACTTATAAAGAACAAAAAAATAAGTTAATAGCTTTTTTCTCAATTTTTTAAAATTAAAAAATATTTTTAAAGGGAAAGAAAGACAGTGCAAGCAGAGGAGGGGCAGAGGCAGAGAGAGAGAGAGAGAGAGAGAATCCCAAATAGGCTCCATGCCCAATGCAGAGCCTGACATGGAGCTCGATCCCATGACCCTGAGATCATGACCTGAGCCAAAATCAAGAGTCAGTTGTTTAACCCACTGAGCTGCCCAGGTGCCCCTAGGCTAATAGTTGTAATCATTAGATCATGCATTCTCAATGGAGGTGATACTGCTCCCAAGGAGTTGAACATAAGTTCTTGAAGAGCAAAGGGAAAATCTTAGGTATTACAATGGTTTGCAGTCATCTAGAGGGCGGCTATAGAGTATAACTGTGGCTTGAACGCTTCATGAGGTGGGACAGACAGAGTTAGGAAAACATATCTTAAATGGCTCTTTAGAGGGTAGTAATTATTATTATTTCTTAAGGTTGAGAAACTCTTTGTTGAACTTGAGTGTGTTAATATTGCTAATGCCCCTGTCCCAGAGCCCAAGAATTGATTTTGACACTAACAAAAGAGTATGATCTACTTCGGCTTATTTCTTAAAACATCCAAATGAATTATAGTCCATATTCTAAAATAAGCTAAGTATATAAGAACAACTTGCGACCTGAACTTATACTTTTGTGCCTTAAGTCCATCACCCTCCCCTGCATTTTCCAATTTTCTTCGTATTTGATATATCCTTCCACCTTAGTGACATTTCCATCCCTGATACACTTTTTCCATAAGGTTCTGTAACATCTGCTTTTGTTCCTACTCTACAGATTGTTTTTCTATGACTTAGTCTCTTTCATGTTTCATTTTCCTCTCATCAACCACTGACTCCTAAAGCTGCTCAAGCTAAGGCTCCAGGCTTTCTTTTTAATCTACCCCTTCATGTTAGGTTATCACATCCATGACCAGTACATCAGTTACTTGCTTGACTCTGCTAACTCTTAATATGTATTTCCAGCTGGTGTCCATTCCTGATTATAGCCCATCTATCCAAAAGTCTTTCTCAAAGGTGGTGCAAACGCCAGGTGTCCCAAACCACCATTTTGATATTTCCCATAGACAGGCTTCTCTCTCCACTGCTCTGCAGTTTCCTCTTTCAATGGTGCTGCCCTTTTTCTAGTTGACAGGTCAGAAACCATCTTGAATTTCACCACGATCATCAACAGTTTGATTTACTCTAATTCCTAAAAAAAATTTCTTCCCCATTTACTTCCCTCTAAACTCCTCTGCCACCACACTAGTCAGAACTCACATAATACCTTGCCTAGATCACTGCAGTATCATCCCAGCTAATTTATGCAAGCCCACTCTTGTCTCCACCAATGCATTCTCAATGTTGTAACCTGGAAGATCTTTAATATCGCTACCTGTCTAGTCTTGACACTCCTAACATAAATTTTTTATTGACTTCCCACTGTCCTGAGAGTAAACCCAAAAATGCAACATGGTCTAGGAGGCCCTGCTTCATTCTTCAACTTCCTTCATTACCTGATGACATCAGTCTCCAATGTGCTAATAGGTCAGGTTCTATGATTTTTATCTACTTTTTGTTAAGTTCCTATCAATGTAAATTAATCTTTCATACTCTCCCATCTTCATCTTCACAGTTCATTTTAAGTACCAATAGTCAATTTCCCATGGAAATTTCCCTTTCTCATTTTTTGGAAATCTCTTAGAATTCTATATTCCTTCTTCACATCCTTTTTCATATTTTAAAATAATACATCTAGTTGTATAATGGTTTGATCAATGTTGCCTTCCTTACTTGGCCATGTTTTGTATGAGGAGAGTAGCTATTTATTTAGCCCACCATTGCACTCCCAATGCCAAGTACAGGGCTCAGTAATATCTGCCATGTGAATGGACACATGAATGAATGGATAAATAAATGTTTGATGGACAAGGGAAGAACCATGGGATGAATTATGAACTTGGTAGAACAAATGTAAATGACTAAAATAAAGTAAGTGATGACCAATAGTTTATTATAGACTTTTTTTCATTTGTTTTATTTATTTTTGAGAGAAAGAGAGAGAGAAGGAGAGAGTGAGCATGGGAGGGACAGCGAGAGAGGGAGACACAGAATCTGAATACAGGCTCCAGGCTGTGAGCTGTCAGCATAGAGCCTGACATGGGGCTTGAACCCACAAACTGCGAGATCATGACCTGAGCCGAAGTCGGACACTTAACCGACTGAGCCACCCAGGTGCCCCTATTATAGACTTCTTAAAGATAGTTATGAGAGACTTAGAATAGTCATAATGGATATTATCCGAAGTCCAACTACTTTTATAGGAATAATTTTACCTTTCCTTTGCTCAACGCAAGCATTTTTTACCTGTGTGGGAATCTCGATGAGCTTGATTGGGTGGAATTCCTCCAAGAGATATAGTGAGTACATCGAGGCCACCAAAATCCTGTGTAGGGTGGATGATATCTCTGTTATATATGCTGTCGATGGACAGTACTGTGGCTGTTCCATTTTTTCCGATTAGAAAAGTATGCCAGTGGCCATCTGCAACATAAACCTCAGGAATATTTCTTTCCACTTTCCCAGCAATTCCTGCATCTGATGTAAAATGTACTTTGCCATTTTTAATCTGTAAAATGTATTAAAATAATGCACAATTAAGCTATGATGTGCTTGAGTAAAAATAGAATAGAAATGAAATGAAACTTACAATATTGATCAACTGAAAGCTAACAGGCTAGCTGAAAAGTCTGGCTATATCAGAGCATACTTACCCATACTTCCTCTACAAATTTAGGTAACATATACCTTCATATTTAATAGTTTTAATAGTTTTCAAGTTGTTATTATATTTATACCTAATTTTTTAAGATGCCTAAAATTATTTTCTGGAACACAGCTGAGATAATAATGGAGTGAAAACCCATTTCAAGATAAGTAAAATATACCCTTTTGTAATTACTTATAATTTAATCACAACGACAAGTATAGAGAATCAATCAGTTTAGTAAATGGTCCACAGTGATCGAAAAATGTTAAAACTACTTGCAAAAAAAGAAGCATCAATGCTTAGGCAAAAATGAAACATAGTTGGAAAAATAGACAAAAAGAAATTCTTCTATATGTTATCTAATATGCACTGGAATTTTAGAAGAAAACATGCCTATTGTTTATATCATTTATTCAGATGAAAATTATGAGTGAATTCTTAATAATGAGGTGTCTGGGAAAGTCTTCACTTTGACTGCCTTTTACAATTTATCTAAGGGATATTTGGTTTCTCTGACTTTGCCCAGTAGAACATTGGGTAACAGAATGCTCCTACTCCAGTTTCCAGCTACCAAGTTTCCAGTATTCTGAGGAGACACGTTAGAAAATGAAATAATTTATGAGGCAACATGAACATTTGGTTCAGAGAGCATAATCCCATCATGCTGCCAGACAGAGCTGGTGCCTGGGCTGGGGGATGAAGTGGCACTGTGTATCAAATGACAGGAATGAATGGATGGATCAGTGATTTTGTCACTCGGATCAGATGCTATTTCTACATGCAACAAACACATCTGGTAGAACTAAAAGTCAGTTCATTTTTACTCTGTGGAAAATATGCCTAACACATTTACATACGTTACTCATACTGTAAGATTTTATTTAAAGAGTCTCTCTAGATGGTAATATAATTCAGTACCAAATTCAGATGGGAAAAGAAAAGAGACTTGTGGTTAAATGACAATAACATTTCATCAAGTGAGCAATGTCTCATGAAACACACGTTGAAAATAGCAGCCCGTCATTGGTGATACCTAGAGTCCCTTTGGAAAGAAGCCGTGAGAAGAGCCCTCTCCCGGCACTGTGTTTCCCTCCTACCTGATCAAACCCTGGCATCCTTCTATTTGACCAAATCTGATGAGAGTCTTTAGAATACACCATAGAGTAGGGTGAACAAGAACCTAAGTGCCCATTGTAACATTCCTGATGTTCTGCTTCTCCCCACTGATCCTCTACTCAGCTCTTGCATCCTTCCTAACTTCAAAACATCATGCTCACTTTTTATGTCCATTTTTGCTTGGTTTTATTTATCCATAGATTTATGTATTTATTTATTTATTTATTTTTGATCTAGACCTCCGAATCCCTCATCCCAACTCTGTACAATACATCTAGCCCCACTTAAAAATAAACACAGACAACAACAACAACAAAGAAACCCTACACATCAAGAAAACAGGATTGATTTGGAACAGAAATAAGAGTCCGTAATCTTACATTATTACAGAACTCTAAATATGGAGATACACAAAATGCCATAAAAGAAGGGAGGTTGGCAGAACACTTTAAATATACCATCAGCACAGTTAGACATGAGTATGCTTCCTTCTGTTTTTCAATCTAATATTCTCTCTACCTAATGCCTTTTTTATCTGAACAGATTCTATCTATTCTACATATTCTCCTCTCTTCACATTGCTATTGCTACTCACTCTTGACACTCCCCCTCATTTACTCAACTCTCTTTTCTATGTTCAAAATGATCATCTTGATTCCTTTGTGTGTGTGTGTGTGAGAGAGAAGAAAGATGGATTGATGCAGAGAATGAAGAACAAAAGAAAGAAAAGAAGAAATAAAGGAAGGAAGGAAGGAAGGAAGGAAGGAAGGAAGGAAGAAAGAAACTGTCAGAAAGAAACTGTCAGAAAGTGAGCCAAAAGAAAGAAGGAAAAAATCCAGCGCCCTTACTCACCGATAAACTAAATGAAAAGTAACAGTTCCTTCTGACTAGCTTCCTAGCCTGTGCAAGTAGATCGTATTCCTGTCATCCGAATAATTTCCCTGCTTACTTACAATAGCCATTCTCTTTCCGTCTATTTTGTTCTCTTTATTCACTGGTTTTTTAATCTACTTACTTTACCTGCCAACCCCCTTAATCTCTGAAAAGCTGCTTTTCAAAATATTCATAGAAAAGAAATGTGCATTTTGGTCTGCATTAGTCATTATTTTTATTCATTAGCATTTACTTTTCCTTCAGGAAAAAAATCTCTTTCTAAGTGCTTGCTACCAATGTAAGAATATCTGGAGAAGTTGAATGCTGCCGTCCTGTTGGAAATGCAAGATTTTATGGTGACAAAAATGGATCCTGACATTCAGCTTCTTCCTTAAGGAAAAAAAAAAAATATTCTCTCTCTGATTTCTTCAACCACATTGTATTTTGTATCTCTTGGCTTAAAGAGATAATGTACAGAAATATTTCATATGTCATTTAAATGGCACGAGGACTTGGAAGCAGCTTAACAGATAATGCACAGACCTCAATGTCAAAGCCTCTCAACGCATACAAAAAGTGTTTCTTGTAGGCTGTGAAGCTTTACTTCTTTCTGTACTTCCACTTTCTTTGGTTCTGATACACTTTCCAATACAAATTATAAACACCAAATAAAATCATAATATAATGACATAGATGCTTTGTTTTGCAGTAGCTTTATTAATTTTGAACTGGGCTCCTTGGTTGAATATGGAGGTAAACTTATAACCTGAAGATGTTCTTTTGTACTAGATTAGAGCGGAGTTGTTCAACTTCGGCACTATTGACATTTTGGACTAGATTCCTTCTTTGTTTTGGGGTGCTGCGTTGTGCAATGTAGGATATTTAGTGACATATCTGATCTCTACTTACTAGATGCTGGTAGCACCCCCTCCCCATTGTGACAATAAAAAATGCCTCCAGACATTGTCAAATGTCTCCTGGGGGGAAGAGAGGGTAAAATCATCCACAGTTGGGAATGACTGGACTGTGAGGACTAAGATTTTTAAAAATATTTTTTGTACTACTTCCTAAAGATATGTGCATGCAGCATAACAACCAGAGTTGACTTGGATGGAGAGAAATTTTAAGAATAAAAAGGCTGAAGTTCAGAGGTGAATGTCAGTTTTATTTTTAAATATTATATGTGAGTTAAATGGAGTAATTCTCTATGCATATTGCTTTTTTTCTTCATGAACTAAGCTTTTAGTAATGTTCAAAATATTAATTTATAGGTGAAGAGAATACAGGATGTCTGAGTTTATTTTCTTCAGAATTTACCAAAATTCATGTAAAAATTATGAGTGGAATTATAATATCAAAATGATATTAATCAAAATCAGTCAAAAGAAACTGATGATTTAAAAGGTGAAGTCTTATTTGTGGGAAAGAAAGCAGACTAATATAATAGTCTTAGAATTAAGAAGCTAAATCTGAAGGAAAATGCATATCCTGGGAAATTATTCACTGGGTTAGCATCTCATTTATAGTTTAAAATATTATGTAAAAGCCTAATGATAAATCAATACATTGTTCTCATAAAACAGAATGTTTAAAAACAATGTTTTTAGAAATTTTTTGGGGTAGTCAGGGGGAATTTAACTTGCAATAATTCCAAAGATACTTAATTTCACAGGGTTTACCTAGATAGTTAATTGACTATATGCTCCAGAATAAAGCCAGATAACTTAAAAATGTTTTTTTTTCTTATTCTTGTCCCCACCAATTAATGTAAACATATCAGTGTTTGGAATGATTTCTGGAGCTTTTTTTTTTTTTTTTTTTCACTTCAAAAGCACATTATCTTTTTGTCTTACTTTGTTTAAAAGTAGAGAAAGAAAAGCAATATAAATTTTTATTTGACAAAATAGATTGCAACAAATTCTTTCTATGCTGGCCTACCTAGCAGTGGTCTTTACTCTAAACCAAGACAAAAGTGTTTAGAAAGCAAACCATTCAGATCTTTGTTACTCTGGCCAATGCCTGGGGAATAGTTAAGATAGATGATATTGGAATAGTGCCCAGTATTAGTCGGAACTCTAATGGGTTGTAAAGAAAAGGACAGAAATTATGGGCGAAGTGATTTAAATCATGACACAGCAGGCGGTCTAATCAAATGAAGTCACCATTAGCTTTTATCTTACCTTCACAGTAGTGTAATTGCTGCTTTCTTGGATATGGATTAAAATGCCATTCTCGCTTCTTGTTCTGAATTTTATTTCCAGACTGTTCACACCAAAAGGCTCCAACATGGCACCTCGTATGCTCTGTCTTAACAAATATTCCCGCTTCTCATTCTGACTCATGTGGTAATCCAAGCGCCCTTTGCCTTCTAATGATAACGCAGTGTCAGGAGTAATAGCTGAAAGGCAACGAAGAAAGGGAAAAATGAATGCATCCATTTGGCTTCTGAAGAAGTTTTTATAAGTGACAAAAATTATAAAGAAGGACAATAAAATATCAGGTTTTGGGAATCCATATTCCCCAATCCTCCTCTTGGGAAAAAAAAAAAAAATTCCATTTGTGAATTACTGTATAAGGTAATTTCAAATGCTTAAATCAAAATCAGAATCAATCATTTGGGTAATATTCAATAAAATATTTGGTATAGCAGGGGCGCCTGAGTGGCTCAGTTGGTTAAGGGTCCGACTTTGGCTCAGGTCATGATCTCATAGTTCGTGACTATGAGCCCCGCCACCGGCTCTGGGCTGACAGCTCAGAACCTGGAGCCCACTTCAGATTCTGTGTCTCCCTCTGTCTGCCTCTCTGCTGCTTTCACTCTATCTCTCTCATTGTCTCAAAAATAAATAAACATTAAAAAAATTTAAAAAAATATTTGGTATAGCATATAAATCATGAATACTTATAGAGATACCACCTGTTAAAAACATGGAGTTGCAAATGTGTTTATAATAAGTGTTACTTTATTTCCAAAATTTATAAATGTGTTCAGAGTTGAATGATTTGTAGTCATAAGTCTCTAGCATGTTAGAAATTTGGACAAAGAAGTGAACAAATATTTAATTTGTATTAATTTTATTATTAGCAATCATCATATAATCATGTTGAATTTAATTTATCATTATGTGTAACTGTACTGTATAATTATAATTTATCATAATTTGGTAAAATGTTCACACTACTGAACTTTAGAAGTTTGTTATCATAACAGTTAATATAGCTAAAGAAAAGACATAAAGCAAATGAGCTCAAAAGGGTTTCAGCACTGAATAGTATACTTTATAGAGCTAAATTTTATAGTATGTGCATTATATCTCAATTTTAAAAAAAGAACCTCAGACATCTCTCAAGCCGATGACTCATTTCATGTTCCAGGCATAACTGGATTCCTACTTATAAATACTCATTACTTAATGAAAAAACTATCTGACAACATACTTTTTTGTTGTTTTGATGTTATCCTAATTCAATATGATTATATCTTCTGCTAGTAAGATCTTTTTGACTACAGTATACCCTTAACGTGATCATGAATTTATATTCATTCTTATAATATAATTAGGACTCCTTGGGAAGTGGTCAAATAACTGCAATGATTTGAGTATTAACCATATACTTGAAAATAAGGCAAATTTTATAGAAGAAACTCCATTAGGGTTAGTTAGTGGGATGTACAGCTTGAAATTAGAGAATGCTGTGTTCTAATGATGGCTTGAACGCCTCTAACGTCTTATTAAAAAACAGTAGTAGGGTTTAAAAAACAAATAATCATACAAAGATTTAAAAAGTAAGACTCAAAACCAATTCTAATAATTGTAAATTAAAATGCAAGTATCACCCTTAATTGTAATAGATTATACTGCCATTGTATGATGGTTTGAACTCAGTGTTTGGTCATTTATTATTTACATTTTTCTACCACATACAAAATATTTACTGGAGAAATATTCCTTAAAGGCAGATAATATTAGACCCAAACCTGAATATAGTCCTTGGCCTTGTATTTGTATAGCATTCCTATAAATTAGCTTTGCTAAATTCATAAATTCATAAAATGGAAATTAACAACTTAGTAAATAATTCTGAATGAATATCACTCTTCCTCAGGTTAAAAAAATAAATGTAAAATGTCACTATAGTTTCTAATTGTTACCCATTTATTATTTTCAACATTTAGAATGAAAAAATTTCTTTGAATATAATTACATATTTAAGTGCATATATTTATACTTTTCATGATTACTATAATTTCCAGTGGAAGAGAAAACAGCTTGCATACATTTTTCACAGTATTTCCCAGTTAGTCCTTCTTTGCAATGACACTGCTGCCATGACCAGTAATCCGTACATGTGCCACCATGTTGGCAGGGGCTGTGAGTACAAGCACCTTCTAGTCTGGGACATCTAAAATGAAATAATAATAAAGACTCATAAGGCACAAAATAAAGTGTGGGGGATTTGTTAAAACTAGATATAAGCTTTTATTAACTTGCTTAGTTTCATGCACTCACTTCTTGGAAACTCAAGTTACGACTATATTTGGGGCATCTAGTCAAACTAGGAGCTGTAACACAGGGCTTGCCTCATTCAAAAAGGAGAAAGTTAAACCAAATAACATCTTACACAATACAGAAAAAGAGGTGATAATTTATTATTTTAATTAATTCTTATTTGAGTAGGACATCTTTGGTTAATGTAATCTAAGGCCCCCATATTTATTTGCTTATACATCTCCTCCAGACAATTCATCAACTGATGTCTATTAAATGTCTACCATATGCCAATTACAAGCATACTATTCTAAGCATGGGGGCAAAGTGTTGAAAAATCCACATGTCGTGGAGTATTTATTTTCCCTTGTGTAGGAGGCAGTCAAAAAGCAAAACAAAACAAAACAAAAATTAGGTAAATATGTAATATGTTAGGATAAAGAAAGTTCTTTGGAAAATTAAGATAGACAAAGGGTATCGAGAGATTTTTTTTTAGGATGGAGGGTAGATTCATCAGTGAAGGAAGGACATATTTTTGTAAAGACCTAAACAAATTGAGAGAATGAAGAATATTTGGTAGAAGATCACTCCAGACAGAGGAAACAGCAAGTAAGAAAGTTAAATTGTACCTAATATGTTTGAGGAACACCGAGGGGCCCAGTATGGTTGGAGCAGAGTGAACAAGAAAAAGAAGCATATGTAAATACAGTGAGAAAGTGGAGAAAGAGGCTAGATCATGAAGGCCTTGTAAGTCAGGCTTAGGACGAACATCTGTTTTTAAATGTCATTCTGGTTGTTGGTAGATTGGATGTGAAGTATGTCAGAAAGAGAAGAATCAAAGGTAAGTCTAAAAGTTTTGGCTGAACAGTTTTGGCTGATTGACTTATTATTTAAGACAGAGAGAACTGTGGAAGAAATAGATTTAGAAGGTTTCGGGAAAGAAGGCCACGAATTCAGTTTTAAACTTAAGTGTGAGATATTTGTTAGAAAGACACATAGGATATTGGGTAGTCCGCTGGATAGAAGGGTCTAAAGTGCAGAAGAAAGGCCAAGTTGAAGATAACCATTTAAGAGTCACCAGTTTTAAAGTTAGTACTTAAAACCAAGGGCTATAAAACATGATTTAAAGAATGAATATATATACAAAAGAGAAGGGGTCAACCAGATGAGAAAAGGAAAACCAGGATTGTACCATATGCTGATAGAGGTATTTTTAGGGAGAGGAAGAAATGAACATTGGAATTCAAAGAAGATGAGAACTGACCATTGATTTTAGCAACACAAAGGTTATTGATCACTTTGACAAAGAACAATTTTTCAAAAAGAGAGAGGATGGTAATTAGAGAGTAAAATGGGATTAATAAAGTTTTTACAAAAAATAAAATGGGAGAAATAGCAGCATGGATTTAAATGAGGAAAGACATGCCAAGGAGACAGCTGGACTATTGTTTTTAGAACATTGCAGGGGACTGAGCCTTTTACATAAAAAGGGGTTGGTCTTTATGGGAATAGGAGCAGTTCGTTCATAGTAATAGGATGCAATGTAGACCATGGGATGCACACGTGCATGGGCAAATGTGGAGGAATAAGCTTTTGGAAGTTTTCTTTTGATTGCTTCCATTTTCCGAGCAAGGTAGGAAGCAAAGTCATTAGCTGGGAAAGATGGTACAGGAGTGATATTTGGGGTATGTGAAAAGGGGAGGCTGGAAAGTAATTGAGAAAAGTGAGCAAATGATTAAACTGGGGAATAGAATATGTTGCCACGCAAAATCATGGCCGCATTAGAGATTAGTAATCACGAAATTGAAGACAATGAACTCCTCCAGAGCAAGAATCTGCCTTGTTCATTTATTTGTAACTAACCTCAGTCCAAGTGCCTAATTCAAGACTTAGCTTTGCTACTCACCAGCTTGTTGACTTTGAGAAATTTTTTAAAACACTGAGTAGCTCAGAAATAAATATTATCTATCTCATAAAATGGTTGTAAAAGTTAAAACAGACTAAAAATATTAAGAATAGTATTAACCACAGGGCTTTTAATATATTAATAAAATTAGAAACAAGTAAAGTGTATAATAATAGTTAAAATAGGGCACATTCATATGATGGAACAGCAGGCAGTCATGAACCTCACAATGAGGTTAAGAGTGTTTGTCTTTGGGTGGTGCATAGGATACTTTATATTTTTCTGAATTTTCCAATTTTCATTATGAATAAGATTAATTTTTAGAATAAAGTGTGTTATTTTCACAATTCCAAAATCATTGCAGGGAACCTTAACCAATAAGCACATAGGAAAATAAAATGTTTTACAATTAATCAAATTATTGCTTGTTAAAAGTGTACTAAGGTATATTTTGAAAATATATGTTTGTATGTAAAGCTATTTAATATCAAAAGTTTTTTTGTATACATTATTACTAACATTTATACATCATTATGTGGCAGATACTTTTCTATGTGATTCATCTACTTGTCATTATAATCTTCACAACTGTTTTGAAGAGTATATAGGCATAAAAGCATACGTATATTTTTCTTACACTCTAGAAAATAAGAGTTAATTTTCTAAGTAAATATCACATTTTATACCAAACAGTAAATATTTAAATTTAATAAGTTAATTAATTCAAATAATTTCTGTGTTAACTGTAAAAGTTAGCTGGTGGTAATTAAATTAAATAAGTAATTAAATGAAGTGAATATTTAAAATTCAAAACAATGTAAAGGGGCTCCTGGGTGGCGCAGTCGGTTAGGCGGCCGACTTCGGCTCAGGTCACGATCTCGCGGTCCGTGAGTTTGAGCCCCGCGTCAGGCTCTGGGCTGACAGCTCAGAGCCTGGAGCCTGTTTCAGATTCTGTGTCTCCCTCTCTCTCTGCCCCTCCCCTGCTCATGCTCTGTCTCTCTCTGTCCCAAAAATAAATAAAATGTTAAAAAAAAAATTTTTTTTTTAATTCAAAACAATGTAAAACATTTGATACTTTTAGAACTGTGGTCACAATAATTTCAGCTTTGGATGCTCAATTATCATGCATTTTGTTCATTTTTATTTAAAATAATAAGAAATAAAATTGTCATACTGATCTAGGATGCCTTGTGCTGCCAGAGCTTGGCTGGGTTCCAGAGGCCTTCCATTGACTGCAAATTCCATTATGCACCCAACAAAATCATGGCTTTCCACGTGTCCTCTCCTCTGAAGGATCGGATCTAGGGATCTGATACCTCCAACTGTGACTCGATTTGGCTGAACGTCAAGAGTCCTACATGAGAAAGCAAAGATAAGTATATTAGCTCCAACATGATAGATTTCAGTAGAATGTTTAGCTTTAAAAAGAGTGAATATAACTTTCTGGCATGTGTTATAGTGTGGTAAATTTGAATGGAAAATATTACCTATTGATGCATATTCCCTTACAGATTTCTACAGGATTATTAGGTTTTCAAGGCATGAAAAATAATAAAACTTATGGAAGTGACATTTTCAGTCAGTTAGCCAAATGGGATGTATAAAACAATGCTGAATTAGCAAGAAGCAGCATAACATCAGAGAGAAGATAAAGTGCAGCAGAAATAGTGATTATATTAATGTTAGATTAATTAATGTTAGATAATATTAATGTTAGATTATACATTTTTCTTCCCCACAAGATGATAATAATGCCAATATGTTAATTAATATCATAGATGATATGTCAATATTTATTTTTCTCTGTTGTTATTTCTGTTAACATCACTTAGGTTTTAGATGGCATAATTCTGTGTCTCTTCCTGAGGTGCCATTGAAAAGTATCTGTGGATAATTGTGGTATACAACTTCCAAAGGAGGTAAAGACTGGGATCTTTAGTCTAGCCTTGCAGGACCCAGGTCATAGGCAACAATTTCATGATCTACTCAAAGAGCACAGGCCATGTTAGTCTTTCCTTCCTCTATTTGTCCTCATCTCTCCCATCTCGTGTCACACCATTTTTACATATTTTTTATACTCATTATTAACTTTTTATTTACAGAGTAAAAATTCCTTTGGAGAGCATAAAATATTGTAAACTCTCATAACACTTAGCATAATAAAATTATTTGTAAATGCAGAATTTCCTTTTTAAGGTCAAGTAATAGTAAGATCAAACGAATAATTTTACTTACCAGTCATCTGAAACTGCCACATTACTGACAGTGCAATACCCTGGTTCTTGGTTCTCGGAACAAGAGTCCACAGTTAAGGAAGCTGCCTATAAAGTAGGAGAAGGAAACATTCATCCTGGGTTCTGCTGTCCCTATTGTCCTTTACGGCCAACACTGCCCAGTACTTGTTCCTACGTGGACATGATTTTGAAGTTGTGATAACATTTTGGCTTAGTATATAATGACATAATACACCTATAATATCAAATTTTGGGCACATATTTCTTTTACGTGTCTAAAACTGTGACATTATTACATATAAGAAGTGGGAAGTACTTTGAAAAATCTTCACCAGGCCCTTGTGTATAAGTGAAAAACCGATAGGGCACCTGGGTGGCTCAGTGAATTGACAGTCCAGCGCTTAATTCTGGTCAGGTCAGGATCTCACAGTTTGTGAGTTTGAGCCCCGTATCGGACTCCATGCTGACGGTGCAGACCTGCTTGGGATTCTCTCGCATCTAGTTGATATTTTCAACTAGAGAATATCACACAGATATTTATGAATGACTCAACTAGGAAAAAAAACACTTTAGATAGTGGCATAATATTTTGATAAATCTTAACATAATTTTCTGATTTTCTAAAAGCTTCATGATACAGAATGTCTGAGAGGAAGTTTTATTTGAATAACACCCTATGCAATTTAATCGTCAGAGTTAAATGTGCTTTCTCGTACTGTTGAATTTTTCTACCAGTACTGCTGTAAATTGACATGTTTGTATCCTGTCTATTCATTGATTCAAAGCTGAGAAGTTAATGATTTTGCCAGTTTCTAACAAAATCCCTTTGAACTGTAGAAAATGACAGATTCAAAATCCAGTAGGGGCCTTCTTTTGGGTATTTTCTAAAATGGGAAGATACTTTTTTCCTCTGACTGAAGTACTAATGACAAAGGTATTTTTTTCCACATTTGGTATTATTTAAAACTTGATAGCCACATACTACAAATGAACTGAAAGAATTTTTTTTCTATCACTTTTGGCATACACATAGTACCTCTTTTTTTTTTTTTTTTTTTTCTTTCCCTCTTACTCCCAAGTCCTAAATTTAGGTAGAATTAAATGGTCATAAAATTTAAAGGGGCCTTGGAAGTCATCAGATAAAATCACCTATTCTACATAAATGGCTGTTGACAATATCTTAGCAATATAGTTATCTCCCACCTGCTATGCCCCATTAGGATGCTGTCATTATTAGGAAATCATTGTGGCTAATGTAAGCCCCAATATACAATATCGATACCAGACTCCATATGCTTGTTCTAATTCTGTCTGTTTCAATAATGCCAGAGTAAATGGATAATCAGGAATATTGGACTTTTCTAAATTTGTATTCTCCTAAAGGTCTTCCTCTGAGAATACTAGTTTGGTATTAGGCTGGTTTAAAAAAGCTCAGGCAGGAAGGTGCATACTAACTTATTACTAACCTAAAAAATTATTATTGCCAAGATTTGCTTGTTATACCTCTATTAGAATTCACTGAAGTCAGTATGATTTTTTAGGCACTACTCATAATTAAAATTTATTGAGATTAAAACCTTTTTTCTAACCTCAAAAGGATGTATGGAGCCATGTTTTTGAAAACTCAGGATGACTAACATTCAACAAGCACCTATTTAATATCAAATATTTAAAAATATATAAAATATATACATTTTTATAAAGGAAACTATATGTAAAATATATAACAACATATAAAATTTTAGATATAATTTATATTAATCCTTGCAATAATACCAAAATGTGGAGATATTATTCCCATTTATAGACCACATTTTGATTTTCTGCCCAACCCCTTTTCAAAACACAACCCATCTTGAATTATTATCAAATACAGTCTCCGAATGAGTATTTTTCAAGTAGATTTTTTTAAAATATTATTTTTAGAATATCAATGTTTTAAATTACTGTTACTAGGGGCACCTGGGTGGCTCAGTCGGTTAAGCTTCGGACTTCGGCTCATGACATGATCTGGTGGTTTGTGGGTTCAAGGCCCAGGCTGGACTCCTCACTGACAACTCAGACCCTGGAGCCTGCTTCAGATTCTCTGCTTCAGATTCTGTGTCTCCCTCTCTCTCTGCCCCTCCCCCCTTATGCTCTCTCTCAAAAATAAATAAATAAACATTAAGAAAAATAAGTTACTGTTACTAAATTTTATTCTCGTTTTGGTCTCATTTTCAGAATATTGGGGGTAATTTTTTAAGTAAACATTTTATAAATTAATATATGTTAGAATAAAGTTATAGTTACAGAATATTAATACCAAGTTCATAAGAAAATGGAAGACAATATATAAAGTAATATAATATATAATTTAAATGATTCATAAATTTTCACTAAAACTTTTATTGTTTCCTCACTTATATTTTAATAAACTACAACTACTAGCCTTGTAAGACCCTGAATGTAACACAATGGATATGGAGATATCAGTGGATGAATATCTGAACATCTAACCTTGATGATGTTGATAAAATCATCTGGTCATCTTTTTTTTTTTTTTTTTAATTTTTTTTCAACGTTTATTTATTTTTGGGACAGAGAGAGACAGTGCGTGAACAGGGGAGGGGCAGAGAGAGAGAGGGAGACACAGAATCGGAAACAGGCTCCAGGCTCTGAGCCATCAGCCCAGAGCCCGACGCGGGGCTCGAACCCACGGACCGCGAGATCGTGACCTGGCTGAAGTCGGACGCTCAACCGACTGCGCCACCCAGGCGCCCCTATCTGGTCATCTTTATATCCATCATCATTCCTTTTTTTTTTTTTTTGTCCTTTGTGTTTCTGTATTTAAAAAATTGTTTAAAATCTTCTTTTCTAAGTTATATTAGAGTGGAGGAGAGAAAAGCCATTGTATCTGATGCCATTAAACACACACACACACACACACACACACACACACACACAAAACACACAAAACAAAACCCCCAAAAATCCCGCATGGATTTAAAGTACTGCTAAAAACAAATGGGGAATTTTATCCTTTGATAAAGATTGTTTGTTATTTATACTTGTCAGAAAAAAATCAATATAATAAGATTCCTCCTGTCTTATGCCTTTATGAAATTTGTAATTAGGAAGGGCACAAAAGTTTTTCTTTTAAAACTGTGGATCACAGAAAAAATAGCAGAAATATTTTCTATGTTCTTTCTATAAATTGCTTATATGTAGTCCAACAATATAAAGTGGTCCCAAAATTTAGTGCCCAAAAATTTCTATTGTCAGACAAATATATGATTCATTTGATCACTTTCAAAACTATATAACTCATTGTATTTTTTATATTTTTCTGGATTGTCACAGAGCTGAGACATAAAACTATAATCATTTAGATCACATTTCTTCATTTAAAAAATGATTTCAGAGCATTTATTTTGTTCTTTTGGTTAATGTTTATTTTAAATATTTATTTATTTTTGAGAGAGAGTGACTAAGCAGGGAAGGGGCAGAGAGAGAGAGGGAATACAGGATCCAAAGTGGGCTTTGGAGCAGAGGGGCTCCAATTTATGAACTACGAGATCATGACCTGAGATGAAGTTGGATGCTTAATCTACTGAGTCACCCAGGTGCCCCAAATGTTTATTTTAATACATGACTTCAACCTTTAACTCTATTTCTATGCAGGGTAGAATGTAAATTTTAAAGAGCAGTTATCATTTTAGAAGTTTGATGATAAAATCCAAAAATATTTTAAAATAGTTTTTGTTAGCATTTACTTTTTCAAAAACCCTTGATAGTTGTTGAAAATGGGGGTGGGGGAACCATGAAGAGACAGTTGGTAAGTAAGTAAATATATGTGTGTGTGTGTGTGTGTGTGTGTGTGTGTGCGCGCGTGCGTCTTTCCATTCTAGATGTATTGCTTTGTATCAAATGGTTTCAAACACTTACAGGTAAAATACATCATGCATTTTCCTTTTTAAAGAAAAAAATACTTGTTTAATGAACACAAGTACTAAATAAATACATACCGTCTTGCTGTAACATGAGAGCCATATAATTAAGTGGAATATAATATGGAAATCTTGAATATTACTGAGTTTATAATTCTAAAAATACTTTAGCTAGTCAGCAAACAGAACTTCATTTTATTGCAGTCTCATGTGATAGACCTCACAGATGACAGCGTATTGAGGAGCTAAGTGCAGTAAGGACTACTCACGACTGTTTTGGAATATGTGTTAGCATCATCTTTTATCAGTAATTTATTTACAGAAAAGTTTTCTTCATTTGTTTTTAAATTGTTTCTTCAGTTAGGACAAGGATACTTACAAAAGTAGCCATTTTAAGTACAGTTCTGACATGGCCTTAAACATACATAGGAAATGTATAAAATGGAATATTTATGCACTAGGGTGTTTTATTTACTTTGCTTCCTTTTATTATTTTTGAGACAAGTTGTTTTTTGTGACAGGCATAGCTGTCATGAGCAAAAGAAAGATTATTACCTACTTGTGGCTATAGTTCATACCAAAACTGGTTAAATTTGAACCTTAATTCATGCTTTAACTTGAAGGCCTGATTGACTGGATGTACAACAATAAAACAAGTTTTAACGTAAAATGAAATGTCTTACCATTCCTGCTCTCCGGGCAATCACAGTGTGAAAATGTCCATCTGACACTTTCTTCATAGTGGTGAGTTTATATGTACCACTGCCTAAATTGTAAGAGAATCTTAATCTTTCTTCAGCAATTTCAAGGGCCAAAAACTCAGCCCGGTCCCCTGTCTGGTTGTCATAGTTGTAAAGCAGTAAAGCATGACTTTTAATAGTTGCAAATTTGACATAAATATAGTTGTTATTGGGGTCCAAGCTGGGAAATTCCATGTATGACAGCTCCTCAAATCCATAACTGTTCAACTCACAGTGCTTTCCAAAGACACCTGTAGATGAAAAAATTGACAAATTGACACATCAAATTCCAGTGAAGTTTTAGTAAATGATTTTGGTTAAAATATTTTTATGTTGCAATAATGAATCAGGCTTTACCAGCCTTATTTTGTATTATTCTCCAAAGAATATTGTCTAAATTAAATTGAAAGAGAACAAATCAATGATCTTTAAGGCATATGAGAGATGATGAACTACTGTACTTGCTTCTCTTTGGCCAACTAAAAACCATACCTAAGTAGGTCCCATTTCTAAAAATTAGAATTAGTGGAATGGAGTATGTCTAAAGTTATTTCTTCCCTGGAAAACTTTCAAAATTAGTTTGTCAACATTTTGAAAGTTCTGATATGCTGTAATTTGCAACTGAGATACTTCCCTTACAATACTTAATTCTTAAAAACAATTTTAATTCAATTGATGGTAAATTTTGTTTTGACCTTCAAAAAGAATTAATCACTATACTCATGGTATTTTCGAGAGCCACTAGATTAGGGAACCACTGCTTTTAGGAAAGGAAATAACTGTCTTAAGTTTTTTATCTCTGTCTTGCTTTATACCTTCTTTGGGTATGATTTACAACAGGCTACTTTAAAATAGCTTTCTGCTTTTTTTTTTTTTTTTTTTGAAATCCAGTATCCCCACTTGTTTGTGCTGGTTCTTTTTCAAACTTGAAAAATGAGTTTTATTGATGTTACAGTGCTATGCCAAAATTCTTTTCCCACAAATATTAGTAGACTGTAGCAAATGATTGGAAAATTAACCCATGCCAATACATCATGATTCTTATTAACTGGCAAAGGTTCCATTCCTTAATTTTGGCTGTATATCTCTTGTAAATGCGTTAAATTTAGTCAGGGAATTGTTAAGCTAGAAGAAACTAATGCCATCATTTTACAGAATATTTAAAACTTGCCTGAGGTCACAAAACCATGGGAGACAGAGCCAGAATTTGAGACCAGATCTACCGATTGTCTAGTTGTTTTAACTACATCACATTTTATATCCAAATGTTCTTTAAATTAAAATGGCCTAGAAGTTGCTGTAAAAGCCTGTGTTGTTTATCTTTTCCTTCTCTGTCAAGGCTGAGATAATAATCATAAATATGTAGGAAATATGCATATGGGTTATTTCTAAACATTAGCCGCATGAAGGAAAAAGCAAACATATAATACAAATTATATCTATTGTCAATATTTCATACATTTATTTGTATATCATAAATATATGATATATATCATATATTATTATATAATTAATAATGTGTATATATATATAACATATATACACAAATTTTAAATTTTATTTACATTAAATGTTCATTTACTATATTACGTATATCTTGCTTATATCTACAGGAAGAGTAATGAAAGTTAAAAGAAGAAGCAGAGATGGAGCATAGAAATGAAATAGACTATTGAGTAAAAAAATTGTGCTGTGTGTTCTCTTAGGGCTCTTCTAATTAAAAATATGAACATGTGCTTAAAAATTGATTTATGCAAAAAGAATATACATACTGGACAGATGTCCTACATTTTTATTCAAATAGGCACTAGATACAAATTGATTCATGAAAATATTTGTTTATGGAATATTTTTCTTAGAGAAAGGTACATTCTTGTTTTTAAAATAAAATAAAATTCAATGAAGATTTTAACACAGCCCTCCAAATGAAATGCTGTGAAATAAATCTACATAAAGATCAGGTGAAATTATTAAAATTACTCTAATAAGGAATATTTTGTGTGTGGATAGTTATACATATATATACATACATAGGAAGTTATAATTATGCAGGCTTCCTTTATAAAATCGTAAGCACTTTATGCTTTTCTAAAACAAAATCCAAAAAAACAAAAATCTGAAAAAATTTTAAAAATCCAAACAACAAATCCTTCACTGATGAGAAAGTAAACAGTGCAAAATTTTTTCCCAATTTCAAATTACAGTTAGGATGTTGTTTTATAGGATGCATGTGTAACTACCTCCAGCTATTTGTTTGAGGCATTCCATCTGTCATTTGTATTTGTATGGTTCACCCACATTCAATTTGAAAAGGAAAATACTTTATCCTTTAATTCTCTCTGGTCTCCAGTCATGTATTATTGTTTTAAGGTTTTCCGTTTTCTTTTCTTTTATAAATCTTCTATTGCCAACTGACAATGTCAAAGTTTACATAATGTTTGTTTGTTTGTTTGCCACTGGAAGAAACAGTGGGAGAAATCTGCTGCCAACTGTATGTGATCTGCCTCCAATTTACATTGTTGTGCTAGTCCGCTTTCCCTGGGGAACTCAGGTAGGGTGAAGGCAAGGTCCATTTGGACCCCAAACACTTTTGCCCAATAGGCAACGATTGTTGTATCAGCTACACTGCAGCAAGGACTTGTTTCTATTTGGTATCAATTATCTTAAATCTTCATATTTGCAACTGAAATGCAATGCAATCTCTAAAAATGTAAAAACCTTTCTTCAGTCACTTGAAAATTCATTTTTTCCACTTTGCATTCCAATCCCCTTATCTTTCATTCCAAATACAAGTTAAACCATGAAACCTGCTTGTGGTTATCTATAGAAAGCAGCACCCTTTAGGATTATAACAGATTACTGAAAGAAGTTTTTAGAAGATCTAAAGTTGTGGTTATTTTGACCTTAATCTACTTTTCACTGCTTCAGAGGCATTGTTGGTGAGAATCTCAAAAAAAAAATTTTAAAAAGCAGGGATCCTGTAAATGTCACTGAACTGAAAATAATATTGTGTTCTAGTTACTATATCATCTTGGGGTAGTTTTGTTTCATTTTTATTTTTTTGACTTCAGAGAAAGTCTTCAATTTCTGGACCTCAGAACCACTGCTAAATGCATGGCTCACAATTAGATACTTATATTCTGTTTTCCTTTATCATTCTACTGATGTTGTGCTTTGCGAAGATAAAACTAGATAGAGTCATGGAGTTATTTGAAAATGAATTAACACTACATTTTACTTTTACTAGAAATCTCAGATTCTGTTTTAAATTCTATTCTCCAATATATGTTGAGATTCACTTTTCAGAGTCCATACAGCACAATGATATGCTCAAAAGACTACAAAATATCTTTCTCTTCTCTTGTTTATGGAGAGAGATTAGGGTCTTTAATTACTGTAGGACATCTGGGGATGAATACTATATTGTGGGGTAAGGTATCTCTTAAATAAATGGAATAATCACAAAGCGCTGAAACAACCCAGGTTAAAATAAAAGCTTGCTCCAAAGCTGTTTTCATAGTCCTTGGTGGTCTCAGTGCTGGATAACATTTGAGTGAGATCTGAAAGAAATCTTTTAGTTCATTCCAGTATGGTCAATAGATACTAATGTGTTAAAAAAAATTGTAACAACTTTCTTTTTCAAAAAAGACATTATTAGTCTGAATTTTGATTAGTTATTTGGTAGTATCTACAAAAAGCCTGTCATGAAAATTGCATGTCTAGTTATTAAATCCTTCTATTAGAAGTGGATGAATTAATGTAAAAAAAAAAAAAAGCAAAACAAAACAAAAACCAATTCGATTAATTATCCTTAAAGATTTTAAGTAGGGAGTGATGTCATAGAGTGCTTTAAAAGATTTTTTTCTTTGATATGTTCCAGGCTAAAAAGAAGTCATCCATAAATATTGAAGGGAAATGTCCTGAGGAGACAACATCAAATTCAATTATCTTGCATCAATTGCTTTTCTAGTAATAATCAAAGCAATATATTCAAGGGCATTCCATAATTAACTTTCTAAAAATTATCAAACCTTTGTACCTTCATTTTGCTAAAACCTCCTGTGTAAAACAACTAATATTTTCTTAATCACTCATGGCCACAATAAAGTAAAATTGCTAAACTGTATGCCAAAATAGATTGATATTTTATATCAATAAATAAGCTGAACTCACCAAATGGACAATGGCAATAGTATGACTCCACACCACTTTGGCAGGAACCTCCATTAAAACAGGGGTTACATTCACAGTAATTGACTGAAGATTCACACAGTTTCCCTGAAAAGTATCAAATTCATTTTTAAAAATCTTATGCAAACATATTGGTACCATTACTGCATCACCATATGTAAAAATCTGTTCTGAGAGATCATATCTTGGAGAAAAGAAATATAAGAACATTTTACTTGCCATGAGAAAATTGGAATACCTCAGAGTTCAAAATCCTATTTACTTGTCTCAGGGTAAAGATGTGCATTAAAATAGTTGGGAAATAATTTGTATAATCATCTTGGAAGGAACTACTGTTTTCAGGAAAATCACAAATGTGAACATATTTAAATGTTTTCACTGAACTTATTTTCTCTTGTCAGTGTTGCTTCTTTTTTCAATTTTATAATGAGATTTGAAAGTTCTATAGTATAATTCTCACTGTAGAGATTTCCTTGACTCAGATTTTTTTAAAGGTAAGAATCAATTTTGTTTAGCTTATTTGTCAAACTAAAATATTTTCCCTCTCTGAAATATCCCTTCACTTAAAAATTTATGTTGTAAAACAGAATAAGAAATCCAGAAACACATCATATATTTCAAATACTTAAGATTTACTCTTGACTACAAGTTATGGATACCTTGTTTTTTTTCTAAAACATTCATACACAACCAGCACATCATTCAGTATCCAAGAACTCCTCATAGATCTTAAATCCATTAATATTAACTATTACTGGCCATCTTCTAAGATGGGGATATGGCAGTCAAAAAAAAAAAGCAGATGTGTCAGAACATGGCATTTCCATTTTAATGGGGGAGATTAATCCAAACAATAGGAAACTTTTATATTTCACAGATGAAAAAGAAGAGGCTCTTGAAGTCTAATATTTTGCCTAAGAAATTGCAAAACTATGGCACAAGACCAATGTAGGTCTGTTCCCATATCTAGGTTTTGCAAAGCTGTGGGTGAATACTTAACCACTTGGTAGGCCAAATTTAGAGTTTATGGTCAGTCCTATCTGTTTTTGGTTGTTCTAATGTCACTTTTCTATAATTTTAAAATACTGTAATGACTTATTTGTTAGAATAGCTTCTAGTTTTCCAATTCCCAGAAACAATAAGATGGTATAGAGTTCTTTGTTAATTTCCACTTAATGATATGAGGGTTTAGTTATTTAATTAAATAGAGTTTTTTTCCAGAAAATTATTTTCTACTTCCTAGTATAAGAACTAGAAATGTTTCTATGAGCATAGATAATCCATTTTATCATGATTACTATGCTTAAAACATAGTCAAAATTTTGTTTAATTTAGTTCTGTTTTTGTGGCTTGATTATGTACCCACAATTGTTCCAGTTAAAATTATAAGCATGAGTCAGAATGCATGACATTGCTAACTAAACATGTTTCTCTACATCATAGGGTCATAAACAACATTTTTTCTTTATAAATAAAATTGGGAACCTCCTTAAAAGGTAAAACAGTAACAATTTTAGAATACCTTTCCATTTTAAAGGGAAATAATGAAAATAAACAAGTTACCAATCTACAGGCACAGAAATTGGGTTTTAAGCATTATAGCAATTAGTTACATTTGAGAAACAGGCAGAAGAACTTTATTATAAGCCTGTACAATATCATAAGAGAGATGCTATGTCATAGAACTCTTTCCTGTGGCGTTTTCCAATTGGATTTCTGACAGACCATTCTAGAGAAGTGAATTTTTTTCTTTAATAAAATATTAGTATTGCCCAATAAATAAGGCCTATGGGCTGTACTTTTAATTATTTATTTGCTATCAGGAAAGTCATATCCACTACTTGTATTTTTCTCCACTATAAGAACATACATAATTTTCACATGTGCTATGGGACTAAATAAGGTTTAATTTTCTTTTTTTTTTTCCTTTTGAAAATTTCTTTTAGAATTTTGTTAAAAGTAGCATGTATTGAGTACAGTTGTTCTTGAACAATACAGGGTTTTTAAGGAAGCCGACCCCCCCCAGTTGAAAATCCACATATAACTTTTGACTCCCCCAAGAGTTAATTACTAACAGCCTACTGTCGATCAGAAGCCTTGCCAATAACATAGTCAATTAACACGTTTTATATATGTATTAATACACTGTATTTTTATAATAAAGTAACCTTGAGAAAATAAAATGTTATTAAGAAAATGAAAAGGAAGGAGAAAATACGTTTATAATACTGTACTATATTTATCAAAAATATATATATATAGGGGCGCCTGGGTGGTGCAGTCGGTTAAGCATCCGACTTCAGCCAGGTCACGATCTCACGCTCCGTGAGTTCGAGCCCCACGTCAGGCTCTGGGCTGATGGCTCGGAGCCTGGAGCCTGTTTCCGATTCTGTGTCTCCCTCTCTCTCTGCCCCTCCCCCGTTCATGCTCTGTCTCTCTCTGTCCCAAAAATAATAAACGTTAAAAAAAAAAATTAAAAAAAAAAATATATATATATATACATGTGAGGTGGACCCTGCACAGTTCAAAAGTGTATTGTTTAAGGGTCATGTGTACATAGATTAACATACTGGACAAATGCAGTCAGTAGAACACTTATATTGTGAAAACAAGTTAGTGGGTTCCAAAATTACAGCTTTACTTTTTGATGACTGGAAACGGGGAGCAAAGAGTAACCAATTTAGGGAGCACGTGCATGAACGATACTCAAATATTTGGACTTAAATTTCCTCCAAGAAAAATATCTGTGTATAAAAGCCCAAGTCATTGATACTATAAATCTCAAATACATCCTCTTTAGAATCCTGTTGGGAAAGACTACCTTTTAAACTTGTGGTGTAAACAACAACAACAAAAGAAAATCAGGTGTTTTTTTGGTTTTTTTTTTTGTAATTTATATAAATTAGCTATCTTATTTACTCCTCACAAAATTAGAATTTAATATAGACATCTGAATTTAATTTAAATATATACTATAGGCTATTTCAGTCCAAAATTAAAAATGGAAAAAAAAAACCCAAATTAGGTAGACTTACTCATGTATTAAAACATATAGCAACTATGGAAATTGCAGAAGAAACTACAAACTAAGAAAATATTAGTTTGAGAATGAATTTCTTTTAAAAGTTAAAATAAATTCTCAATGGAATCTGATTCTTTGAGTATACAACAATTTAAATAGACAGTTGTAAGAGAAAAATTCAGTCTTTCATTTTACGTTTTAATTGAAACCAGAGCTTTATTTTCTTACTTTTCCCTAGTAGATAAATATTTTTAAAAATGTGAAAAGCGACTTTGGTAGGGGTTAAATAAATGGATTTATTGTTGAGTTTGAGAAAAATAGTCTTAAATGTTGGTATTACAGTATGTAAATTATTTACCATTCAAAAATTTAGTTTGAGTACTCCATTTAATGAGGTTTTTTTAATAATTGGTGAATTTAAAAGAAGTTGCCATACTAGATACAAAGACATAGTTTAAAAAACTCAATGTTGAAATTTAAATTATTATTAAAAAGACTTGTGTAATGAAGGAAAGATGTCATAATTTTACGTAGAATCAAAAGAAAGCCTTCAGTTGCAAATTTCTTAGGTTTGGAAAGTTCATGCTCTATTATCCAGTTAGAAGTCAGCAGCAAGTTCTGTAAACATCTATCTAATTAAATACTCGTGTTAATGGCATAATGTTTATTAGAGAACGCAGCAGTTTGAATTACTCTAACATAGAAAATCTGATGTGTTGGAGAATCCATATAAAGCTAAATCTTGGGTCATTAACTTAATTAAAGCTGCAAGTCTATTAACAATATTTGCCATAGCCTTGAGGCTTTGAAGTATACTGATAAGGCTTGCACAAAGAAAAGGATCTCAAACTCAAGGATCTGGAACTCAAAAGGCCTTGTTCTATTAAGATATGTTAGTTGTGACAGCAGTTGTTTACAAGCTTAAACTGGTCTAAGTCCTTTGACATCCATCAATTAATTGTGCTGATATAAATTATTTATCATAGATAGAAGGATGTGTGCTTCAAGAAGTATAAGCTCTTAGCACCTGGAGAATAGGAATGCTGAAGATAATGCATAATTGGAGGCCAGTGTATCTACAGACTTTCCAAGATTATAGTTTAAACTTACAAAATAGATTTAGCATGTATCTTCACGTTTGGGGCAGAAGTTATGATGAATTCATAAACTGACCGTTCTGTGATCACCTATGGTCTTTTCAACAAGGATGCATATTCAAGTTTCATTCATTCCAACGGAACATTTCAGTGTTGATTATGTGGAGCAGCACACTTATTCTCATCTGCTAATTTGTCCAGCTATGAGAATATGATTTCTGGTATCTGACAGTCCATGTAGGCTTCACTTTAATATCTTAGACTGTACGTAATATATTATATCACAACGAATATTATTTTTGCACCTCTTGTATTTGTACATAGGTAGAAAGGAGACTATGTGAAACTATTAAAGTCCATTTTATATCTAAATTGATTATACTATTAATAAATATAATTCTACAGGAATGCAAGCTGGTGCAGCCACTCTGGAAAACAGTATGGAGGTTCCTCAAAAAACTAAAAATAGAACTACCCTACGACCCAGCAATTGCACTACTAGGCATTTATCCAAGGGATACAGGGGTGCTGTTTCGAAGGGACACATGCACCCCTGTGTTTATAACAGCACTATCAACAATAGCCAAAGTATGGAAAGAGCCCAAATGTCCATCAATGGATGAATGAATGAAGAAGAGGTGGTATATATATACAATGGAGTATTACTCGGCAATCAAAAAGAATGAAATCTTGTCATTTGCAACTACGTGGATGGAACTGGAGGGTATTATGCTAAGTAAAATTGTCAGTCAGAGAGAGACAAAAATCATATGACTTCACTGATATGAAGAGACAAAACAAAAACACTGCTATTTAAGAGACAAAACAGATGAACATAAGGGAAGGGAAACAAAAATAATATGAAAACAGGGAGGGGGACAAAACAGAAGAGACTCATAAATATGGAGAACAAACTGAGGGTTGCTGGAGGGGGTGTGGGAGGGGGAATGGGCTAAATGGGTAAGGGGCACTAAGGAATCTACTCCTGAAATCATTGTTGCATTATATGCTAACTAATTTAGATGTAAATTTAAAAAATAAATAAAGTAAATTAAAAATTAAAAAAATAAATAAATCTAATTCTATGATATATATGTTATTTATTCTGAATATTTATGCTTATAAGCTTTTTTACTATTTTTGCAGAAAGTAGCTTTTATTCACACTATTAAATGTTTCCTATTATTGTGAAAAAAACTATGAAGATAGCTCATCTAAATATCCTAATCAAATAGTATTTTGTTTTATTACATCAAGAGAAAGCAAAAATATCATGTTTAAGAGCTGCTAGAAAGAAAGACAAAGGGGAAAAATATTTTATTTTTGTATTTTAAAACATGTACAAATACAATTTCAATGAGGCTACAGATGATGATGTATAATCACATTCATAATATCCATGACAAGTTTACAAATACATGTTTGTTTTCTGTAGAAATAAGAAGCATTTAAGCTTCTGGAAACCTCTTATTAATGCTTTTGTAAGTTGCAAATCATATTTTAAAGTAAAGTAATCAAAACAAGAAATGAGCCACTCTTCCGTATCTCCCAGAAATTATCATTTCCTATCTATTCGCTACATTTTGTTTATGTTCTATGGTTTTCTTGTCACATGATCATTGACAACATCCATGTATGACTGTTGTGATTTTGAAAGAATGACTCAGTTACAACTCCCATCTTCATGAAAGCAAATGTTTGCCAAGTTTTTCAGTAAAATTACTATGCACAACCTGTTTATAACTTTATATATGTCTGGAAAAAAATTCCTATTTATACTGTCAAATGTCATAAAAGTGATGAATGGACATATCTCATCCTCTGAAATATCAGGACTTACTTGAGAGCATAGGAAAACTTCTCCATATGGTAATACACCCTGGCACGGCTCCAAATACCACACCTAAAATGCATCCAGATGTGTGAAAGTGGATGGGAAAGGTTAAAGGGGCTATGAACTAATTCTGTTAAGAGAGACCCGGATTTGGGAATAAGCTCCATCTACCTGCTGCATTTTATAACACCATCCATTCCTATGTGAATGACTTAATGCAACATTGTGCTACAAACAGTGGAAGCCTAGAGCAGGAAGACAAATGATAAGTGGTTACTGACTCTAATTATGCTTTCTAATTAGTCTTCTTAAATGCGAGAACTTTTCATTTGTATAGGAAAAGAAATACTGGATTTATAGTTGTTAATTTCCTCTGGAGGAGGAACTGAGGCATGTTATGACCTTCTGAGGTATGAATATATGAAAGATATTCTCTTTTGATTTACTGAGGTATATATCAACAATGATGTAATTTCTGGTATTGTTAAGCCTTGCGAAAATCTAGAAATTAATTTTTCACATGTCCTATACTATTGATTCATTCTGTCGAATAACCTGTATTATAGTGAATCAAAGTTTCACTTAGTGATATAAAAATTAAATTATAGAACAGTTTTTTAATAATGAAACGAAGTGATTGTTACTGAGTATGAAGTCTCACTATTTTTTTTTCAATTTCCTTTTGGTCATTTTTCTAGTAATTAGGAAAAAGAGATCAGAAAGACAAGTTATACAAGCAAATTCATTCCCTCTAAATCACTCATTCATTTAAAAAAATCCTTATTTCATATGTATTATGTGATGCTATGATAACCGACTAGAAAATAAAATTTAAAATATATATATGGTATATACATATATATCAGGACTATACTGGTGGCAATGTGGTAATCACTACATCCCTTCATATCTTTTTATTGTGTTTGTTCCATAATTTTCATTTTTATACTTATACCTCTAGAGGACGTTCACACAAAATCCTTGTTCAGCTAACACTTAATCACCCCCTGTAGGATTCTTAGGATAAAGTCTCTTGGTTTGTGTCAGTGCATAAGCCACTCACTCTTTCAATCTTCAGCACAGTTTCTAACTTCATATGAAATGTGCAGTGGTTGTGTGTGTGTGTGTGTGTGTGTGTGTGTGAGAGAGAGAGAGAGAGAGAGAGAGAGAGAGATGGGGAAATATCTGAGGATTATTTTAAACATAAAGTTTAAGAAAATCTCACAGTTTCAATTTGTAATGCCACAGACTTTAAAAACCATTAAAGGGGGGATGCCTGGGTGGCTCAGTTGGTTAAGCATCCTACTTTGGCTCAGGTCATGATCTCACAGTTCATGAGTTCAAGCCCCACGTTGGGCTCTGTGCAGACACCTGGGGGCCTGGAGCCTGCTTCAGATTTTGTGTCTCCCTATCTCTCTGCTCCTCCCCTGCTCACACTCTCTCTCTCAAAAATAAATAAATATTAAAAAAATAAAACCATTAAAGAAATACAGATTAAATTACAAAACAGTAATAAATAAAAAATATAGGTGATTGGAAACAGTTCTCATGATCTGATATTGATATACACAGGCTTTGGAGAAAGCTTTACTAAAGCATTAGTACTTAATTAATCTTAACAAAACTAAAGCTGACTGCAATAAATATTTTTAAAAATTCATTCTATGAGGTACACATATGCTTAAGTATCAATCTTGTCTTACGGCTGATTAGCTCTTTAAGATGTTTTGATGCATTTACTCCATCTTCCTTAAGTCAGGTTAGCTGGTAAAGACTACTTGGAAGGAATAACTGAAAATGATCTTTCAGGCATTACCTTTACAAAGAATTAAACAGATACAGACATTTGAACAATACATTCTTCATTTAGTGTATGGAATAACAATTTGTCACTATGTTTCCTATAAAACAAAACAAAACTAAAACTATCAGACTTGAATGATCTGCTAGTTTTACTGGATGGACTGTGCATGTAGAATTTAAAACAATGAATTACATTATTTCAAAAAACAAAAAATCCATATTAATCATTCGACTTTGTGTTTTTACATCATTCTTGATCAGTTGGATTATCTCCATGTATGCAAATGAAGACTAAAATGAGCTACGAAGAGGGACAGTATGTAAAATTACATAGTAATTGCAAACTATTTTTGTAACTTCAAATAACTTTCATAAAAGACAGAGGTTATGATCTAATCTTTGGAAGTTTTGGCTCTAGAGTCACCTGAGTGTAGGCTAAGTTTTCTACAACATAAAATAGGAGTAATAATAGTATCTTTCTATGCCAGATATTATCTCTTGACACTCAGCATCATTCCTATCCTTCTGAAGTACAGGGCCTGGGAGTCACAAAACTCTCTTATCTAGACTCCTGTCCAGGAGGGCTCAGGTTTAGATTCTGCCAGGGGGTGAGTTGAATGATATCTGAAGAGTGAAAGCAAAGCAGGGGCTGTTTTGGGACTCTTTGCAGACTGCAGGTAGACAAGATGATCAGTTGTGGTTTCTTGCAGTATCTGCAACGGTCTTAGTGCTGAAGTTAGTGGTGAATTTTCCTGACCTTCATTCTTAGGCAGTTTAACGATATTGTAAGCCATTTCCAAGTACTAAGTACCTTCCTACCTAGAAGTCTGGAAGTAATTTCAGTTCTTGACCAATCTCATTCCAATACACTATCTCATATGCTTTTTGTGAGGATCCAGTAGAAAAACGTACAAAAAGTTTTCAAAAGATATCATGGACTTGCCATAATACTCTATAGCAAATACAAACAAATGTGTGATGAAGAATCACATATAAAAATCACATATAAGAAAAAAATATAAAAATTGTATACATATAAAAAAGTATGTGATGAAGAATCACATACATAAAAAAAAGTAGAAAGAAGTCAAGTTTATAGTCAAGACTCATTTAGACCATCTTCTGTGCCATGCAAGTGGCAAGTTATTTAATCTCTTTTAACCTATCTGAGACCCAGTATCCCAATATTTTTTGCCCTTAAAATAAGAATAATAATAGTGATGATACAGTTTCATTGAATTTTGAGAACTAAATGAATAACTAAGTGAATAATAATGTCTATGATGCAAAGACTTAAAAAGTGCTTTTTTTTTTTAAGTTTATTTATCTATATTGAGAGAGTAAGAGAGAGCACAAGCTGGGAAGGGACAGAGAGGGAGAGACAGAATCCCAACCAGGCTCTGTGCTATCAGCGGAGAGCCCAATGCAGGGCTTGAACTCATGAACTGAGAGATCATGACCTGAGCCAAGATCAAGAGTGGGATGGTTAATCAACTGAACCACCCAAGCTCCCCTAAAGCAGTGCTTTAAATAGCCACCTAATAAATGATATGCATATTTCATAATGAAAAGAAAGGTATTCCTAAAAGTTTCAACTACTACATTTAGAAAAGTAGGCAATGTACGTTTAAATCTAATGTAATGAAGAAAGAAAGAATTAATGTTAAGGAATTAGTTCTATGCCCAATCATGAAGCAACATTTATGCTGCAATCAGCATATGGTGCTTTTGCTCATACCCACGGTACTTTCCCTGCTTCCTATCTACTACCAAATGCCTTCACACATTTTTCATTTTAGGACTAAGTATAAACTCATTTTAAATCTAAATGTGAATGAGCATATTATACTAAAATGGACAAAAATAATCCTTATTGTTGAATTTTCAACAGAGGAAGTAATTTTGGGGGTTGGAGTAGGAAAGATTGAGGAAGATTTTCTAGAAATTCTGAACTGATAACTTAGATGGAGCCAAATTACTCATGATGCTAAGAATACAACTGTAGTAGGATTCACAACTTGCGCATTGAGGCTTCTGTCTTTTTAGAAATTCTGTGCTGCCCCTCTATAACACCACTACTAATACAACTAATTTACATTACTAGTTATTGAATGCTGGACACTCTGGTGGGCGTTTTACAAGCATTATCTTTATTCATTACCACAAGCCTGAAAGATAAGTAAATACGAGTAATCTCATTTTGCAGATGGAGAAATTGAAGGTCAGCAAGATTAAATGACTTTCCAAAAGCTATAGTTAAATCAAATACTATCAAATTCCTGATTCTTTTCATTATACATTATTGTTGCACCTTTTCTTCATCTATACTTCAAGGATATTATTTTGTTAATAGGCAAAGCTTGTATGTTAAACCTTGACTCATTCACACTTGCTTTATGTCACTATCAAGCAATTCAATTCTTCAAATATAAAACCATTAGTATATACATGATGGGCACCTATTTGAAAACACAATATCCAAATGTATTTTCTTATAAAATCTTCTTTTGAATATTATTCTGTAAGATATTTACCAAATTAAAAAAAAACACAAAACTACGTCCTGGTTTTATCTATTTCGCTGGTACTTTAAATTGTGTTTATAAACCCTGCAAAGCAACCCAATGTAATATATATGGACTAACAATGTATAGTGTGCAAATGACAGCAGAGAATTTTTCTCTCCTCAGACTTATTAAAAGCATAATATTTACACACATTGAAGGTGCACCAACCACTGATCAGTTAGTAGATAGATGATAGAAGATAGCCAGCTAGCTAGCTGGATAATTAGAGACAGAAACTTATAGCGATATATGTATATTTGTACATCATACCCTGTTAAAATGCCAAAGACTAGTGAAACATATTTGCTGCTGTACGTTTTATTATGCTTCTAAAATGTCAAGGTAAATTGTGGTCCAGTTCTGTTGTGATTTTCCAGAGAAGTCAGGTATTATGCCTTCTACCTGACTAGTAGAAATACATGGCATTTTAATTTCAATCTTAACACATTGCTCTTGCTGCCCTTAAATATGGATCAAATTTCAGTAATAATGATAATGATTTTAAAAGATCATAAAAATGATGAAGATACACCAAAAAAAAAAAAAAAGATGACGATAAAATAAAAGAATCAACAACCATTGTTGACATATTTAGGACATCAAATGGTCCAGGCCTTATGCCTTAGACTTGAGAACACTCTTATTTGAAGACATTATATGGTTTTTGCTCTTGTACAATTAGCAGATTGAGAGCTTAAACTCTGGAAATAACTGTGTAGGCTTACCACCTGACTCTATGACAAATCTGGGTCATCTTAGAAAACTGACTTACCTTCTCTCTCCTTCAGCTTCGCTATCTGTATGAACTGGAAAATATTTATCCCAACCTCATGGGTCTCTTGTGAAAAGTAAGTAAAATAAATACAGGTAAAGTCCTTAGAACAGTGTAGGCCAATAGTAAGTACTTAAAGCATTTGCTATGATTATGGAAAACCATTTAAAAATGACAAAACACACTGCTTTCTACTATACTTGACATGACTAAAGCCTTAGTGAAAAAGCCAAACATTGTCATACCTGTGTATCCAGTTTTGCAAACACAGTTGAAGCTTCCTGGAACATTTTGGCAGACAGCACCGTTCTTGCAGGGACCAGGCAGGCACTCATTGACATCTCTCTCACAGGCCCTGCCAGTGAAGCCATCTGGGCAGCTGCAGGAAAATCCTCCCACTAAATTGTGACAGGTCCCACCATTGTGGCAAGGGGATGGAAGGCATTCATCTATATCTATTTCACACCAGCTACCAGCATAACCTGGCAGACACTTGCATAAGAAAGGCCGCAGAGGTTCGTTTGCCACAATGATGACTGGGAGACTCTCATGGCTCTTTAATACAGAGCTCACAGCCAGTCTTCTTATACAGCTCCCTCCATTCTGACATGGGCCGTGAACACATGAGTCATGATCCACAGATTCTACCTTTACTCCACTCTGCCGGAGAAGGATCTCTTTGATGCTTTCAAAGAAGGTGGCTACACCACTGGGATTCACATACTGATTATTGTTTCGTTTCACAGCTGCTAAAAGAAATGTTCTATTGTTCTCCTCGTATGCACCATAAAGTTGCACAGCAGTCCCTAAGCCTGTCAGTTGGGAACTGGCAATGCGTAGAAAATGAAGGTAGTGGTTAGTCAAGAAGTCCTTTACTGTTGGAATGCTGAGACGCAGTAGGATGCTGTTATCCACAGTAGCATTAGAAAATCCAGCAAAGAAAACTCGGATATTGCTCGTGACTGTGCTGTGAACTCCATCACTGCTAAGGACAGTGAGATCAAATGTGCCGTCTGTTGACCTTGGCTGTGAATTCAGATCACAAGTACCCCTTGGAATACTGAACAGGCTTGTAACTCCTGAAGTAAGGGAGCAGTGGAAGGTATCTAACACATCCGGATCCTGCGGCTTCACAGAGCCTAATATCCCACCAGGAAATAAATTGCCATAATAATTAACAAATATCTCCACAGTCCGAGACTGTGAAGGATTGTCATTTTGGTCTATAACTGTGATATGCACGGTTCCTGTGGAAGACATTTGAGGAACACCAGAATCCCTAGTAATCACAGACAGGTAGAAGTCTGCAATCTGTTCTCTGTCAATCTCTCTGGTTGTGCTCAGAACTCCAGCAGTATTCAGACTAAAATAATTGGTGGCAGGACCTGTGCTCAGCAAGTAATAGGTAAAAGGGCCTTGATTTGGAGGGAGATCAGGATCAGTGGACTGAAGGGTCATCACCAGAGTTCCTGGGCGTTTGTTTTCCATAACTTCACCTTCACTGATGGTCAACATAGGTCCATTATCATTTATATCTTCTAGGGTAACTAACAGGGAGGCACTTCCTGTAGCGGAGGGGGTCCCTGAATCAATAGCCAACACCGTGAGATTATAGACAGGTAGGGTTTCTCTGTCTAGTTCTGCTGTGACAGTGATCTGTCCCGTCTGTGGATTAATGGAAAAGGCACCATTTTCGTTCCCTGATCCAATGAAGTAAGAAAACCTGCTCCAGCTGGGGACAGAGTCTGAGTCAAAGGCACTGACAAATGTCACATGGGTTCCAGTTGGGACCCCTTCACTGATCTGAACACTGTAGATGTTTAAACTAAAAATGGGTGGGTCATTGGCATCAAGTACAGTGATGTTTACAGTGACCTCGTCTATATCGGCACCTCTAATGCTGCCAGAATTCTTGGCCAGTACCTTCAAAGATACCCTCTCTTCTTTTTCCCTATCGAGAAGGCCAGAAACATAAATCTGCCCAGTCTTCTTATTGATCTGGAAACCCTTCTTCCTACTGTTACCAAAAATCAAATAGTGTACCTCCCCATCGGTGCCCAAATCACGGTCGCTGGCAAACACTTCTCCAACAATTGTGCCTTTGGGAGCTGCTTCTGAGATTTCAAAATAGTAAAGTTTGGAAACAAAGCGAGGCACATACTCATTTGTCCCTTTTAATTGTATATTAACAGTGGCAAAACTGCACCTTTCTTCATCAGGGACATTGAAGGCTTTCACAGTCAGATGGTAGCTCTGCTTGGTTTCAAAATCCAAGAAGCCTTGAGTGGTGATGACTCCTGTGTTAGGGTCAATGACAAAGAGGTCACTGTCAGATGACTGGACGGTGTATGCAATCACAGCATTGGTTCCGGAATCAGCGTCTGTAGCATTTAGGTGGATGACTGTTGTTCCACTTGGGGCATTTTCCAAAACAGTAGGGAAATATTCATCAGGGAAGAATACTGGAGAATTGTCATTCACATCGATCACATTTACAGTCACGCTGCAGTAACCAGTTCTTGCAACCCATCCTCCATCTGTTGCAGTAATAGTCATCTCATGTTTCTGGCATAGCTCATAATCAAGAGCTTTGGCTAGTGTTAATATACCTGTGGAGGAATTGATTGCAAAAATGCCTTCTTCGTTTCCTGAAGAAATACTGTACCTAATTAAGCCATTCATCGCTGCATCTCTGTCTCTTGCAGAAACGGTTCTGACAATGGCCCCGATACTATGGCTTTCAGGGATGGTTGCACTCATGTGACTTTGAGAGAATTCGGGCGTATGGTAGTTTTCCTCAGTGACAATTATTTGAACAGTTGCTTGGGATGAAAGTGGAGGGTTTCCTTTATCTCTCGCGGTGACAGTAATCACAAAGTTTTGATTTAAGTCAGAGATCAGGGAAGATGCTACTGAAATCCACCCTGTACTGTTGTCCAACTTGAATTTTCCGAAATGATTTTCATTAGAAATCAGATACTCCACTTCAGAATTCAGTCCAAAATCTCTATCATCTACTGCTGTAACTTTGATTAACTTCGTACCGACTTTAACATTTTTGGTGACCGGAGTAAAATATTTACCTTTAAGAAACTGTGGTGCATTGTCATTACTGTCCACTGTGTTGATGGTGACTGTTGTCTCACTGAGTAATGAAGGATTACCTCGATCTGAAGATGTCACTATAAAACTGTGTCTGTTGATGTTCACATTACTGGTGCCACTGACATTTTGGTATTTTAAGACCTGTTTATTGAAAATCTCTCCTGTGGTGGCGTTAATCCTGAAATACTCTGACTGAGATTTTATAAAATAAAAAACTTGCCCATTTGATCCCTCATCAGGATCTGTTGCAGATACCTGAGTCACTTTGGAGCCAATTTCAGTAAGTTCAGGACAATCTAAATAGTAAGAGGGTCTGCTAAATCTTGGAGCATTGTCATTGACATCTGTCACAAATATTGTGACATCTGTACTTACAGTCCACCCAGAATCATGTGCGGAAACTCGGATTCTGTAACGGTCCGTATCTTCTCTATTTAAAGGTCTGCTAATTACAATATCCCCTGTGCTGGGATTAATTGTAAATGGAAGACTTGTGTCCGTTATAGAATATCTACTGATTGCATTTACACCAATGTCTTCATCAGAAGTTGTGACACGTGTAACTGTGTATCCTAAAGGGGAATTTTCAGGAACATAGGCACTAAATATTTGAGAGAACCTTGGGGCATTGTCATTTTCATCTAAAATGTTAATGATGACTTTTACTGAGGTACTCTGAGAAGGGGAGCCTTTGTCTGAGGACTTTATGGTGAGCACATACTGCGATATTTTTTCCCTGTCTAACGACCGAATGCTTCTAATTTCGCCAGTGGCGTGATTAATAGTGAAACTATGTTCTTTGTTGCCATTAACAATTTCATAATCTAACTGTCCATTGGGTCCACTATCCTTATCCATTGCTGAAACAGTGAGAATTTTTCGAGGGGAGAGGTTTTCCAATATTTCAGATACAAATGGATCTTCCTTAAAAACTGGGGAGTTATCATTGACATCTAATACTGTTAAATCAAGTTTCTCATAAGAGGATAGAGGAGGGAAGCCTCCATCTCTGGCCTCTATCCATATAACATATTTTTGTATCTTTTCAAAATCTAGAGGTTGACTAATGGACACTTGCCCTGTTAACTGATCGATTTGGAATGTACTGCCGAGATTCCCACTTGCAATATAATAGGACAAAGGTTCGCCTCTCAAGGAGGACCCAGTAATGGTGGTGACAAGAGTGCCGACTGGCTGGTTTTCAGGGAACATGAAAGTCTGTTCCTTGGCTCTGACTTTAGGGAAATCTGCCTTGTTCACAAACCTAACAGTCACTGTGGTAGAATCTGTCTTTGGAAATGAGCCACCGTCTTTTACATGTACAGAAAATGTCATTTCTGAAGCCCCATTTAGTGGTCCAGCTGCCATAATAGCTCCCCTCAGTGGGTCAATGTGAAATTTTTCAGAGTTTCTGCCCGAAAGAGAATAATGCAGCTCAGAATTGGGTCCAATATCAGCATCTGTGACTGTAACCGCAAAGACGAAGGAACCTATAAAAGATGGAGCGTACAGTTATAATCACATGGAACCCAAACAAAACATTTGATAGTGGATTAATGTATACAAAGTATTATATTGCTCCCTAGTATAACTTAATTTTCTCATGATTACTGGGAAGAACAGTAACTCCTATATTATCTCTGAAGTTCCCAAGTCAAATCTACTTAATGGTAGTCTTTAGGGGCTGACCTGCCATTTTCTAACTAAAACCCATATGGTCTACTAGATTTAATATTTTTCAGTATGCCTTTGAGAAAAGCACAGTGAAGAGCAATGGCTAATCATTCAGAATTATAGTTCCTAGGAGAAAAATTGTACATAAGACAACTTTCAACAAACATGATACTATGTGAGTTCTGCTAAGAGCTACGTTTCTGCCCAATGAAAAAAGATAATTGCTCTCTTAGGTCTTAAAGTATCTTTGAATTACCATACATGTAATCAAGTCAACAATATTTTTAATACATTTTTTAAAATTACTGTGATTCTTTAATTCACCATTTTTTGGCAAAATGCTTTTATCTGTGATCTATTATCACATGGAAACAAAATATATATACATATATGAATACATATATTCATAAATCAATTAGAACAATTATAAAGTAGTATGAAATAAAAACTGAGGAAGAATGGAGTCAATTTGGATTCCAAAAGTTAGTGCTTGGGATGAATGCCAATGAAACAGATTGTAGCAGAAATACGCAGGAAAACTGCCATAAGGACATGTTTTTGATGTACTCATTCAAAAAACCTTTTCCAAACCTGTATTCATACCCTACAGTAAAGTTTGTGACAAAAGCGAAAAGTCTTTTATTAAGGCCAGTGATTCTTATTAATTACAATAAGTCTAATGAGGAAAAGATGCTTAAGCATTACATACTCCCTTTTTATAGGGGATGCTATATTGCATCACCACACATTGGATGTAATTAGAATCATGCCTGCCGGCATCATTTCAGCTACAGGCCTTCATCAGGGATATATGACTTTGATATTGACATTTCCTTTTGATAAAAGATTGGCACAGAAATTTATGCATTTTATACTTTGAATTGGTATCAATTTGACATTCTCAAGTGAATATGAGATCAAACACCACTGAGAGAAGAGATCCTGGATCCATTTGCTTTTTCTTCTAATTAAAAGTATTTTAAAGCAAAGCAGATCAAATTAATTTGGGCCTATATTTGTATATTTTCCTGTTTGGAAACACATCTCAAAGATTACAAATGGCAGATTATTTGTGCAGTTTTTTAGAGAGCTTGCCATTTTTTACAAACAAGCAAATGAAACCAAAGTAAATTTAAATGAAGGAAGATAAATGCATATAGTGTCATATGAAAGTGGTCACTAATGTCTTCATAAACTTACTAACAGAAAATCTTCATCCATCAAAACTGGAACAAAATATTAATAATAATAATTCTTTAGAATTATTCACTCACTAAATATTTTTGAAAACCTACCTATGAAGGATTAAAATAAAATCTTTATTTTCTACCCACAAATATAGTTGAATGCTTTCTACCTCTCAGATGTTTCAGGAAATAGCATATGGCAAAAAGAAAGGAAGAAAGAAAGAAAGAGAGAAAGAAAGAAAAAGAAGCAACGCCTCTCCTCTCATGGAATTTACAAACAAATTACATACGTCTCTGGGCAGAACCCTTCTTGACTATGAAGTGACTATTTTAATCATTTGAAAATATTCAAATTATATTAAGAAACAGTACCAGGAAAGATGTAGCAACTATAAAATGTTAAACACAATTGGTCTAAAATTAAAAAAAAAATCATTTATGAAGATTCAACATTCCTTCAGTTTCGTGAGTCAAAACAAGTTGAATTTAGAGGATCTATGAAGCTAAGCTGTATCAGAAATATTCATATAAAAGTAACAAAAATATATTTATAGAAAAGGTCCAATGTATAGATTGCATTTATCCATGACACCTCAGAGTTGGCTTGATTACCTGGAGGAGTAGGAGACGGGATGTGTGTGACATATGGGTGATGTTGAAATCTTGGTGGGTTGTCATTGACATCAGTCACAGTGACAAGCACACTGGCAGAACTGGAAAGAGGCTCCGGGGATCCAGCATCACTGGAGACCACAACTAAAGTGTAATTCTCTTTTGTTTCCCTGTCTAGCAATGCACTTGTGATGATTTGTCCTGTGGATGGGTTGATGGTGAACTGAGAGTTTCCACCAATGATTCTATAACTAAAGAGAACAGAGATGGGCATATTTTTTCTGGTGTTCATATTGTAGCATCTATTCACTACAATTTAGAAACTGAGGCAGAAATGTAAAAACAAATCATTAGAAGTACAATCACACAACAATTAAAGAATATGGCTAGAAGATAAATATTTCAGATTTTATGTATCACATTGACAATCTTTACTGTGAGATGTCCAGTGAGCTCAAGCAGGTCCTCACAAGATCTCTGGATTTTTTGGATCATGCAAGTTCCCAAAATATACCCAGAAGACTATTGTGTTATAAATAAGTGAACCTGAAGGCATAAATCAGGGCCTCGCTCTAATATTGCGGTTAGTGGCCAGGATCACAAATGAACATCTGTTAAATGAATCTAAAAATTACTTTTCTGCTGTGTACCATAATAAACCAGAGAAGATCAGTTGGAGATCTTATTTTTTAAAGACAAAACACTGTATTTGACATCCACCGCCTACCCAGAACAACTAAAGAACTGATTATTTATACAGAGACATTCCTGCTTACTAATTCTCTCATTTGTCATTCCTCATATGGCTATGCTTTTCTTTCTTGTTGTCAGGAGAGGTATGACATTTTCATGGATATTCTGATGCTAACCAGATTGGTTAGTAGGCAGGAGTTTCCTCTGAGAACACCTCCTCTCTTCTTTATGAAGAGAAAGCTATCTGTATATTCCTCAGAGATCAACTAGAAAAGAAGTAGCTACGCTTGAAGGTTCAGAAACTGGCTATATGGTCCATTGTTTTTAGAGTTGGAGGGTGGCAAGGAAATGGATGTCTTTAAAAGTCTTCTCCTTTAGACTAACAAAGAAATGGCCTTGTTAGAATTAAATGCATGTTTCTATAGTTTGGTTTGTGTCCATGAAAACAAAGCAACAGCAAGTATATCTAACAGTAGAAAAAGGTCTACATTGTAGTAAGTGGAATGGGCATTCCTCCTATTAAGCACACAGTTTAAAACTAACATTCAGCAATTTTATCCTTTTTAGAGAAATAATGAACTACTCGGGAGCTGATATTTTTAAAAAGTAGAAGTCCTATCAAATGATAACAAAATAGAAAAAAAAAAAGGTACAGGGGGCGTTTGGCTGAGAAATGACTTCAGTATTTACAAAGTACTTGATATCACTCAGACTTTCAATACATTTTGGCATACTCACATGCCAGGATCAGCAGTAAATGAGAATAGCATTTCCTGGACCAGAAGTGACTCTTTATAAAGTATAATTACTGCCTTTATACAGTAGATATCTATTCCCTTTATCAAAATAAAAATATCACAGGTTTGTAAATGAATTCTTAAAGTAATAAAATCAGGACTTATGAAATAATCAAATTATTTTACCCTTTCAATAAATTCTGTAAGAACCTGAATTATGAGAATTGTGTCATCTTATTCTGAGAAACCTTGTGTCTATCAGTAGATGTAGAAACTATCAAACAGGGAAAAAGAGCAATTCGTAACTCATAGCACCACAAACTTTTTTACAGCTTTATGACAGCAAAGTTCAGGGATTGATTAAATATTACCTCAATTATTCACAAATACAAATAAAGTTAAAATGATGAGAAATGCATGAAAATTTAATTTGGATATTTGTCTATGACAAGACTGTGATGTATTAGGAAGAGCAACATGTTGAAAGGCAAATGATGTGAGTTCTGAAGTAGGCTCTAGGCTCTGAGCTATTTGTTAGCACAGAGCACGATGCGGGACTCGAACTCACAAACCACGATTCCATGACCTGAGCTGAAGTCGAATGCTCAACCGACTGAGCCACCCAGGAGCCTCTCTATTTAAAAGTAATTAATATCTTTACTATTTTTAAACATTAAAAAATAAACTGTCACACTAGTATGTGATTTTTTTCCTAGACTTTACCTAATTCTGAAGTGTATCAAAAGTCTATTGAAATTTTTTAATGTTTATTTATTTTTGAGAGAGAGAGACAGAGATTGGGAGGGGCAGAAAAGAGAGGGGACACAGAATCCAAAGCAGGCTCCAGGCTCTGATCTGTCAGCACAGGGCTCAATGCGTGACCTGTGAGACCATGACCCGAGTTGAAGTTGGATGCTTAACTTACTGAGCCACCCAGGAGCCCTCCAAAAAGTCTATTTGATATATGAAGTATTCTGTAAATGCCTCATAATATCTACAATATCAGTTTTATCTGATATATACTTGTAAGTTAAAAAACACACACATATAGAAGGGACACAAGTGGCTCTATAAGTGGATAGACGTTCAAGATAATATGCCCAGGTTTGCCTTTCCTCTATCACTTGAATCATGGTTTAGTTCTCATCCCTTCATGAAGATCTTTCCTCCTTCTCGGTCCAAAATTTCTTTTATGGATATTAACTTTATCACATTGGGTTTTGTGCTGTCCTTTCACACCTGAACATCTATGCTGGGGTTTAAAGCTCTGCAGCATCTTACCGTGTCCTTATTGTGTACTGAGCACAGGCTACAAGGCACTTTATATATGCTCTCGTTTAGGTTCAAAACAATCCTGACATTTCGGTTTTGTTTTGGATTTTTTATAGATAATGAATCTGAATCTAAGAGAGACTAATACACTTGCACAACAAAGCACACTATCTACAACAGGTCAATCTAGACTTTGAATTTGAAAATCTAGTCCTTCATATATAAATAAAAAAAAAAAAAGAAAAAAAAAAAAAGAAAATCTAGTCTTTAGGACTCAACACCCACTTGTTCTACCATACTACAGTATAAAGAAGGTAAAACTCAGCTGGAGTGAAGGCAAGAAATGCTGCACCTGCTTGCTAAGACTAAAAGGAACTAGTGCTCAAGGTGTGTGTCAATGTAGAATTGGTTTCCATTGATTTGGCTCGGTGCAAATCAACAAATATTTATTTGCAGATTCAAGAATAAGAAATTACTGTTTCAAATTATGGGCATAGACTGACACCATTGTTACCTAAAATCTAAATCACTTTTGCACTTTTAAAGCTAAAATATCACAATTTGATTTTTTAATCTTTTTTTTTTTTTTGCCTCTTCCTGACATCTACTAGGAGCATAAAGCACTGTGCTGTATGTTGCAAGAATACAATAATTCAGTTTCTGTATTAAATTGTGTGCACTTTGAAACACAATTCACTTGGACATGAATTTTTACCTCACTTCTAACACTTCAATTCATAAAATTCCTTCTTTCTAAGCCTTTTCTCTCCATTTATAAAGTGTTGATCATATATACGTTCCTTTCACTTAGTACTTTGGAGCATTAAATGTAATTTCATATGAAATGCACTTGGTATTGTAATTGGTACATGATGAGAATTAAAAGTCCAGTTTTACACACATAACAGAGTATATACACATATTCAATTATAACATAATAGTCTATCATATATAATCTATTATAATCCATCTACATATTTAGTCAAATGGATAGGTGGACTAATTGATAGACACTTGGAGAAGTAGGTGAAAATCCTGTCCTCAAGCTTACATCCTGAATGGAAGAAAGAGATAAATACAAAACAAGGCAGTATATTCAAGTAGAAGTATTGCTCTAGTTATCCGAAAGACAGAGACCACTTTTGACTGGAGTGATTGATTAAAGGAAAGCTTTCTGTGAAGAAGGCTAAAGTTAAGCTGAGTTTTAAAGGAGCTACCCATCTTGCAATAGTGGTGAAAAGGGAGAAAGGTGGTCTAGGTCAGGAGTCAGCAAATTTTTTTCCTTAAAAGGCCATTGCTAGTCAATATGCCTCTGCAGGCCATAAGAGCTCTGTTGCAATACTCAGCTTGCTGTTGCAGGACAAAAGCAGCCGCAGACAGTACATACATGAATGGGCATGGCTATATCCCAATACAACTTTACTTACAAATGCAGGTTTAGCCTACAGATTGCCATTTGCAGAACCTGGATCTAGGATACAGAAGAACTCGAACAAAGCCATAAAGCTTGGGAAAGCACAGATCCTTTTCCCAGGGGCAGAAAGTGATCCAGTGAGGCTGAAAGTTTGGCTATATGTTGAGGGTTTGTGCAGAATAAGCTCGGGAAGACGCTGGGGCCATTTATGGAGTGACTGGAATATGGAGCCTGGGCATTATGCCACAGGCAAACTGGAAGTTGAAGGATTTTGAGGAAGGGAGTATCACTGTTAAAGCTGAGCCACTGAACGCCTAAGCTGGTTCATATTACTGCCGTTGCTCTTTCATTCACTGACTCGGGCTTTGCTTCATCCAGACTACTTCCTGCAGTACTGAGAGATCAATCATCATAAAATGTAAACTAGTCGTGTGATTGCCCAGCTCAAACATTTCAGTTGTTTCTCCCATTAGACACAGAAAGGTGTGTGACTTTTTTCATATGATACACAAAGCCCATTCTTAATCCACACTGACCATAAGGAATCGCTTTGCTTCTCTGATATCATGCTTCTGCAGAGCCCTTTGCCTTTGTGGCTGTTGTTGTCTTTGCCTAGAAGGTCTGTCATCCTTATTTTGTGATAAGCTACTTCTCAGTCTTTCCAGAAATCATCAAGTACTTGAAGCTTCTACTGATTTCTTCGAACAGCATCAAGTATGCTATTCTTTCCACCCATTCTGTGCTTAAACTATACTTGTTGCAAAGTACTATAATTTCAAGATTACAAAATTATCTCCTATACTGAACTGTTCTCCTTGCGGTGGCTGGAGGTCCTAACTCCTTGGAACTTAAAGTGCCCAGGACATAGTGAGGGCTTCAAAATTATACAGTACAGGGTAGTATAGAGATTAGAAACCAGAGTCAGGGAAGAAAGTTAATTTTTATTATAATAGTCCAGGCATGATGTAATTGTGGATTGAACTAGAATCTTGGCAGGAAAAATGCACAGAAGAGAATGGGTGCCAGAGGCCTTAGTAAGGAAGAAACATGAGAACTTGTCCACTGACTGAGTATAGGGGGACAGGGTGACCCCTGTCTATCCAACATCGATGAAAAAAGCAAGACAACACCATTAAGAGAAAGCAGAATGCCAAGATGAGAAACAGGAAAGTTAGGAGCTTCTGATATGCTGTGCTCCTGCTGCCAGCAGATCCTCCAGGTAGAGATGTCACCTACAGAGTTAGAAATACAGGAAGGGGATCTCTGGGATGGAGTCGGAATCAATACCACAGATTTAGAGCCTTCTGCATAGTTTTCTGGGTGGTTGTAGCTGTGAAAATGAAATATTCTCCCTCTCCTTCTCTCTCTAGCTCACGCTCTCTCACTTTTCTTGCTCTCTCGCACTTTTGCTCTCACACACACACCAAAAAAAGAAAAAAAAAAGGACTGAGAAAAATATGATGGGGAATATCTAAATTACTTTGCAAAGAGAGAAAGAGGAGATTAGAAGGTGAATTAGAAAGTGTGGTCAGAGATGCAGAGTGAGAAATAAGAGATAACATTTCCATAGACACTGACGAGAAGAAAAAAAGGTTAAAAAGAAAGGATGATCTGTGGTGCAAATATTGCAAAAGGTAAAGGAAAATAAAGACTCAGAAAAAGTCACTGAACTTGGTAAATTTCAGCAGAATCTTTGGATAGATTATTTTTTCATAGATCAATGGAGGAGAAAAACCAGTTGGAAGATTTTTGGGAAAAAATGGCTGGAGAAAACTGTGAGATAATGACCCAGTCTGGGTCAAAAGTGTGATATAAAAAAAAAGTTAGTGCAAACAGCAGTTCTAAGAATACTGGAATCATTCATTCAATGCATTTATTTAGGTGTCAGTCACAACTATGGTGCAGATGTTGTGAAAGGAAGACTATATTAGGAATAAAATGGATATAAGAAGATTAACAAGAAAAAAACATTAATTTAACGAGTTTTGGGTCCTGATAATTGTATGAGAGATATTTATGCATATTAACTGATTACATATATACTACTTGGCACATAGTAGGTGATCAATATATATTTAACTCTCACAAATTATAAAATAAAAATTCTTATCTCCACTTTTACTGATGGATACACTGAGCCTTAGAGACACGAACATGACTTTTCTAAGTCATGGTAGGTAAATAAAAAAAACAGCATTCAATACCAGATATTCTGAGGGTTTCCATAGGGATAAATACATGATTCAGGGAAGAGGGATGATTTGAAGATTTAAGAGAGAAATGCAAAAACTGTTAAATTAAAGATGTGGAGGAAGTTAAATGGGATGGCATTAAGAGCACAGAGTAAGGGACTTGCCTTTGAATGTTGACCCTGTCAATACAATTTTGTAAGTTTCCCCACTGCTATGACATAAAATTAGAAATAAGGTTTAAATGGAGATTTGGTCCAGTTGGGATAAAAAGGGATATATTTCCTTAAAAGCTAACTTTGGAATGAGTGTCTGTCTGGGAAGCAAATATGTAAACCAGACAAAGATTAGGAATTAATGCAGTCTAGTTTACTAGAGGGGAAATATTAAAAGTGAAATAAAGGGTATAACTCACCATCCATACAAATCTATAGTTTTATCAAATGGGTAGAATGAAAAATACAAATAAGTATTGGTTGGGCGATTGCTGTGTGTAAGATTATGGTAGACTATAAGGGAAAAGTAACAATATATGACACATAACAGGTTGTGCTATTAGAGAGCCCACAAGTAGTTGGGTAAATGACTTACACTGTAATATTTAAATAAGCAACATAAAATTAACATAAAATAGCTCTGTTAACCAGGAGAATGGGTTTGCCCCAGATTCTATGCATAGCGAGGAGCAATGAACACCTAATATAAAAGTGTATTATATTCCATTAAAAAGATATGAAGCCAGAGTAAATAAGGTTTAGGTTGGCATCACTACTTATTTTACCTATGAAAGTATTTTAAATTTAAGCTGTAATAATTGTCTGTCCTAAGTTAATTTAAAAGTGAATTTAATAATTTTACAAAATAAAAATAGCTTCAATTTTTATATTATCTGACTTATGACAGTCAATGTAGTCATTTAAAGATTTTTGCATATGCATTTTATAGATTTCAGGGCATGTAAAAGTATAAAGTTAATTCTCTCATATTAAAGGAGGAAAAATATTCAACCAGTCAACCAAACAACCAAAAATCAAAACAATCATTTCAAAGCTACCAATACAACTGTGTAAAACACTCTGGAAATATTGACAGGATTTCCTAGACCGACTTTCCATTGATCACCATTGCCCACAAACGTAAGATCACATGTAGCAGTGAAACTTGGACATACGCTAGAAGAAAATAGCACACCATCATAGCATTTTATTCTAGCACTCATTGATTTTGTAAGCACACAGCTTCACAATTGTCGCAGCAATTGAAACATCTCAGATGGGAATAGTTATGCTACTGATTTGTCATACTCTATATTTTATCTTTAGAGAAGGACTCCTTGGCATGGCAGATAAATATTTATTAGACTATAACACTACAATGGATAGGACATCTCTTCCAAAATTGTCACAAACTTACTGAGCACTAACAGATGGCAAGAAAAGGGAAAAGTGCTTTGCATATATTGGGACAGTATGGGTTGATGGATATTGAGTAATTTTTGTTCTAACATTATTCTAAGCAGTTCACTTAGAACTGTTAAAGTATTTTATTTGTCCTCACAACAATTCCATAAAGTCACTTTTATTATGTAGTATACCTATTACATTGATAAGAAAAATACTGATGCCCAGAAATGTTCAATAAACTGCCCCACAATTAAAAGGAGAGTCAGGATTCCATTCTACACAGCTTCATTCTCAAGGCTGTGCTCTTACCACAAAGCTAAAGACTTAGTGCTTAGGGTACAGATTCCATTATTCCTATGCTTTGGTGTAGGACAATTGAAGGAGGTTGTATTTACTGCCTTTTTGAGGTTCATGCCAGGAAGTAGTTAGGTTGTACCTGCCTTTCTCCAAGTGGTACTAAGCACAGTGAGCCAAAAGCATAGAACTATGACCTTGGGCAGAAGTTTTCTCCATCCTTAATGATTTGACTGTATAAGCCTCTTAGAATTCAGCTCTTTGCCAGGAAGTAGGTCCCAGCTTCTGAAAGAAGTTCACGCATAGCCTTTCCTCTTATAGTGCATGTCAGTGTCCATTCTCTTCTGGATTTCCTTCTGTATATCTCTGGTCAGAACTGCTTAGCTCCCTAGGTGACTCTTCCTTCTAAACGTGCTTATCAACTGTTAGGAGAATTCCAGAAGACTCATTCCTGCCCCCCTTTTATTTCTCTATTCTCTCTCCTAAAGTGTTCTTATTCAGTGCCTTGGTTTTACATGTGCTGTGAGCATTGATGATTCTCAAATCTGTATCTACAGCCCTGATGCAAACCTAAGCTTCACACTCGTAGTTTTAATGTCCCAACTGATATCCCCATGTGAATGACTAGTAGTCACTTCAAATTGGATTCAAGTAAGAACTCCTGGTTTCCCCCATGCCTGTTTCTCCTCCAATGCTACCCATAATGGTACCACCATCTGCCCAGGTGTTCAAGCCAAAAACTTAGTAGATGGCCATTCTGATTTCTCTCTTTCTTTTAGTTCCACTTACAATCTCAAATGTTTTTCCAAATACATTCATTCAATTTTAATTTTTCCACCTTAGTACAAGCACACTCCACCTTTTGTTTGAATCAGTATATTAATTAACACCTGAATGGTCTCACTGGTTTCTCTTCTAATAGCTTCTTTCTACAGTCCTGCCTCTAACCCAATCCAAACAGATCAGTTTATTTTGGCCCCTGTTTGAAATACTCCAATAGTTTATCACATAAATGATTTTAAGAATTTCAATAAATGAATTAATTAATTAATTAATATCTCAATTTCTTACCATGACCTAGGAGCCCTTGTATGGGCTACATGATTTGGCCCCTGCCTACCTCTCTGAGCCTGTTCTCACTCTGGTCCACACTCACAAAACTTCCTAGTTAAATGCACCATGCTTACTTACATTCCACAGCCCAGTTCTTCAGCCTAAAGGTCACTTCCATAAAGAAGTCACCCATATTAACCATACCTAATAGTCCCTTGTCACTCTCTTGTTATATAAGCCTATTTTATTTTCAAGGCTGCATTCACCATATTAAGTAATCTTCTTTATTTCACATTAAATTGCCTATCTACCTCACAAAGCATGCCGGCTCGAAGAAAGTGGAAACTTTGTCTTGTTACCCATACTAAAAACTCAATGCATGTTTATTAAATGAAAAATAGCTTGAGGTCTTCTATATACCTCAGTCACCTCTGTCAGCAGGAAGAGACTACTTAATAGCAGTTTCCCAAAGTGATTTTATAAATAGGAAATTAGTAACAAACAAAATAAATCACTAACCAAATCATCACAGAATCAACATTCACAGGCCTCCTTCTACTGATAACTCCTCAGAACACTCAGATTCTCTTTTCTGACCCATTACACAGTCATCTGACCTACTCTAATTTACCTTATATAAGCCTATAGAGGGTAGGGATGTTGTGTGGGTAAGAAATATTTATGTCTTTGAGACTCTTCTTTGGAAAACTTAGAAATCTTCATTTCTTACTGTTGATAATAGGAAGAAGTGAAGAAGGTGACACACAACTCGATCCACCAAATGTTACAACACAACCATTTTCACATCGTCTCTGAAAAAGGTACCATATTGTTTTCTCCATTTTAAATGGGTTTCAGTAGATTAACAGAAAGTTTTTAAACTTTGAAAACACAAATATTCTTATTGAGGCTAGTGGCTGGGTTAAAAATGGCCAAAATTCTTTGATATTCCTCTTCAAGTGGTGAGGTGCATTTCTCCTCCCAGTGAATCTAGGCAGGTCATGGCTGCTTTGACAAAGTATTATGGAAGTGATGCTACACCACTTCTAGGACTTTTCCTTAAGAGCACTGGCAGATTTCGCCTGAGGTTCTTGGACCCCAGAGCTACCATGTAGCCCATTTCAGCTACCTGCCAAAGAACCATATTGTGAAGCCCTGAGACCACAAGATCAGAGACAGGGGGCCAGCAGAGCCCAATCTTCCAATCATCCTTGCCGAAGTACCAGACGTTGAGTGAAGACATCTTGAACCTTCAAGACTGCCCAGTTACCAGGTAAATACCATTAAGTGATACCAGTCAATCACATGAAGCAGAATCATCTCCCTGTGAACCCAGCCCTGTAAATGAACTACATGGACTACAAATTCATGAGATAGATAAAAAATATAAATAAAACTAAGTAATTAAAATTTTAGAATGACAAGTAAAATCATTGTTTAAATCCTCATTTTAGCCATAGTTAGTTATTCAACAGTACATGGACATAATAAGGCTATGGGTTAATGTTACAGAATTTCTAGCAAAATTAAGCATTATATTCAGTTAGTCCAAAGACTAATGTTTAATGAAAAAATAATCAAAGTTTACAAAGGAAAATGTACTGACCTGATAACTGCATTTGTTGAGGCATCAGCATCTGAGGCATTTACCAATAAAACATCTGTTCCAGTGGGTGCATCTTCAGGAATTGTTGTGAAATACATTTTACTGGCAAAAGTAGGGACATTGTCATTGACGTCATCTACGATGACATTGATTGTTCCAGTTCCAGTCAGGGCAGGGGATCCTAGAAGGAGGAGAAAATCAAGTTTTTAATGTTTATAAATAACAAAGATAACAGCAAATTTAACATTAATTAGTTACAGATAACACTACCGGAGACAATTTAGAAAACATCTCAAAGTGAAATTTCTAAATGCTACAAGTGATTTTGATTTTGTTACGAGTATTTTCATTTATAAACTGGTATTTCAAATCTTTTCTGATGATATTGAACAAAAAGAGTATGTCAACCTCTTATTCTATTTGAAAGGTGCTGATTCGGCAATGAAAAACACAACAATATCATTTAAACACCACAAAAGAGGCACTGCTGGTTTCTCTGAAATTGCATTAAAACAGCTCACTCCAAATTTGGAGAATACCCATGGGCATTGAATATCTGGCCAACTGACAAAGGACGAAAACTAAATTCCTAGCTGTGACTATCAATGTTAATATCAAAAATTTGGGTTTCTGGGTCTTTAAATTCCCTATTCTCAACTAATATTTGTTTGTAAAGGAAAAAAAAATAAAGCTTCAAGTTATATCTCAAAACCACGATCTTCCACTTGGTGGAAATAACATTATGTGGATGAGCTGAATTGGAATTATTTTGGTTACATTTATTTAATATTTAATATAAATGTGAAATAATTATTTTTTTATTTCCTCTTCCAGCTCTGTTATCAGCATATAATGAAAAGCCAACATTGAAGAAAACCTTGGCATACACTGTCCGTACTACACAAAGTTAACAGACTCTTTGTGGTGAAGGTCAGAAGCCATATTTGGTTACATTCTGTGGATTGTCCCAAAACTAAAAGTCAAATCAACTGTCTTTAGATGCATGTTCAAAATCAGTTTTCAAACTTTAATCTCTCTAAATAGAAACAATAGAGATCTGTTTAACTGTGTTTATCTAAAATAAAATAAAGCCTGAATACTCTCTTTTTCTGTTTAAGATATTAAAACTTTCCATAAAATTATTCACCCTTATATGAAATTTAAATTCTACTTATTTCTAGCACTCAACACTTCTTAATAAAAGCCATCCACTCATTCACTCATTCATTTCTCTGTAAAATGTCTACGGTGTTCCCTTTTACTCCTTACAGAATGGTGTTGAGATTCACAACCTTCCAGTATTTTTTTTTTCTAGTAATCCTGTGATTTGCTGATATTTCCTTTACTGCTATTTAAACCTGTTCTATGTTCTTAGATTGTAACTACTGATGGCCTATAACCAATGAGCTTTTATGCTCAAATATATAGGAACCAAAATCAGACTAGAACAGACTAGAAAATTATGGAATGCAATGGATTTAGTGATGTTATATCTGTGCTCTATACAAGGAAGCTTGAATTCTACATGAGATGAAAATGCGTATGACCAGTTGAGCTAGGCATTGTGATGAAGCATGACTGCTCCCATAAATCTATGCCATTAAATTTAGGCTACATGGTGATAATTATTGCCAAATATATCTTTCTCAGTAAAGTATTTTATATTAAACATTCCATTTCCATTAACATAGTTTTAAATTCATGACTCCCAAAGTCTTACCTTTTATTTTTTTTTCTAATTTTTATTTATTTTTGACAGAGAGACAGAGCATGAGTCAGGGAGGGGCAGAGAGAGAGGGAGACACAGAATCCAAAGCAGGCTCCAGGCTCTGAGCTGTCAGCAGAGTCCAACGCAGGGCTCAAACCCACAAATCGCAAGTTCATGACATGAGCTGAAGTTGGACACAACTGACTGAGCCACCCAGGCACCCCAGAGTCTTACCTTTTAGATATTTGATTTTGTATTAAAGGAAACAAAAATTCGTCTTTACTATTGCTTACAAGTATAATTAACTATAAACTTACTAAAAGAGTATAATTGCCTTTTCACTAGTCACTTGATGTTAATAATGGTAAAATGATGTCACAAATATTTCACACACAAAATAGATTTGGAAGTATTATAAACACTGGAGAAGCACATCAAAATAAGACTTTAAAGATCTCACTCAACATATTAATAATGATCATATCCTTAGGTAGGCAAGTACTGGCTTAAGAAGTTTACATAGACTACATTGTGTAATCCTCATCAGTTAGTACCCCTGCTATCCCCAATATATGTTTAAAAAAGCTGATAATTGGATTAAATGATTTTTCAAGGCCATAGACATAGTGAGAGAGCTGGAATTTAATCCATGGGACTTGGATGTGAAGCTGTTTGCCACTGGCAAAAAGCTGAAAGGTGTTGCTAGCGACTGAACGGGTGCCACTCAGCGAGATGTGCTGGGACTCTGAACAAGCTGGGCCCAGAGAACAACATAAGACACAAGTTGGAGAAAATCCCCAAGTCCATAGGTGATAGACCCTAGTTATTTGCCAGTTGAAGTTTGTGGGGCATTTGGAGACAGCACTCCTGTCAGAGACTTTCAATTTCTCATAAGGGTCATGTTAAAGCTAACTAAATACCTTCAGGGGTATCATTGATGATCAATGTTTGGACTAAATCTCTTATATATGTTTAATTATGTACAATTTGGTGAAATGGAAGTTAATTATCTGCATCATGTTGGTATCTCTTCCACTAGCTACATTTAAAAAAAAAAGGTAGGGGCGCCTGGGTGGCGCAGTCGGTTAAGCGTCCGACTTCAGCCAGGTCACGATCTCGAGGTCCGCGAGTTCGAGCCCCGCGTCGGGCTCTGGCCTGATGGCTCAGAGCCTGGAGCCTGTTTCCGATTCTGTGTCTCCCTCTCTCTCTGCCCCTCCCCCGTTCATGCTCTGTCTCTCTCTGTCCCAAAAATAAATAAACGTTGAAAAAAAATTTAAAAAAAAAATAATAAAAAAAAATAAAAAATAAAAAAATAAAAAAAAAAGGTAAGTAAAGGATAACTGTGTTTTCAGGTGGGCAAAAGAGGATGCCATGGGAAGGACAGTGTGCACACTAGGATGTATTGAGAGAGGGAACAACTAAATCAAGGCCCTAGAAGCAAAGGATAGGAGGATATTGAGGGCTCTTTTATATAGTTTACTGACATTGAACTCTACTCACTAAATCTCAGTTTCCTTTTCTGTAAAATGGGAATAATAAGCATAGAACGTACCCCAAAGAGGTACTGAGGGAAATGTAACATGCTAAGGACAGTGACTGGTATATAGTCAAAATGTATTCCTTGTTCTTGTACTTGTTTTAGACACAAGAAAAATGAAAACTTTACATTAGGAAGGTCCATTTTCTTAATATTAAAGATTTCAATTTTATAGTTCTCAGGATTTTTTATTCTCCAATGAAACTTTTGACTCAGCTCTATGATAATATTATTCAGGAAAATATTTTGAGTCATCCTTTCTTCTTAATGATTCCCTTGTAGTGTAACAAAATGAGACACTTAGCTCTCAAACCTTTCATAGCTTTGTGGAGGACATGTTGATTGGAAATTTAAAGATAAAAAATTTGGTACTTTACAGTGAGAGTTTAAAGAAGACCTAAATATTTCTGGTATGCCCATTGCTCTCTAATCAACAATACTTAGACTTGTTAAGAAGTATCCCAGTAACTGCCAAGCAAAGGTTTTATCCTTGGTATTCTAAAGTGTCTGATGACACATATATGGAAAACCACATAAAATGATGACTAACTCATTTGGTCAGGAACATGTGATTTCTTTCTTTGTCTCTAAACTACATAAATATGGTTGCTGATGTGTTTTCTGAATTAGTAAGCAAAAAGAGAAAAACATTGTTTACCCAGGAAAATATTCAGCAAGTTCAATCTCAGTGTCTTCATACCAGAGAATACCTAATTTTCCAAAAGATTTTAAAAGCACACCAGTGACAACAAGATGGTCCCAGCTTGAGAAGTAGCCCCATAGGTGATCCCATATCCACATGGGAGCTCTTCTCAAGCAAAGGGTCCCCTTTGCTTCTCTTAGTAGCTGCCACAGCCCAGTTTATAAGCACTTAGGGTTCTTTTCCTATTTTCTTCAAGAATTGTCAGAATGAACCACAATTCTCCAGTGGCCTCCCCTTCTTGTTGCCCCAAAGGATGTGCATGCAGGTCTTATCTACTTTTTTCAATTTTATAAGGAAACCTTACAAACACATTGTTCTAAATTTCTAAGTCTTTTACTGAGATTTAATTAACCCTAAATTTGAATTCTGCTTCCAATATGTTTTACTTTCATTCTTGGGAATGGGACCTAACCGCCAAACAACCAGATCCCATCTCATCCTTGTCCACTAATAGCGTGAGCTCTGGAAGTCACTGCCTCTGAACTTTAGTCAGGAAAGTGAAATCAAAGGAGAAAAATGGAACGCCCCTGATTTCACATAAATCTTATTTCTACATCACTGGTCTCAGATGAAAGACACAAGTTCCCTAGTTGATGGCCCACATAAATTTTAGCACTTCCTCTCATCTGCTAATTGAATGATGAAGCCATGTTTTCATCGTTGCTTTTCTGTGTTTGGTTGTCTTTAAACTCTCCCTCTAGGGAGAGTGGTCTAGGAGAGACCACTCTCTAGGAGAGATCCTAGTGGTCTAGGATCCTTATGTTCCTGTTTCCTAACAGTTTTTGTTATGTCCCTTGTGAAGTGCAGCACAATGCCTACTGTTACTTTATCTTTAGTCCACACCTCTCTGTTGGCTCTAGGCTGACACATGCGACTATCTGTTGTCTCTGCTTGCAAGTTACCAAAAAGCCTCAATATTAGTATGCGAAAAACTGAAATATTAATTATTCTGTGTAAATGTAGCCCATATTTTTATCTATAAATTGAAATATAAATGTATATATACATATATATTTGTATATACATATTGTTGAACACTTACTTGAGATCATGTATATATATATTTTTTTTATATATGTACTACTCATTTAATATACAGATTCCATAAAATAGGTGTTAATTTTTTTGATAAAGAATTTGAGACTCAAAGAATTTAAGCAATTTATTTATATTCAGCCATAGTGGAAAGAGAGAGCCAATTTTGAACTCAATGCCATTCTTACTATAGATGTTTTACTCTGTATTATTATTACTATCAATGTACTCTGTCATATCCTCTATTAAGTTATAAGCTAATAGAGAGCAGGAGTAATTTTATTTAATTCATCTTTATGTCAACCCATAATGCATACCATTAGACTTTGTTCTCATTCTGCAGTCTTTTCCTCTGATTCTTTATATGGAAATCTGGTCTAGTGACTGGCTGAAAGTTCAAAGAACAGAATACTTCTAGAAATATACATCTGGGAATACAGGCCTTAGCCTAAGGCTGGGGTCAGAGAAGAAAACTGCAGACAAAGGTCAACGTTTTGGAGGCAGTCTACTACTTAAAAAACAGAGGGTCCCAATTAATACTGAATCCCAGGAGAAGAATCAGAATACTAGGGACCAATGTTTAGTTTGAATAGGTCTGCTAATGATGAATTATATAGGCAGTGGCATAATAAAGCAAGATTGTTCAATTTCATCTTGGATTGATTTATGAAAAACAGACGCAATCAGAAAGAAGAGGCAGGATGTAGCGACACAGGCTCCTGACAGATGACAGTGAGCCAATGAAAAGGGTTGAAGGTACAAATAAAATAAAAGGTCAAGGCCTCAGAAATTTATAATTATAGAGGGCAGCAGGTGCGGTGGACATTTGAAATATACTTACAAGTTGGAAGATAAGAAGAACTTCAAATTTCATTTTGTATAATTTTATGTATTGTATACATTCATCTGTATACATGTATATATATACATATATATATAAGTGTAGAAATAAACATGAGTAAATTGGTAGAAACCTTCTGAAATTTTAGAGCAAATATCAAACAATGCATATGATTCTGAAAAGCATTTTTAAAAGGGTGTGAAAATAAATCACACACACAGAGACTGTTTACAACTTAATCTTCTGATAATCCATTATACTATGGTAGTTTCATGCTCTGTGTGGGTCATATTTTATATTTCTGAATTTGGAAAATGATTAAGTGGATATTGGCTTTTAACACTGGTGGCTTAATATGCTCAAATATATCAACATAAAGTTCAAGTTAATTTAAAATGAGATTTAAAAAGAAAAAAGTTTTAAGCAACTGCTCTATCAGAAAATACATTTTTAGTAAGTGTAATAAATGAGTCTAAATGAGTAATTAAAGTTCAAACTGCAGGCAGATGACATTTTTTATGTTAACCCTTATAAATTAAACATACTTTCATGAAACATAAAAAACTATTCTGCAGAAATAAAATTTTTGCTTAACTAAAATCTGTTGCTTTGCAACAAAGCCGATTTCATTCTTGACATCAAACATTTGGTGAATAGGTCCTCTGGATGTGTGTTTGTTGTAGTAAAGTATTAGCTTCTTTTTTTTTCTTTCCCAAGAAGTAAACACATTTTTCTCACAGTAAGCCATCCGCTGAAAATCTACTGAAATTTCAGCCGTTCTATATTAACATTAGACCTTGTGTGGTTAGATTTAAATTTGAATTCAGCAAATGTATAAAGCAAATAAGTACGGAACCTTTCGAATAAGAACAGAAACTGTGTATTTTAAAAATAACATTTATAATGTAATTTATTACTGCTAATTGGTTTTACAAATATATTTATATAAATTAGGTATATATATTCTTAGATAACACTTGATTTTTAAATTATTGCTGTAGGAATCTTTACCAAAAACACCATATTTCCTTGATAAATTATTTTACTAAATAGAAGTGATAAGTAAAAAAGGGAAACTATTTAATAATGTTATGAAAATGACACTGAAAAGTCACACAACTATATGAATGTACTTAATGCTACTGAATTGTGCACTTAAAATAATTAAAATGGTAATTATGTTATATATATATATATATAGCCACAATTTAAAATTTTTATAAAGTAATATATAATGTTAACAAAATATTTTATCCCGCACAAAAAGCAGGTCTTGAGGAATTACTTTTTAGAGGACTTTAAAAGAAAATCCTCAACACATGTTGAAACTCTGAAACATTAAAGGCTACCTCAAATGCTAAACACAACTTGCCTCCTGCTTACTTAGTTAAAATATCTAATTATATATTCATGAAATAATGATCAAAACACACTACAAAATGATTATGCTTTATCAGGATAAAATGAAAAGACTTTTTGAAAAGCTAAAAAAAAATTCTCACAGTGAGGTCAGTTTTTATGACATTTAATGTTTATCTTTTAAGTCATATAAATATTTTCCTTAATATTGTAAATAGCTTGTATCCATTTCAAAGTTGGGTCCTTTGTCCACTCGTATTTATAGCTTACACGAATAAATAAAATCTACACTGAAATTATTTTATTAAATTTTAATTCTATGCAACATAATGACAATTCTAGCTTTTACTTAACAATTTTAGAAGCTAAATCATTTGTTTTTGTATTTGTATCTAGTGAATATACAAATGAAATTCTATGTAGGAAGAATTTTTCTTACTAAAGAGTACCTGGTTTAAAAAAAAAGTATTTAAATAAATAATTTATAATAATATAATGTCACTAACATACATGGTACAAAGTCTTACTAGAAATAAGAGGAAGTAAAACAATTGTTATCAACTTTGGAAATAAAATTCTCATCCTAGGACAAGTATTTTGTTAAAGTAAGCATATTTGGCCCAAGATGGACCCATTCATGTTAAGCGTCACATCAGCAAACCAGAACTTAATTGTCTGTGCTCAGTTCTCCAGAAACAGAGGTCAATCAACCAGTACCTGCCTCTTCAGCACAAATTACCTTAGCTCACTCCAAGTCTTCCTTATGCCTATAAGGAAAGTAACCTTGCTTTAACCAATCAGCAAATGCCCTGTATAATGTCCTCACTCTTCCCGTTGAAGTACTAACCAGGCCAGACCCTGCTTAGCTTCTGAGATAAGACAAGGTGTGTTCAGGGCTGTAGAGGGCTTATCTGGTCTACACAAATCTCTTGCCTTGTACAGCTCTGTGAAGGTTCTTTCTGTCTACTAGCTTGGATACTGTTTGATTCATGAATTGCTGAACAAAAGCCTATGAGATCAGTAACTTGTGGAAAAAATTTATTTCAGCAACTCTGATGGAAATAACCAAGACTGTCTTAGACGCAAATATACAAGTTAAATACAATTAATTTTTTTGTAATTGAAGATAATCCTGGCTCTATCTGACTTACGGAACCACTGGTGCCTTGTGGAAAGCTTTCAAGCAATTTTCATTATTAAAAATGTTCATCATAACACACAAGGCAAGCTCTTCTTCAACATTTTCCCACAAATAATGCTGACAAAATGCCATCTTTCTGGAACATTTAAAAAACAACCATCTTCCAATGTAAAATGTCATATTCCACATTTCTGACCTCTCTTTTGATTATAGAGCCATTTATAATGCAATGACTGTCTCAGCTTAAACAACATGACAGATAGCATTCGTTCAAATGTCATCATATCTTCACCAAGAAAATAAAGCATAGTTATTAGCCCTTTTAGCTTTTAGAATCAACTTTTGCAAAAGCATCGTTTCCCCTCCATTAAAAAGTAATTTTCTATCCCTGCATAAGAATGAAGTTTAGGCCTTCTTTCAGTCATATGATAAATGTCCTTAATTAGAAATGCTAATAACTGAACTTTTCCCCTCAGACCTATTAGTTATGCTGACACATAGATGCTTCATAACTAAACTTTTTGGTCTAATCTATACACAGAATATCTCTATATCCCTTTGTATATTAGACCAAGAACAGATAAAGAATAATATATTTAATTTGTGAACTGATTAATTTCCCACCTCCAAATTCAATGCCAACATACACACATAGCACAACTGATTCATTGTATGTGTACATATGTGTGTATCACACATATTGTATACTAGAAAAATATCTAACACTCGTTTTACACTTTCTAAAACCCTTGGACATGCATTTCCTGATTTAAGAAGAATATCAATTCTTTGATTTCAAATTTATGAATATTCTTATTTTGCAAGCTGTTTTAATGGCTAGAAACCACTTGGTTTTTAAGAGTTTTTTTTTAAATATAAAAATAACATTTAATCCAAAGAAAGGAAATTCTTATAAATGTGGTCTATGCAAAACATATCACAGTAGACAAGCTAATATGTGGAAGCAGTGAGTAATGGTTTAGAAATGTTTTCCCTGACAGGGTTACCAGTTTTAAATCCCATTTTCACTGAAAAACAGCTGCATGCTAAGCCAAGTTGCTTATCTTCTTGAATGCTTAGTTTTATTTTTTTTCTTTTAATTCATAAAATTGGAATAATAGTGTCTAATTTACAGTGCCATTATGAGATTAAATGAGATGATATAGTACAAATTCTGGCACATACAAGCCCTCAGAATTCACGGAATGGAAAGTTTATGACTTTTTCACGTTGTATCTACACCAATGTCTTCTCTAAGAACTAAACTTTTATATATATCTCCCTGACATCTCCACTGGATATCTCATATCTAAAATATACCATATCCAAAAATTAGTTTTTGATAATTTATCTTAAAATTCTTCTATCTCCCTGTCTCCAAATTTCTAAGGCAAATATTCTAGGACTCCTGTTTGATTTATCTGTTTTCCTAACTTCCTACGTCTCCTATTCGATCATCGAGTCCCACTAGCTCTATCTTCAAAATGGATAAGATATTTAGCTCGTTACGTCCACACCGTCACCTTATGCCAAATACTATCTCCTTCAGGGATTGCTGTCATGGTCTTTTAACCACCATCTCTATTTCTGCTCTTGCTCTTTACCACCACTTCTCCATGAAACCAGATCTTTCCAAAATCTCTCGGCACTCTCTGTCCAAAACCCTAACAAGGCTTCACCTCTTTGTTTGAACAAAATTAAAATTCTTTACCCTGCCCTAAAACATTTGTGTGATCTAGCTTCTGCTTCCTCCATCTTCCAAGACTGTCTTTTTTTCACCCTTGTCCAGCCATCCAGCACCTCTTGCAGTTCTCTGGGTGTGGTCAGCTCCATCCTTGCCTCAGGGCTGTTTCATCTGCCAGCAACACTGTTTCCCTAGATTTCTACATTTCACTTTCTTGACTATACTATCCTCCAGTTCCTCACTCTGTGCCACTTAACCTGCTTTATTTAACTTCATAACAACACAATATCAAGATGCTTGTTACACATTTATATAGCCTATAGAAGCGGAAGAATCTCATTGACTGTAATCAGAATTCACTTATAAGGTCTATTGAATTAGCTTCATGGGGGCACTTGGGTGGCTCAGTCAGTTAAGCATCCAACCTTGGCTCAGGTCATGATCTCGTGGCTTGTGAGTTTGAGCCTTGTGCCGGGCTCTGTGCTGACAGTTCAGAGCCTGGAGCCTGCTTCACATTCTGTGTCTCCCTCTCTCTCTCTGCCCCTTCCCCATTCATGCTCTCTCTCTCTCTCTCTCTCTCTCTCTCTCTCTCACACACACACACAGACACACAAACACAAATAAATACCTTAAAAAATTAGCTTCATGGTTTGATTTTAATAAATGCAAAATGATAGCTGGCAGGGATCATTGATAATATTCTCATCTTCTACCTGGAAATTCTAATGAATTTTTTTGTATCTTCTCCTACCTAGCAATTTAACTTGAACAATAGCTAAATTTAAGCTTATTTTCAAAAGATCAATATTGAAATTACTGATTCTAATTAATTTGGCTTCACTTAAAAATATTTTGAACACTGATTCAATGTATTTGGAAAAATAAAAATAACAGTTAAATGTCTTATTCATTAGAGTACAATGAACAACATATAAGAAGAAAAGCTTTATTAAAATTGCATTTTTGGAAATCTGTGTTATTCAGAGACTCAGCAGATCCTAATTCATAAATACAGTATACATGAGCAAGAACTCAGTTGACAGGCAGAAATCCTTGATATTGTTCTTGACTCTGTCAGTCTCATTCTTCAAGCTCTGGCAAACTGCCTAATTATTCCAGGCCTCACTTTTCTTATCTCAAATATAAAGAAAATGGTCTGGTTCATCTCCAAGAAGTCCTCTGGCTATAAAATTATTATTTTAGGTCAAATTTTTCTAATTTGAAAGTGTTTCATATATAGTTCTCTTTCAAAATCCTTCCATATTACACACTGAAATACAACAAACATCCCTCTATTGTCATATCACCTTGTTTTAATGTTTTTTCACACACTAATTCAGTTCCCTGAAAGAGTAGTGGCAGACAGTAATGACTCACAGATTCTAAAATTTCTGGTGAGGGCAGAAAATAATCTTGCATTAAAAGAATGTATGTAGGGGCGCCTGGGTGGCGCAGTCGGTTAAGCGTCCGACTCGCCAGGTCACGATCTCGCGGTCTGGGAGTTCAAGCCCCGCGTCAGGCTCTGGGCTGATGGCTCAGAGCCTGGAGCCTGTTTCGGATTCTGTGTCTCCCTCTCTCTCTGCCCCTCCCCCGTTCATCCTCTGTCTCTCTCTGTCCCAAAAATAAATAATAAACGTTGAAAAAAATAAAATAAAATAAAAAATAAAAATAAAAAATAAAAAAAAATAAAAGAACGTATGTATATACATATATATATATATATATATAAATAAAACCTGAAAAAATTACTTGTATAAATGTATATCTATTGGAACGGTTTATCTAAACACCAACATTCCCATGACAAAAGTCAAAACAAGTGAAAGTTTTCATATTACGTTTATATGAAGAGTCATAGGCCCTTATTATTAAGTCATGTGAAGCTAAATACCATACATGTGACATATTTCTATAGCTAAAAAGGTGCTGGGTATTTGAGTGATATGGAAGGCTCACACTTTTTTTTGTTTTGTTTTGGGAAGCCCATGTATTAAAGAATTGCTAAATGGTAACACTTCAAATGCACATAATTTCTTCTTATGCAGATTTTGAATTAGTGAATTAAATTAAGAAAAGGTAGGGGGCACAGCACAGAGTAGAACAAGACCTACCTAGAAACATCTAATAGATAACAGAACTGAATGAGATCCAGAAGGTTCAAGGGAAAGTCATGAGAACATATCTCAAACAGTATTTTAAGTATCTGAAACTGAATTAAAGCCATAAAATGCTTCACTGGGTCCTTACATATGACTGCAATTTATCACATCACACTAAACACTCCAGAGCCTTAAACACTTGTGCTGTTTTTTCAAAGCAGAGGTCAATTTGAATGACCACAACCAATGTAGAAAAACTTCTGGAATTTCAGCCATGAGTTTACAAAGATTGGTGCTTTTCCTTTTGGTAGGACCTTTGAAAAATCTGCAAGTGATCAATATACAACAATAAACTAAAAGTCTGGTAAATAAAATATGAAATAACAGTTGCATATTAAAATAACAAGATGGTGATGATTGATTATCATGACTTTTTACCCATTAAATCACTTTATCATTTAACAAATGTTTAGTAAGCACCTGTTATGTCACAGGTTCTGTTCTGGGTGTTTCTGGCAATTCATTTGTTTTAAGTTTATTCACTGATTTTGAGCAAGACAGAGACAGCACGAGTGGGGGAGGAGCAGAGAGAGAATCCCAAGCAGGCTTCGTGCTGTCGGCCCAGAGCCTGACATGGGGCTCAAACTCACAAAACTATGAGATCATGACCTGAGCCAAAACCAAGAGTCAGATGCTGAGCCACACAGGTGCCCCTCTGGCAATTCATTTGGCACAAGACTTAGGAAGTTTACATTCTATTGGAAGGATATCTATTGATAGAGTTTGATTACTCCACACACTCATGTATGATATTAGATTTTCAGATAATAATTGGTTTTAAGACAAAATCACAACAAGGCAAAGTGATAGTAAAACTGGAGAGAGGGGATTACATTAGATTGGTAATCAGATAAGTCCTTTCTGAGGGGCGCCTGGGTGGCTCAGTCAGTTAGGTGTCCGACTTTGGCTCATGTCAAAATCTCACGGTTTGTGAGTTCGAGCCCCACGTTGGGCTTTGTGCTGACAGTTCAGAGCCTGGAACCTGCTTCGGATTCCGGGTCTCCCTCTCTCTCTCTACCCCTCTCCTGCATGCACTTTGTCTCTCTCTCTCTTTCTTTCTCTCAAAAATAAGTAAACATTAAAAAAAAAAAAGAAAAAAAAGATAAGTCTTTTATGAGAAGTTGACATCTCACCTAGATATAATGGCAGAATAACTAAAACATGAATGTGTCTGGCCTTAAAAAAAAAGAAAAAAAAAAGAAAAAAAAAAAAAAGAAAAAGCCAGCTACAGGGTAGAACACTTCAGACAGAGTGAAGTACCTGAACACGGGGGCAAATGCAGGAGAAGGTTGGCAATTTTTAAAGGCCAAATTATCTGACATTGTCAATTTGCAATAAAAGTGACGGCAACTACTCTCCAGAAGCAAGTCACCTGATTGGTGACATTTACTGGTTTCTGTGTGTCAAATGTTTCCACACTGGCTGATGTCAACCCATCAACATGATGACACTGAATGCAGAGCTGGAGGTGACAGTGGCTGAGCGTGCCAGCCACCTCGGGAGGGCAGGTGCCTGATAAAGGTGGCAGTGGGTGGGGAAAGACCAAGTCAGAGAGGTGGACAGAGGCCAGGTCACTGAATGCTATGTGTCATGGTGAGAAGTTCAGGCTTTATTCTTAGAAACCACTGGAGGGTTTTTAAGCAAGCGATAGGGCATGATGATCTAATTTATAGTTTCAAAGTTCATGAGATGCTTGAAGAATGTACTTTGGGAAGAAGAGTTAGGCAGTTAGGGAGCTATTATATTAGTCCTGGCTTAGACCAAGGTGTTGGTAATGGGAATTAAGAAAAGTGGAAAAATTCAGGATATTTTTCAATATCTTTTTAAGGAAGAAATCTACTTGCCAATGCAGTTGTTGAATGTGGGGATACAGAGAAAAGGGAACAAAGAAGGTAACAGCAATTGGGAAATTGTGGACAAAGAGAAATTTATGGAGGGTAGGGAGTACAAATTTTATCTGGGCTTACTGAGCTTGAGATGTTCAGCAAACAAGCTGACTAATATTAAACCTAAACGTAAATCATTCTCATATTTATTTCTGCCAGTAGGCTTTTCATGTAGAAATTGGTATATTCATTTTATCAATATGAACATGAGGGTAACTTAACCAAGGTTATGTGGCTAAGAAATGGCAGAGGTGAGATTTGAACTTCAGTTTAACTACAAAGCTATGTATTTACCTCAGGATATACTTCCATTTTGTAACTGAATTCTCTGAATTAATTTTCTAAGTTATTGCTTTGGGCTCCCTGATAATTCACTGCAACTTACTACATTAAACTCATATTATTTTATTTATTGCATATATAAGACAATGGTAAGGAAGACTCTTATAAGGAAGGCTACTTGGGAAGAGAATGCTAAATCTTGTGAAGGGCATTGACTGCTTTATAGCCAACGCCCCTCTTAAAAGCAACCACATAGTGATGGGTTCTCTGTAGTACCTGCATTACTGTGCCAAGCTGAAGCTTTAGCCTTCTAGGAATTGGTACTTGGTACAAACTATTTCTATTTCTAGAAAAAATAACAGGAATACAGAATTAAGGGGAATATTTATATTTTTAATTATAAACAAAATATTATTCTGAGTTGAGTTATACTTTCAACCCATTACATTACCATTTAATAATTTAAGCCTATAGGAAAAAAAAATGAGGTCGAATTATCTTACTCTGTTCTGGTTTTGTTATTTAGCAATGTAACATTCAGCCCCACACACACGTGATAGTGTGGTTGTAGCTCCTTTTAAGTAGTAGACAGGAGTAGAGAGTTTCCAGATGTGCTACTTTATACTCATGCAGTCAGTAAATAAAAATAAAATGAGAGTGCAATGCTAATATTTTCTCTCCCAAAAATATTCAAAGATTTAAAGGCTTTCTGATAAAAACAAAAACAAAAACAGCTGATTCAAGTATTGCCATATTGCCAAAGTTGACCTATCTCTCGGCTGCCACAGGTAAGAATTTTTAAAAAGCAATGGGAAAGTAATTTGTGGGCTAGAATAAAACTGTCAAACTTTTTTCTTGTTTAGAATGCTTTGATATTTCCTGGTCCTTAGAACATGGCAAATTTGAGAATAACATGGCATCTGGGATCTAAAGCTGCCATATTTTTCTGAGTTTTCTCATGTCACCTACCAATTTGACTTTTAAATCAAAGAAGTGAATCTGTATTTTAAATCTTGTGTCAGAAACTTCATGGTTGGAATACAAGATTAAACGGCAGATTCTTAAGCCTGATACCTCAAACTCAAGTTCTCTCACAAAAATGGTTTATTTGTGATACCCAAAGTATGCAAATTAATGGCATATAAAATCATTGTCACATATGAGTTTTAATGACTTTAAAATAATTCAGTCCAACTTCCCACACAACTTCTGATTGTTTTCTACATGATCCATATTAAGTGATCTTCAGATACCTAACTAAGTACTTTTTGTCTAGGGGCCTCAGACACATGAGCTCATATCAGGGCAACTCAAAAAAAAAACAAAAACAAAAACAAAAAAAAAACAAAAAAACAAAACACTCTCATCAAAATCTGTGCTTTCGGACAAAGTTTAAGAAATCCTCAGGGCGCCTGGGTAGCTCAGTTGGTTAGGTGTCCAACTTCAGCTCAGGTCATGATCTCAGTTCTGTGAGCTCAAGTACCGCATCGGGCTCTGTGTTGATAGCTCGGAGACTGGAGCCTGCCTTGGATTCTGTGTCTCCCTCTCTCTCTGCCCCTTCCCTGCTCACGCTCCGTCTCTCTCATTCTTAAAAATAAATAAACATAAAAAAAAATTTTTTTAAGAAATTCTCTAATTTCTAGGCTGCCAAAATGCTGAATCTCATTTACATCTCCCATCATGCTCCCTAACACCATATTTAAGGCACTAAATGACACACTTCCAAATACCTTAATGTTACTGATAATTTGAATTTCCATAACTTATTAATACTCCTATCTCAGTATTTGGCAGAATCAATATATACATGGTCTTTCCATTTCTCATGTAGTGCCAATAATCCTTTCTAGAAATTAGAGTTATACTTCTATTATTTGTCCTGATATTAAGAATTTTAGATCCCCAATTTTCCTCAGACTCAAGGCTGATGGCATCAGTTTGACTCGCTGGAACCAGGGCTTGGTTCTTGCATAGTCTGCACATGTAGATCAATGTTTTATTGAATCTCCTCCTCGTGAAAGTTACTCCTAACAGGCTCATTCACCCACGTCTATTAGAAGAAAACACTTTTAGCTCTACCATTTCAAGGTGTTTGTTTTTTTTTTTGTTTTTTTGTTTTTTTGTCTTTGTTTTTTGTTTTTGTTTTTTTTCCCCAAATGAAATATCCCTTCCATATTGTCATTTTGATGGAGAAATAGCACTACGAGTGATGGTTAACTTTGCTGGTCAGTCCACAAACTCCTCTTTAACTGTATTTTAGTTGAACTATGGTTTTAAAAATCTGTGGTCTTCTTGAATAGTGAAACATTTACTATAAAATACATTCTTTGGAAGAAATATCTGCTACAAACTAAAAATTTTTAAGTAGTAAAGTATAAAATGAAACTTAATGTGAACTACGATTTTTAAAAAATGTTTATGAAACCAATACATCTATACATCTTTTAATAATAATACTTATGTAGTAAGGGACAGGGCAAATATTTCTAAGAATTTTACAGTATTTAAAGTGTATGAAGTACAATTCTTATTAAAATCATTACACTATGTTATAGGCATATTTAGCAATTTAACATAGGTTGTATCAATTAAACCTTATAATAAACTACTTTCTAGTTATTATTATCCCAATTGTACTGAAGAAGATACTGAAATTGAGAGAGCTAGTACACCTTGCCTGAATCACAAAGAAAATTATGACAGAACCAGAATTCAAACCAGATTCAAAATGAAAGTTTTTATCATTTTATTATACAGATTAATACTAAGTTGTGGTTTGCAAATAAAATAATTTTGGCAATCAATATTATTCTTTTCAAATTTGACTTTGCTTACACACTAAAAATTCAGTATACTCTGAACTTGCAAGTAAGCTATGCTAAGGTCTGAATCATACTCTGCCACATAGCTGTGTGATCCTGAGCAAATTGTTTAACCACACTGAGTTTGGGTTTACTGTAAGTAAAATCAAAATAGCATGCAAGGTTTTGAGATGATAAAGAAAAGTGATGTATAAAAATGGGTTAATGTCTGTAAAACCTGTTATACTGCATGACACGGATATAGATATAGATATAAAGATAGAGATAGATATGGAGATATATATATATATATGTGTGTAAATTTCCTTCTTTTTCACAATATCCCCCACCCCTTGACTACATAGACATACAAAAATAATTTAAATTCTCAGATTCCCCTGGTTGAAAACAAGCACTCTTGTCTACATGGTTACATTCTTTCTCTACCATGATTTTTGACTTAGAATATTCCAAAGTACAAATCCTCTGATGGAGAACTTGTGGGCTGTGCCTGCTCATCCCAGATCACCCTGCGCTGCAACCTAACTCTTGCAATCACATACTGCTTCCCACCCAGGGATGACTTCTCTGTGATACACATTCTGTGCACAGGTTTTATAGTGACTGATGCCTTAGCCAACTAGATTTCTGGTCCTGGTTTCTCCTTCCCCACTTCACTTTTACAAAGGCTATGTTTTCACACATGCATAGAACTGACCACACATTTCCAGTACTAACTGGAGAAGGAAGCTAAGACTGGGGTGTTTTAGTAATAAAACCTTGGTTGTAAATATCTGACTACCAGTGTCTACTCAATTTTTTTTTCTCTCTTCTATCCAAGTGACTGTTGAAATACTGGATTGATATGAGCAATGTAGTAGTGATTGTATTTCTTACATAAGAATACTTACCCTTTGTGCCTACTGACCATGAAGCACATTACTGACTATGGACATAATAAAACATGTTTCAGATAAACTTGGTTTAAACTTTACATGGTTACCACACCATATTCTGTTCATTATTCCTCAGGATTTTATAGTTTGCAAAAATATAACATGGTCATTCACACATATTTTCAAAAAGGCAGAGACTGTGGTTTTCTCTGTAGGCAATAGTCTCAGATAATGACAATCCCAAGAGTAAATGGCAAATAATATATAAGAGCCACCTGAATTAATAATCATTGGCGCTATCATCTGAATACCGAATATAAATCGATCATGACTTGTAATCTCAAAATCCCCTGCTCTTTTATTAGAAGTGGTGACTGGAAACAATATATTGTATACTCCAAAATTGGTCATATATAACAAAAACTTAATGCCATGTTCATCAAAAACCTTTCAACAACAGTAAAACGAGCACAGTTGTAAATTCAAAATTGTTCTGTATCAGTATCCACAAATCTACATGAATATATACTATATTCATGAATACAAATTTATATACGTAGATATAGATATAATTTTAGTCCTTTGAGGTTCCAAAAAATCGCTTTGGCTTAAAGCGATTTCAACAAAATTTTAGAAACTATGTCAACATTACCAAATTCTTTAATCCTTAAATAATAAGTTGCGTGGCTATTTGTATAAATGAATGTCACATAAGGCAATGTTTCATGATTCATTAATGCCTCTGGAATTCAATGATCAATTCATTCATTCAATCATTTATTCAACAAATATTTAAGCAATACATACTTTCTTCAAGGCATAACATTCCTTTGACAAATTTTAAATTATTTCAATTTTGAATTACAAGTCTCAGTATTTAGAGAGTCAATATATGCAAAACAAAATGGTGGTAAATAGTAATATTATTTTTTAATAGATTGTATTTTGTACCACCTGCTATACAACTTTACATAATTACTGCTTACAGGCATTAAATCCTAGCATATACTGTTTTTCATTATTTCTATGGTAGTCCACTATGCTGCTAACTCAGTGAGGATGCCAGGTTCTCACTGATACTCCTTTTGGAGCTCTGTGGGGCTTCATCAAATGTCTATTATGGCTACTTACAAAACCTAGACGACTAATGAAGAACTCTGGACCCAATTTATTACCCACTATGGCCAGTTAGAACCATTGAATGTTTTAAAGCTGAAAGTGCTTGAAATGCCTCATGGCTCAATTGGTAGAGTATCAAATTACCCTCAAAAGTGATGGCTAAGTGGGCAGGGAAACATTTGGTCTTACAGGAATAGAGCCCTGTTTGTATTGTACTCAAGCCTTTATCATTTAGATATTTATACACAAATTTCACAAAGTGATATATCTGCTATAAATTATATAGATACAATTGGAGTGCCAAGAATTCATAAATTCTTCAATAAATGTTTAATTTCATGGTAGACGAATATACTTTTATTTAATTATATTGTGAAGAAATTCTTCATAACCAGACAAGGCGTACCTGAATCTGTAGCTGTGATCATCAAGACAAAGTGTTCCTTTGTCTCGCGGTCCAAACTCTGTGTTACTCGAAGTTCTCCGCTAGCTGAGAGAGTAAAAGCATTGTCTTCATTACCACCAAATAGAACATATGAGAGTTTGCTATTAGGACCTTGATCATCATCTCTTGCCACCACCTGTAGGGGAGAATAATACATGCCAGGAATGTGAATAAATCTAACACAATGTCCACCACAAAATAAAATGTATCATTAAAAATAATGAGGTAGAGGCATCTGGGTAGTCAGTTAATTGTCTGACTCTCGATTTTGGTTCAGGTCATGATCTCACAGTAGTGGGATCGGGCCCTTCATCAGGCTCCCCGCTGACAGCTTGGAGCCTGCTTGGGATTCTCCCATTTCCTCTGTCTCTGCCCCTCCCCTGCACACACACTTTCTCTCTCAAAATAAATAAATACATTTAAATACAATGAGGTAAAGTCATATGTACCAATATTAAAAGGTTCCTGAGACACATCTTTAAGTTTCGAGTAAAAAGTAAAAATGGTACAGAGTAGTATGTATTATTTGTGTAAAACTATATATAAAATCAACTTATAGTATTTTTGGAAAGCTTCACAAAAATTTTTAACAAAAGTTCCATCCAGGTAAGGAGGCGAGCGAGTAGGATTTTTGTAACCAAGTTTTCAAACATTTACATCATTTTATTTTCTCACTATGTTTAGATATTACTGTTATAGTGAAACAATTCAAAATACACAAATACATAAAAGTGTGCAACATGAGTATTCACAAAAGAACATAATTGTAATGCAATATTTTAATCTATGAGGAGGAAATCAGTAAGTTCTTGGGTATAGTTTTCATAAACCTTTCCTTTTCGAGATTTCCTGTATCTGCAGGTAAGCATTTATGGAGACAATGAGGAAGAGAGTGGGTGAAGCATGAACACTGTAGGAGAGGGTTGACATTTATTTATTTTTTAAAAAGTTTTCATGTTTATTTATTTTTGAGAGAGAGACAGGGCACAAGCAGGGGAGGAGCAGACAGAGAGGGAGACACAGAACCCAAAACAGCTGTGCTGTACAGTACAGAGCCCTACATGGGGCTCAAACCCATGAACCACGAGATCACAACCTGAGCTCAAGCCAGACACTCACCTGACTGAGCCACCCAGGCGCCCCGAGTGTTGACTTTTAAATTAGATGTCTTATAGTGAACATAGTATTTATTTTATTTAAATACACTGACCTGAAGAATTGTTCTGGGCAGTGTCCCTAAATTCTCAGGAACATTTACAGAATATGGAGATAGCTCAAACATGGGAACAAAATCATTAATATCCAGTAGAACAATGCTGACAGTGCAGGTGTCAGTTCTGGGGTTACTTCCCCGATCTGTTGCCTGAACAGTTAGTGAGTAAGTAGGAGTTTTCTCTCTATCCAAAGGCTTAGCCACAGTGATGGCACCTGTGACAGAGTCGATGCGAAATTCCTGATTGGCATTACCATCAACAATGCCATAGCGAACCTGTCCATTTGTACCTTCATCTCCATCTGCTGCGTATACTTGTATTATATCTGTTCCAGTAAGTGTGTTCTCATTAATCTCCACTTTATACAAGGCCTGCACAAAAACAGGGTTGTTGTCATTGATATCAAGCACCATAACTACAACTTCTGTAGATGAAGAGAGAGCTGGTTGACCTTTGTCTGTAGCCACCACTGTTAGAGTGTAATTAGAAATCTCTTCTCTATCTAGTTCTCCAGTGAGCCTCACTTCACCATCAATGGTCCCAATACTGAACTTGTTTCCCAAAGGGTTCAGCAGGGCGTATTCAATATAGCTGTTTGGGCCACTGTCTGGGTCGGTTGCTTGAGCTTTGAAAACAATAGTATCAATAGGTGTATTTTCTGGAATGTATGTCAATTTAGGGGAAAGAAATGTTGGTGGGTTATCATTTACATCCAACAAAATAATGGAGACATGGGCAGTGCTTGTGAATCTGGAGGCTGGAAGTTGTGGCAGGTCATGTGCTTGAACAACCAGGTTGTAGAAGGACTGACTTTCCCGATCCAAACTTTTAAGGACTTTCAGTACACCATTCTTGTCCACTGTAAACTGACCGAGGCTATCACCTGAAGCAATGCTATAAGCCAATTGGGAGTTGATGCCTGAAATGGAAGGGAAAACATTAAATTTTCTTGAATGTGTGCTGATTACAGACCAAGTTGTACCAAACATTCTGGCATAAAACTTTGCATATTTGATATATAATGCCCCAAACACAACTTTGGATGATTTAGCCACAGTTAATTGTTTTGTAAGTAATGCATACACATAATTCCTTGTCTGTCAACTTTTGTTCTGAAAAGATGTTTACAATCTGGTGAACAAATGATCTATATAATGCCTACAATTTACTACGATGTTGAAATGTTAAATTACAAAATTAGAAAGGATAAAAATATTCCAGAGAGCAAATATTTTTCTATATACTTTCTTATTTCTATCAAATGGTTCCTGAGGGTTCAACATTAACAGTGCCACAGTCTATACTATTAGCCAAACATTTAGAACTTCAGTAATTTATTGAGGTTGACACCAATTTTCAGAGAAGGGTAATAAAATTTTCTGATGTATGGCATTAGTTATGTTTTAAGCCTACTTTTACATTTCTTGTCAGAACCAATAAATACTTTTTAATTCTTAGTAAGCATCTGGCTCATGCCCTTTGTGAAAATAATTCTCTCTCAGATTTTACTATGTACACTTAATGTGTTTTAAAAGTATTCTTTGAAGGAAATGTTAGCAGTAAAGTTACACATAAAAGGCTGCAAATATAAATGCTCACACTATATTATTGGGCTATATTTAGATACTATTTTATATATTTTTCTTACAACATGTGTCACTTCTTAATTATAAAAAATAATATATAATTTCCTATTTCAGAAAATGACTGCAGAGAATATTCTCACAAAAATGATGTGGGGAATGGATTGGCCAATTGTTTTTAGTAAATAATTTGAAAGTAAATAACAGAAAAGCAGTGAAAACAAAAAGAAATCAGATTTCTTGCCCCAGATTTATGTTTTCTTCACTTGCGCATAATGCTATGCACATTTTTATATCTCTTCCTAAAGATGTTGGGACACTGTAGGATATTCTAAGTATTGTTAAGAAACATTTCATGTATCTAGATAATTCATTCTCAACAAGGATTTTATACTCTCGGATTTTATGCTAGGGAAAATCTGTTGAGTTATGTTAACTGCTGACAAATAGTTCCTATTTTTCTGAAGTTAATTTAAACTGTTTAGGCATCAGGGGTGCTTGGCTGGCTCATTCACTAGAGCATGTGACTCTTAATCTCAAGGTTGGTTCAAGCCCCATGTTGGGTTTAGAGATTACTTAAAAAAAAAAAAAAAACCAAAAAACAAAAAACAAACTATTCAGGTGTCAGAAATGATATCTAGCCTGTCCCAAGAGTCTTCTAAAGCAATTTGATCACTCTTTTTCTCTTTTTTTTTTTTCTTGAAAAATACTCTTTCTTAGAAGCCTATTACTACTTGAGTTAGCACTTTTTTTTTTTTTAACTTTTTTCAATGTTTATTTATTCTTGAGAGACAGAGACAGAGTCTGAGCAGGGGAGGGGCAGAGAGAGAAAGAGACACAGAATCTGAAGCAGGATCCAGGCTCTGAGCTGTCAGCACAGAGCCCGATGTGGGACTTGAACTCGCAAACCATGAGATCATGACCTGAGCCAAGGTCAGACCCTTAACCGACTGAGCCACCCAGGTGCCCCTACTTAAGTTAGCATTTACCGTTTTTTGAAACTTGTCATGTTCCTTGTGAAGGCAAGTTTTAGTTGAGTAATGGTATTTTCTTTTCTACCAGCTAAGGATTGCCTGCTCTTTAAAAAAAAAAAAAATGTTAGAATTACTCTTTCCCTGTGATTTTATGGTCTGTATCTAATGTCCTTTGTCTATATGTTGATATACAGAAGAAATTTTTATGAAAATAACTTTCAGACACTGACTTATTCATAAAAATCTCCAGGATGGAATAGATCTTTGAAAAGGTAGATTTTCCTCCTCATTGTGAGTTGTGGCTTTTAATATTTATAGTTTATTTAAAACTATTCAGAAGTGAACAACCAGTGTAAAGTTCAGAATAATTAGGACTCTGAAGATCCGGAAAAATATGAATAAATAAAGCTACTGGGAGTCAAAGGTCAATTTACCAGGAGGAGATAAAGAGAATTTTAAGATCTGGATTGGACAAGGTCAACAGTCTACTTCAACCTTTGACTTTAAATTCAAAGGATGGGGGAAGAAAAAGTTCCATCAACTGGTGCAAAAAATTTTCCATCAATTGGTTCAATATATAGAGATTTTATATATATAATATTTTATATACTTCTTATTTCAGAAAATATATACACCTATATATCCCTAAAAAGACATTTAATTTAAAAGATGTATATTATATATTTTTAATATACTTGTAAGTCATTTTTTACCAAGGAAATTTTCTGCATTTTTTATGGCTAAACCCATCAGTAAATATTGAATTCCTATTCTTTGAGGCACAAATTCAGACACAATTATTACAGAGAAAAAGTTATGAAAACATCTGGATAAAATAATACCTACAAGCAGAGATATAAAATTTAGCTCTGTGAAAGCATATAAAATCTTTCATGCCCAAGATCAAAAGAAATTAGAAAAACTGACAAAATTACACATGGCTACAAAGTGATGGCCTAGCATTTCTACATAAATCAATTGGAATTCAAGCAATTAAATCAAGGATCTGAACACTCTGGTCCACCATGTTTGCCACTTCCTTGAGTAAACAAACTATATTTCAGAGGCAAAAAGAGAATGTGATACCAAGACTTTATAGCCTCCTTGTAAACAGCAGAACAGCCTCTTTTTTTTAAGGAAAAAAAGTATGGTGAGGCAGTTGGGTGGGGTAAGTAGTAAGTATTAAACTTTAACAAGAATTACAAAAAAAGAAAAATTTGATTTTATATTCAGGTTCATAATGACAAATATTGATATTAGATAATAACATTAAGAGGAACTCATGATAACAATCATCTTTGAGAAAATAAACATAAAAATACAACAACCTTTGAACAAAATACTGCACCACCATCTGAAAAACAGCTCTCATCTCAGGAACTTCATGAATCCTTCCCGTTGCAATTACAGGCCACAAGAGCCACTCATATATTACCTTACTATAAAGAAAAGGACTTTTCCTTTCTGACAATTCTAAATGACTTTGGGCATGTGCTCTACAGCTAGAAAATAGATGTGGATAGAGAGAAGCTCAAAATTCTCCCTAACGATTTGTAGTTTCCTAAGAAAAATACAGAGCTCATATCATTTGTCTCTCTCTGTCCTTTGCATCAAATACTCAAATCACGAAACGGTACAGACATTATTTTAAAATTCTGTAATTTACCCATAAGCAATGGGACTTGAGTTTAGTGGGATTTTATAGCCCACCAGGTCTTTAAACTTAAAACTGTTCATATTTCTAGCCATTTGTGTTCAATGTTCTGAAAGTGATTTAGGTGCATGATTCTTTCTGGCAGTTTTATTGTGCATGTGTGGTTGTATTGAGTCTTTGTTTCTGTTTTTGTTTTTTTCAGTCTCGAGAATTATTTAGTTCCAGGAAATATAGCACGTAACATAGGTGTATAGTTCTGTGATGAAGTGTGTGTATTTATTCACAATCCCTAAGCATGATTTAATTAGGCTACAATGAACTACCATTTGTCAACTTATCATACAGCTGTAAGGCACAGAACTGTTTCAGATAGCATTCAGCTTTATGAAGCGATTTCGAAAAAGGTCATCAAGTCAATGGAATATGAAACTTCTTTAATTTGAATGCCTGCAATTGTACCAAGCATATACAGGTGAACTTATTCAGTAATAATTACCATTGCTCTATTCTCAAAACAGTCTATGACTCCCAATATTTTGAAAATCATATGCATTTATTTCTAGAATAACATAATAACTACCAAAGCCAGTTTATTTGCATTAAGTTCGGTTTATAACATTTTGCCTCAATATAATACTTTTTAAACTATACACAGGGAAGCCTTGAGATTAATACATATACTATTTGTATTGTAAAAATAGTAAAATATTTGACCTATTTTTACTAAATAATTCTGTAACCTAAAATTTTAGGATAAACTCTGGAGAATCAGAAAATATTAACTTTATTTTTATATAAAATTTCCTCAAATGACAATACTCTCCCATCAGGAACCTTTTGATCACAGATTTAGATGAATTTGTTTTGTATTTTATTTTATTTTATTTTATTTTATTTTATTTTAAAGTTTATTTATTTTGGGAAGAGAGAGAGAACAAGTGGAGGAGAGGCAAGGAGAGAGACAGAGGGAGAGAGAGAATCCCAAGAAGTCTCCACGCTCAGCATGGAGCCTCAGGTGGGCTTGAACTCACAAACAGCAAGACCATAACCTGAGCTAAATTCAGATGCTTAACTGAGTCACCCAGGTACCCGGAATTTGTTATTTTTTAAAAAAATGTCTAAATAATACTGCCTGTGAAATACTTTGAGAACTATTTAGTGTGATTGAGTTGGTAATTTTAAACAAAGAAGGTTACCCTGGTTCAGTCTTATCATTATCCTTGAAATTCAGAAAGAATAGGAACCATGTCCTATATTTTAGGCCAAAGTACAGGAAATTACAGTGATAAAAACATTCAAAACTAAAACAATGGAAAAATGTAGCTTGAAACTTTTGCTCAACACAATTAAAGGAAAAGAAATGCATGAAGAGCAAGTTGAAGTCAATGGTTAATATATGGCTGTGAATAATATATTGCTTTAGGAATATTCCAACAGGCTTTCACAAAGAAAGTTTCTTATTTGCTATTGTTCAGTTCTCTGTATTTGAAGGTATGAGGAAAAATAAAATTTAATCCAGAGGAACACACAGTCCTGTGAAGCAACAGTCACTCTCTAGTGCATAATAAATAAATCACAAAGAAACATAGCAAAAAAAATTCTTCACTACAGAAAAGCCAGGACCAGTCATAAGGACAAATAAGATATTGATATGCAGACAGCAGGTAAACTAATGAAAGTTATAATACGGACATCAACTTCCAAAATTGGGATTAAGCTCAATTGTATATAAATGCCAGTTGGAGCCAATCACAGAGCTGGGCTGGTGTAAATGAAATAGAGTGAGCAATGTTCTTAGGCCAAGACTAGTTACATGCTAAATATGCCACGAATATTGGTTATTATTAGCTATAGTAGTAGTACTAGAATTACAGATACTTCTTTTTTAGATATATACCTGCGACCAATATTAACTGTGCTTGTATAAAAGGGGAAAACTTCAAAATGCACTTAATGAACTCTAAAGAAAGTATTTCCAATTTTGTGAATTGAAACATATATAAAATAATGTGCTTTTTGCCTGTCATATCTTTCTCAGTGACACTTCTAGACAATTCTGAAAGGAAACTAAGTATAGAGGAGAATGTTGAGATACAATGGTATTCCAAAATTACATTAATCATCCAAGTCAGTAAGAACCAGGAAATTCTAAATTAAGGTTGATATGCCTATGTTGTTAGGCATATCCTCAGGCTCGAGACCTATTTCCTCTTGAAAGTTCTGTCCCTTGTTTTCTCAAGAGATAGGACATCTAGCTCATCCAATAAAAGGGGAAACAAGGTACTAACTTTCCAAACATATCAGTTAAAGACTGATAATATGCACAATGTTATCTCTAGTGCTATATTATATAATATGTGTATTTACAAAACAAGTTTTAGAATAAAGGCCAGGAGAGTTATATTTTAAAAGAAAGTTTGCCAAATGATTTTGCAATAAATAAAATTAAACACATGTAAAGTCTAGAGTTAAGGTGAAATCTCAACTTGATTATATAGCATAAGTTAAAGAGATCTGAATCATCTTTTCAGTCAAAGCATGAAAACTTGCTAAAATATTATTAGAAGCTTTCTGTTGGAAATATATAACTAATTATGCATTCTTAAGTATTTTTTTAAATGTTGGTTTTCCTTTTGCTTCCAATTTTTATCCTTTATATGTTAAAGTTACAAATGTAGACAAATATTTTTACTAATCTGACAGAAGCCTAGTAAAAAATTGTTTTATGACTTCTACATTATTAAACTACAATACTGTAAAAAAGGAAGATAAAGAGTTTTTTTTTTCATGTTTATTTATTTTTGAGAGTGAGAGAGAGAGAGAGACAGAGCGTGAGCAAGGGAGGGGCAGAGAGAGAAGGAAACACAGAATCCGAAGCAGGCTCCAAGCTCCGAGCTGTCAGCACAGAGCCCAACGTGGAGTTCGAACTCACAAACTGCCAGATCATAACCTGAGCCTAAGTCGGATGCTTAACCAACCAAGCCACCCAGGTGCCCCAGAAGACAAAGTTTTTGAAATGATAACAATGCATGCTGTGTAACTGTTACAAGAATTTAACTTATAAAGTACTCAGATTTTTAATCCTCTATAATTAAATCATAAATCTATTCCTTTTTGGACCTATATTAAAAAAAATTGTGACAGCTGAACACAGTAAATAAATATAATATAAATCTGAGGTCATATTTAGTAAAATTTTAAGTGTATAAAATAAAGTACATACCATCATCTGCGTCGGTAACATTAAACACAAGAACAGTAGATCCTAGAGGTAGATTCTCCATTAAAGATGTGCTATATGAATTTAAGCTGAAAATGGGTGGGTTATCATTTACGTCTAGTACATTAAAATACACCCTAATGGTAGTAAATTGTCCCCCACCATCTTCAGCTCGAACAGTGAGGATATAATATTGCTGTGCTTCATAATCTAATGCTCGAGTCAAATTAAAGACTCCAGTAACTGGATTCAGGAAAAATATGCCATCTTCATCATCTTCATTCACAATATATGTAATTTCTCCATTCACACCAGAGTCATCATCTGTAGCTAAAATAGCTGCTACCAATGAACCTATCAAAAAATAAATTAATGGTCTAAAATTAATGAGATAAGGTATTACTCAGAGAGTATATGCAGACACCAACAAATTTTATTATTACAGTAAAACATTTTAACCAGAGAATCACTATGAAAATAGAGTGAGCTCAACATTCTGCAGATTTCTACATTAATACTGATACCAACCTTCCCAAATATTAATGAAATATATAGCATATTAAATACTCAGGAAATTCTATGTTGCAGTGTAAATGTTCTGGAGAAATAATACTACTTCTGACATTATTTTTCTGCTTGGCACTAACAATTCATGAACATATTGGTGACTGCAATGACTTCTATTGGGGCCCATTGCTAGTATCAGGAAGGTGTGGGTCCCAAGCAATAATTCAGACTTATGCTCAGGGGATATCACTTGATAGCTCATGTGGTCATTGCTGTAATTAAGGCAGAAATAAACGTGATGGTAATTTCATGAAGGACGTGCACAACTCATGTTGGGGAGGGAAGAGAAAACTGCAGTGAGAAGTAGTCTATAAATATTTAATTTCTTTGTCAAATGAGTTTCTGTAACATATGCCTTATTACGCAAAATCATTCCAAATGTAATTCAAAATAAAATTTCAATTTTAGATAAGAATTTCCAATAATTGAAATGAAGCGTACACACACTGAAAATATGGATATTTGGTACTCAAACTCAACAATCACAACATAATATGTTCAAAGAGGCAAGGCGACAATTCAGGATTGAGATTCCACTAACACTTATTGAGTACCTGCGATTTCCCAAGCCCCGTGTTAGCACACTATGATATATCCTCCAAATTAACCTTTACTCTAATTCCAACAGGAATTATTATTTCCATTTTATGGAACTTGAAATTAAGGCTAAGAGATATGAATTAACTTTCCCTGGGTCACACAGGTTTTAAGTGTTAGAGGCAGTATTCACAGGTTTTCATGTGTTTTTCTTTGTGCTTTGTACACATAGCACTATAAGTATATTAGGCACTTTTACAGTATCCATTTATTTTAATTTTTGTAATCAATTTAAAATATGTTAAAAATAAAGATGCAGTCCTGTCCTGCAAATGCATTTCTAAAGTACATTAATTCAGAATGGATGCAGGGGTAGCAAAGTACAACATATTAAATGACCAGTTTCTTAGAGGTCAGCATTTAGAAATATTAACACATAAAATGTTTAAGTGGGATGTAAAATATCACAGAGTATAAAGTGGAAAAATAGTATCAAAACGGTCATTGACAGAAAATTAACAACTCATCACAACTACTTTCAGAAACAGAAATATTTGTAATTAGTAATTAGATGAATTGCTAACTTCATTTGTTCTCCAAAGTCTAGGAATTTACTTGGGAACTATATCAAAGAAGGTTAATTAAAAGACTAAAATATCTAGCACATATATTTTTATACCTAGTAGTATACAATAAAAACTAGTTACTTAAGAGCAGTCATTACATATCCCATAATTTTAGTCAAAAGTGACGTTGGCAAAATACACTTAAGGGTGTGCCGCTTACCTGGGGTTGTGTCTTCTGGGATGTCAAAAGAGTACACGGGTCTGGAGAACTTGGGTGTGTGGTCATTCACATCACTGACAGTGATGTTAATTCTCATATCTGAGGACTGAAGGCCATCATCTGCCCGAACCAGCAAGGAGTATTTGGAACGGCGTTCCCTGTCCAACCGCTTGGTTGCTATCAGATCTCCAGATTCGGGGTCAATGCGGAAACTGTCATCAGCTCCACTAATGATAGTGTATGTGACCAGAGCATTCGCACCCTAAGAAAAAGACCCATATCTGAACGTGTTAGAAGTAGAAAAGTAAGAGCACCATTCTTTATGTTGAATATGTATTTGACAAAGTGAGGCTTTGGGCTTTCCTTTATAAGACATTAAAAGATTTCAAAAGATAACCACCCAAAGTAGTATATTACATAGTCTTTCAACACCTATCCATTAAATAACAGAAAATATCAGCCATCAGTATAAGTTATATATCTTTTAACTCATAAAATATACACATAGAAAAAAGTCAAGTTGTCGCTACAGAAAATACAAATGACACTACTACTAATCGCATGACCAGAGGATCTGCTATAGGCTTGCTCTGTGCCAGGCACTGTGACAGCATTATGTATGCATTATCTCACTTCAGTTCATGACTCCATGAGGTGCCGCCATTTCACAAATGAAGATAGTGGGTTCTAAGATGCTAGGTAACTTACAGAGTCACACTGCATCAGTTAGCATGGATTTCAAATCCAACTCTGCCTGACTCTGAGTTCATGATCATTCTGATTCAGTATGAGAAGGTAATTAAATGAGGCAAGTACTAAATGGGGGAGGCTTTAAATAACCACTGTAAGAACCAAGTTGATTTCTTTAAGGAAGATAATAATGGAGAATGTGTATGGACTGAACTGGGGTTTGTAGAATGGCTTCCTTCTTTTTGTTTGTTTGTTTTTTTTGGTTTTTTTTTTGTTTTTTTTTTGTTTTTTTTTGTAAAGCAAAGTCTAAGGGAATATTTGAGTTTAAGCAAAAGTGCAGTGAAAGGAAAATGATGTGTTTGGCTTACTCATTGTTAAACAGTTTGTTAGAGGAAAGAGTTTAAATGAAAAATAGAAGAAGGTCAAACCAAACTCTTGGTTTGGTTATGGGTATATTTTGGAGAATCTCAACTGCAACACAAATTGGTTTGAATTTTATGGCCAAGAAAACACTAATCTTGGCTTAATTGGAAGCAATCTTTCAAGGCTGTTGATAATGTAGGAGGGACTAGAGTGGGAAGACGCCAGAGAAGGGAAAGAGTGAGGAGAGTTTGGACCCGAAGGACTGGGGCTTCATTTCCTCAAGGTGAAACCTTCTACAATCTATATGGTTTGAAGTTCCAAGTCCATGTTCTGTAAAATGAGAGCGGGTGATTTCTTGTGTTCTCTTAGACCTTTGAGCTGTGACCCTCAAAACATGAAATCTAAACTAGAAAGTTAGTAGGGGACATGAAAAGGTTGAGAAAAACGGTACATTCATTCAGTGTTCACTAAGCGCTAAACACTGCCCTAAGCGCATCACTTGATGGGCACTCACTGAGTTTAAAGGGCAGGTTTCAGGAAAGATTAGATATTAGCAAAGTCAAAAATAAAGAAGTTGAGAAGAATTAAAATTAAAGAACCCATGTGGACTTGATGATGGGGAATGCCGACCTCCTAGTATTTTAAAATATATTCTACATATATTATTTCAAAACATATTTGGTAATACAGTATTTTAAAACATATATTAAATATAAACTTGACAGTACAATGTTGAAATTACAAGCAGTTTGATTTGATATTTCTTAATTATATTGTAATTAAAATACTACATTGAATATTATATACTGCACTGGATGAGATTTGATGTTTTTAGGGTTGAATCTCTGCTCCACCTTGGTCCTTATACTTAGCCCCAATGAGCTGATGTTTCTTTACTTGGACAATCAGAATAATAACATTACCTGCCACATAGGGCTACTGTGAAGATTAAATGAGTTAATACACGTAAAACACCTAGAATGATCCTTCAGAAAGCATGTAACAGTGATAGCTGTTATCTTTATTTCTGTTTTTATATAATGGACTAAGTTAATTTGATGACTGAGATTCCTGTAAATGAATACTTCAAATGAAAATACAACTGAGTTGCTATATATTGCAGGGAAAAAATATGTTTTCTCATTTCCTATAATACATATATGTTAAGTTTTGACACTGACTTATGGTGTCGGAATTGCTGACTTCAAACAATTACTTTTTTACTTAAATATGCTTACATAAAATAAATATCTTTTTTACAATTATCAAGCTCTAGAAATTTATTTATCAAAATATCCGGGATAAGAACTCCCAAGAAGGATATCGGGAAAACCTGAAATTTAGGATTTGTAGACTGGAAGTCTGGCATGCTGGGAGACCACAGCACCCACGGTGTCCATACATCTTTTCCTTCACAGATTAGATGTGTTTTATCCTTCATTACCAAACACATAAGGGTACGATTTCTATAAGCCGAAGACAAAAATACTCTTTCAAAATACATGCTCAGTGGGATTGGCTATATTTTTCTACTGCATTCTTCAAGCCAATCTTAAAATTTAGTAAAGTGAATGCCTCAAAGCACGTTTTAATTTGGTAACGGCATAGCGGACTTTAACACAAAACCACATGTATCTTGTATATTCAGCTGTACATGGAGTATCTAACGTATTTATTATAATTACATGGCTTAACAAAAACATTCAAATAAGAATTTTAGACTTCTAATCTGACCACATTCTGTACTATTTATTCTGTTTCACTAAGAGCTCCATTATTCTAGTAAAGCAATCCAGGTATGAAAACAGCTACATTCAATTCTTACCTATTAAAATGGTAAGTGTTTGGAAATTAGGGGAAAGCAAAGAAAAAAACAACAACTTAAAGCTATTACACAAATGGTTTGAAATTTAGATATGTCCTGTCTATATAGTGACAGTCATAATTAATACTCCTAAAGTTAAGATAATTCTTATGAACAGAAACAAAGGCATCAAAATATGTTGATACAACAATCTTTTTATATTCAAAATCAGCTGATGCAGTGAATTAATAGCTCTAGTGAATGTCTGAAAATGTCTGGCCAAGAGTAATGACTTAATTAGGTCTTTTGAAAAGTCTATTTATTTAATATCTAAAATATGCAGTATCAGCAATACCACAAGAAACAAATATCGTATTTCAGTTGCTGTGCAGTGGAAATAATGCTGGTTGAAAACATGCTACTCTCCTGAGGAACCACAGAGACAAAAGCACGTGGAAGGAATTCTAAAAGTAAATAGCTATACATTGCAAATGCATTTTACAACCTTAAGTAGTATTTTCAAAAACAAGTATGGTACTCTGAAACAAAGCTTGAGTATCCTGGCCCATTACAAGCATAATAATTCTGTTTATAAAAGGAAACAAGAGACTGACAAAGTCATGTGCTTCTGAAAGATGTGTATCTTGGTCCAACATATGTTTCAAATGATATTTAAATTAAGTTCAACATGTACATGTTGCTTCCTAAAACTGATTCCTTTACCCAGGCATTCTTCTCCAGTGCCCGACTAGAGTTTCTCTAACATACTAATACTTAGATGTTTGATTTAGTCATTAAGGAATTGTGTATAAATAATAATTTATTGACACAGAGTTTGCTAATAACTTACATAATATTAGTGTTTTAAATAATTCTATTGATCTTTTAAGACCAATCCACTGGATAATTGTGCAACAATTTAATGCTGACTGCAAAGCTAACTAAAAGAAATCCCTTGCATTCAATATTGAATTCTATTCATACTAGAGGAAGAAAAAAACAGCCATGATTTGGTGACAGAAAACACTTCAAATATATATACATATATATTTTTTTATTCAAATTCAACTAAGAGGTAAAAATCTGAGGATAGAGTAGAAAATAGGATGAAGGTTTATGTAAAAGCATTAATATTAATTTTTTGCAAGCCACTCAAAAAAGGAAACAACCAGATTCTGAATGCCATAGAAAGCTGAGGTATCCATTCCAGCTGGCATAGGGCCAAAGAAATGTTGACTCCTCATGTCATGAGTTGACAGAGTCAGCAATCATTTAAAGGCTCCTAAAACTTTTTAAGAAAAAACATATTCAAGAAGGAAAGCAACCTCATGAGCTTAATCCTTAAAAACATAATAGTCCAAGAGCAGTTTTAAAGAAATATCTTCCTTTCTTTTAAAGTTGTAGGTAAACCTCCTTCCTCCCTCCCATCTTCTCCTGCCTTTCCCTCCCCCCCCCCCCATCAAGAGATTTGATTACAAAGTACTTGGTGATTTTTATGCCTTCAGGCATAAAACTCAACCTCCATTTCCCTTTTCTGTACAACCTTACACTTTCCTGTCCATTTAACCCCACACCTTGTCTCACCCCAAATGCACTTCTTACTTATCCTAGATATCATCATTTACATTTCAGTAGCTTTTAATACTAGGATGTCTAAGTGATAACCCCCACATAGTTACTTACATTTTTTTTTTACTTAAAAAATAAGCTCAATAGAAATAAAACAAAGTGCATTAAAATAATTTTGATATAAATACCTAAAGACATAAGGACCTTCCCAGCTTTCCTCAGATCTCACTGTAAATATAAACATCTCAAAAGATAAACTTGAAGGCAAGTATGCATGCACGTGCACACACAGCAAAGTTAGATGGAGAAAAATAAACAGGCAGGCAGCACTTTATTTGTAGTAAACCTTATTTGTCATAACTTGAAAAAACAGAGGGGCATATAAAATTATAATACTATAAACATCATAGTATTGTTGTCTCTTTCAAATAATCAGTTCTTAAGAGAATAGCATATCCCATTAGGATATTTTTTATCATAATTAACATGATTATTGCTTCACTCTTTGAATAAACCACTTAAAATATAGGAAGTTTGTTTATCTCATTCCTATTGAAAGAATAACCAATAAGACTCATTACAGTTACAATTATTTAATGTGAATTGTCTTTAAAAAAATTTATTAATGTTTATTCACTTTTGAGAGAGAGAGACAGAGTGCGAGTCAGGGAGAGAGAGGGAGACATAGAATCTGAAGCAGGCTCCAGGCTCTGAACTGTCAGCACAGAGCAAGACGCAGAGCTCAAACCCATGAACCATGAGATCATGACCTGAGCCGAGGTCTGACATTTAACCTACTGAGACAACAGGCACCCCACGGGTGCTTTTTTAAAATTTTTTTTCTTTTTCTTTTTTATTTTGTTTGATTCTTCACATATTTTTTTTCTTTTTTGGTTTTTATTTAAATTCCAGTTAGTTAGCATACAGTGTAATATTAGTTTCAGGTGTACAATTCAGTGATTCAACACTTCCACAGAATACCCAGTGCTTATCACAATGTGTGCCTCCTAAATTCCCATCACCTGTTTAACCCATCCTCCCACCTACCTCCCCTCTGGTAGCCATCAGTTTGTTCTCTATAGTTAAGAGTCTGTTTCTTGGTTTTCCTTCCTCTTGTTTTTCCCTATGATTATTTTTTGTTTGTTTCTTAATTCCACATATAACTGAAATCATATGTTGTTTGTCTTTCTCTGACTGACTTATTTTGCTTAGTATAATACTCTCCTGCTCTACCTATGTCATTGCAAATGGCAAGGTTTCATTCTTTTTATGGCTGGGTAATATTCCATTGTGTATGTATGTACACACACACACACATCTTCTTTGTCCATTCATCAGTTGATGGACATTTGGGGTCTTTCCATAATTTGACTATTGTTGATAATGCTGCTATAAACATTGGGGGGCATGTATCCCTTTGAATTAGTCTTTTTGTATTCTTTGGGTAAATAGCTACTAGTGCAATTGCTGGATCATAGGTTTACTACTTTTCTAAATAAAAGTTAATCAAATTTTATGAATTGAGCTAGCCAAATATACATTATCAATGAAGAGTTTTAAGAAAATGAAGTATTTACTAAATAATAGCTGATATAGCTATAAATAATAATATAGTCACATAACTTTTAAGGTAGCTGGAATCATGAAAGAAAAATTCTTAATTGTTAAAAAGGATATAGCAGGCCCAAATTAGAGTCCCTTGTGCTAAGCCTCATGTTAACAAACCAAGACTTAATACTTAATCTATTTGCAGTTTCAACTCCTTGAGAAATTTAACTTTTAACCAGTCAACATGGAATTACCTGGTCAGGGCTAGTGAGATAATCCACCCAATAGACCCTTTCTGCTCCCCTCAGGAAGGTGACCTTGCCTAAAACAATACGTTTGCTAATAATTTCCTGGCCTTCTCTTGGCCAGTCTGCAGTAACATCTGATTGCTGCTGGCATGTTAGGAGGCACATGTTTGTCTTGTTTTGTGTAGATAAAAGTTATTGTTAACAGGGATCTCAGAGGCCAAAAAGCTGCAAAAATTGGTGGGCATGGGTCAAGCACTTAAAAGCTATTGTATATGCTTACCACCTAAATCAAAGACTCGTCTGTTAGAATAAGTTGGTCATGGAATGAGTTAGAAGGACACTAAACCATCTGCTAATCTCAAGCAAATTTCCATGCAATGAGGTACACTGCACAGTCACCAACCCAGAGCCACATCTCTTTTAGGTATTAGTTTGGCTCCGAGAGACCCAAAAGCTTAGCTGAAAAAAGTAATTATAATAAAGTGGGATGTCTAAAATCTAAAGAGTTTCTGCTACTTTCCGGCACACCTGTTTATTTTATGTCTAAGAACTATGATCCTGGAAGAAATAACCATCTACAAAAACAGCAAAATCTTCTTAAGCTTGTTTTGTGTTCTGAGAACTTGGCTTGGTATCTGTCACCCTGGGAGCCCCAAGATATGATGGGGCAGGTAAGTGGGTCACACCCAATTAGCCAGCTAAATATGGCTGGACAAAAAAATGTGGGTTAAACCCCCTTTGCAGCTAGGGTCCCGCCAAACTGCTGCCAGCCCTCAAAGTAATTATAACCTAGAATTACAGTGGCCATTATGAGGAATGTTCCAATTAGGTAAGATCATTAAGAAGTGTGTTTAAAAGCTAAGACTCCCAAATCAAAGAAACAGAATGGAATACCTATTTAACTGGCATACAAAAAACCTCCAAAAGTCTCCAAATTCCAAAAGAGCTTCATTAAAAGATTTGTTGCAAAAGGTTAATGAAAAATTCAAGATACAAAAGGTACCTAAAAACAAAACAAAGCGACAACAACAAAAAATAAGGTTGCTGTAAGTCTCACTGCTTCCCTCTATTCTCCTTTATTTGAGTACTCGTTCTAGTAATCCTGTGTCTGAATTCCCTTAAGCAAAAGCAAAAGTATGCCAAGTTAATGACCCTAAAGACACCACATGTCTACTCTTGAAGGAGGGCTCTTTGCTAATGGGGATCTCCCAAAGTTGATGGAACTCTGAGGGATTTTCTGGTAAACTGCTGTTTTTCTCTTAAACAGCCAAGGGAAAACCTAAATTAAAATAATGAAAAACCTTGCCAAATTCTGGTAAAATGCTACAGATGGATCCTGGAAAAACTGGCGGAAGCCAGCTAAGGGTAAGAATTCTTGCCAGAGTCAGCTCTCCCAGATCTCTGTCTGTAGCGCCCAGCATAAGGAGGAAAACAAAATATCTTATACATCCTCTTCGGGGATGCCTCTTCATTCCCAGGGGTTATTCAATACTGCCAGAAATATTTACTGTTTGTTCCAGCTCAAAACTACAAAGTAGTTCTGTGGTCAGAAATTGGCCAAATTGTAGGGCCTGAAAGAACTTTTTTTAGGCCTTCTCCCCTACACTAAAATAAAACTATGAATCCAGAAGGAAAGAAAACCCTTCTAAAGCCCTTGTAAAAGAATTTATGGGTAAATCAACCTATGATGTCATTTAAGTTGCAATCCAATTCTTTGAAGAATTGAGAGCAACTGTCCTTATCTTACAAATCTTTGCAGAACTAAAAATGTAGCTCTAGAGACAGTTGAAGGTTCACTTACTCTTTTTTACCCATCCCAAAGAATCCCCTATTTATCTTAAACTCTCATTTTCACTGTGCCTTTGACATGTAAGTGTTAATGTATAAACTTTGGGGAGGTAATTCTTATCAGAATAAAAAAGGGGGAGAAGGTCATTTAGATTTTGAACTAATGGGAAATTTTAAGTATATAGAAGCTATAATGTGTGTTTTTTCTATATTTATATGAGTGTATATGTATAATATATATTAAACTTAATTTTAATAATACCATCTGGGAGTAGAGAATTCCACCACCTTTACCTCCAGATAGTATTATTAAAATTAGTTTGTGAACAAAGCTATATTTATTTGACTTAAGCAAATATGTGCTTATACAAACTTAATATTCATAAAAAATTCAAAAATACAATGAAAACTGACTCAAATGCTTTTCAAATCCATGTGATCTAGGAAAATATTCAGTAATACAGCTAATTCAAGTTTGTTGGTTAATTAAAATATACATGTCCTTAGACTTTTCAACATTGAATATAATACAGTCGTGCAAATTTTATTTTACTTGGATTTATTAATCAAATAAGGTCATGTTATCTGTCTTATAAAATTTGTCAGCAATAAAAATAACTTGTGATGATGAAATTTTCATCAATCTAAATGTAATTGTTAAGAAACAGTAAATAAAATAGATATAATTAGTATAAAAAATTTTAGGTAATTTTTTTAGTTTCCTCAAATCTTTTTGGTAACCTGAAACCTTAAAGTTTTACTTGGTTAAGTTAAATGATGAGTCAAGTTATATTCATTGAATATCCAGATCATTACCAAATAAGGCAAAATACTAAAACATTAGTTATTGAACATGAGCTTATCCACTTTCAGCTTCCTTTTACAGAGAAACTAAAGATAATTAGGCCTATTAGTGAACATGTTTATGCTGTGTTGAGAAATTTTCTATGAGGAAGTACATGTTTCTAGAAATTATAAAAAGTGTAAATCTGCCAATCCATAGAATGCTAATGTAAAAGACAGTTTATAATTGCTTACTTCTTAGTTTTCATTAGAAATCAAAGGCTTCTAAGCATTATAAATTCTAATATATGTAACTAAAACTACTAAAAACAAGGGAAAGGAATTTCATGTGTGACCAACACTGGTTAAGATTGGAATGAAATTAATTAAGCAACTGAGTTCTAATATCAAAAGTAAGCTGGTGCAAAATTAGAATTTTGTTTTCTGGGGGCGCCTGGGTGACTCAGTTCGTTAAGCATCTAATTCTTGGTTTCAGCTCAGGTCATGATCTCACAGTTTCATGAGTTCAAGCTCCCTGTTGGGCTCACTGACAGTGAGGAGACTGCTTAGGATTCTCTATCTCCCTCTCTCTCTGCCCCATCCCCCACTTGTGCTGTATCTGTCTCTCAAAATAAATAAATAAACTTAAAAAAAAAGAATTTTGTTTCCTGTCTGTTAAAAAGACAAAATTTTCTTGGTCCAGTGGTCTATTCTTGATAAGTGATTATAAAAATAATTTTCCTTACTGTTCAAAGTAACATGCCTAAAAAAAACAAGAATTCTATGTTCTGTCAAAATAATTTCCCATGTTGTTTTTATCAAGTTTTTGGTTACTGAAACCTAGGACTCTCAATATTAAAAGAATTACATTTTTCTCAGAACCATGAGGTCTTCTATATTTGCTTATGAAGTCTTCAATTGTCACTGGTTAAATAAATAACTGAATATTATTTCATAGTGACATATAGTCTTAATTGCCCAAGTATCTTAAAACCTTTTTGATATTTTTTGACAAACTTCCCCGAAATAAAATTCTAAACAAAGTCTTTTTGACCTTGAATTACTTTGGGATTTTCAAGAGGGTCCCTGAAATATCTCAAAAGATATGATCTCTCTCCTTATAAAAAGATATTAAAGTAGTTAAGTTTAATTGATATATTAAATTATTGTCAAATAAGAAATAATACTAAAGAATTTTTAATGCTATATTTGTATAGATATATGTTATAAGTGTTCCAGAAATAATATAAAATTCCTGGAAACATAATATGTCTTGGAATGTTTTCAGTCATAATGCTAGTTATTATATTAAAATTACATTTAATATTTTACACATAGAAATAAGCATATTTCTTTGTGAATTACATTGTAGTGACCTCCCACCAGATTTTAATCACAGCCATTTTTAAGTCTTTTGTGATTTATAGACAGTTATTTCATTCTGATGCTTTGGCAAAAGTGTTTAATTTTTAAGAAGACTTGTGGAAAGTATTCTAAAATACTGATTTCTGATAAATTTAAAATAAAAAAAATGGGCAAGAATTTCCAGAGCTAATGAAAAAAAAGCTGGATTCAATTAGAACAAGTATTAATTACATGGAACTAAATGAACTAAGGAGGATGATCATAATTCTTCATGACTTTTGTTTAAAACATTGCCAGTTCTTTAGTGTTTTGTTTTAATAGATATAAGAAAACTTTTTTCTTTTCTTTTGTTTTCTTATTTTGCTTTTCTTTTTTACTATGGCCTAGAGCAGAATGGTAAAGTATACCTTTGTAACTAAAGATGAAACGTCTGCTTTTTCTCCCTACCTGATCTCTCCAGAATTCAGAAACTATTTTTCTGGCAATATAATTGTTTCATGCAATATTGTTATTTGTTTGCATAAATTCAATGAGGATCCATTCTCTTTTAACAGGACATAATTGGAAATAGTCATAATTGGAAATAGTCTAGTCAAGGCTTTTACTAGAATGTCATATTTGAGAGAGATGTGTGTACATTCAGATATGATCAGTTTTAAGGAACTAGGTTGACTTTATGGAGTCAAGATATCCCCTTGGAAAATTGTCTTTGTACCTTGCTTCCAAGGTTTCAGCAAATTAATCTTAAAAAAGATCTTATATGGTCAGAGCACCTGTGTGGCTCAGTTGGTTAAGCATCTGACTCTTGATTTTGGCTTGGGTCATGATCTCATGGTTTGTGAGTTTGAGCCCTGCATTGGGCTCTGCGTTGACCTGCTTGGGATTATTTCTCTCTCTCTCTCTCTCTCTCTCTCTCTCTCTCTCTCTGCCCCTCCCCAACCTGTGTGAACTCTCTCTCTCTTTCTCAAAATAAATAAATAAATTTTAAAAAGAATAGCTTATAGGGGCAACCGCTATTTTGGTTGCACTTATGTAAATAATCATAAATAATGCACTTATGTAAATATGCAAACAAATTAGTTTTACTGCAATTATCTTTTAAAAATGGGAGTAACTGTAGAAAGAAAAGTATGTTTGCATTTTTGTAGATATTGGATTCTAGATTCTATTGGATTAGATTCTAGACTGTTAATTGTGTTTGAGGTTTTGTTATACACATGTAAATACTAGATCCTGCATTGTAGCTTCCTCAAATATCTGGCTACAATTTACCAAAGTAACATTTCCAATTCTCTCTCATCCTTCTGATTTAGACTTGTTAAGAAATGAGACTTCCCTTCAAACTCCTTGGGAAAGACTGTATCAGGTCCTTCTCACTACCCAGATGGCAACCACACTCCAGGGACTTGCAGAAAAATAACTCACATTAAAGAAAACTCCACTTGACAACTGGTCTTGCACAAATGCAGGAGACCTCCAAAGTCAAATTGACTAGAAAGAGAAATAGCCAACATCAAGGTAGATGGCTTCTTCCCAAGATGCCAGATCAAGACTTCACATTCCAACTAAACATAAAACTCTCTCTTTTTTTCTTTCTTTCATTTAATCTGACATTAGCCTAGAAAAATAATGCCATCATCAGTATTTCCCAGGCCATTGCTAAGGAAGGGAGACTTTGTCTCTTAGGCTGCTGGATTTGTCATTAAAAGCTCCTCTGTATCCATTATTGTCCATTAACAGTGTCACCTTATCAAGAATGGTTTATGCCCCTATAATATCTGTCTTTTCTCTATGGTGGTTATCATTCTCCTTGGACCTATGAATGCCTAAGTACCTGGTGCATAGCCAGGCAATGACTCTTAGGTTATCTAACTGTGTTCCTAACTATCCACAAAGACACTTCACTGGTCGGCTCCCCTAGATTTATACTGTTGAGCTGGAAAGGAATTACCAGAAAGAATTAATGATTCAGGATTCACTTCTCTTTGCAGGGCCATACTTCCTTGGTTGGGAGTAAATATAAATGAGGCTGTGATTAGAAACCTTTCCTTGACTCTTGAAAGTACTATACAGTCTGCAAAGACAATAGCTGCCCAACAAAAGTCCTTAGACTCTCTGAACAAAGTTGGTCCCTTGAATATTTTTTAGCTGAGCAAAGTCTGTGCTGTGGCTAATATCATCTGCTGCACACTTTTGGAGAAATGGAAACTCAGTTACATAAAAACACTGAGCAAGACACTTGCCTCTTAGAAAGGTGACTCCTTCGGCAGGGTCTTTCTTTTACTTATTTAATTTTGATTGGCTTGGTTTTGGGGACCAAGCTATGAAGTAATTTCTAAACATTAGAAATTATCTTGCATGTAATAATCATAGTAATCTCCCTGGCATATTGTATTCTCTGAAGAGTTTTAAATGCATGTTTGGCACTGCTAGTAACCAAGCAAATGATCTCTCTAAGTAAGACTGGAACATCAGAAAAGGAATGAAGAGAATGAACAACTTAAAGTTATAACCTGAAGTCATGGGCTTCACAGAGATTAAGCAAAAAAAAAAAAAAAAAAAAAAAAAAAAAAGTGTCATGACCTATGAATGCCACACAGAGGATTGACAAAAGCTGTAGGAACAACTGAGTGGGATCTGTGAGTTGTGCTGATGCCTTAAATTTTGATCATATTTTGCAGTTAACTGAGAGTCGAATCAAAAGAAAGGAATTGGTAGAAAGGAGACAGCTGTCCCAAAATGGAGTTGCTTATGCTAAATCTCATGGCAATTAACTGAGACCGTAATACTTAATCTAACTGCAGTTTCAACTTCCCTAGAAATGTAACGTTTACCAAGTCCAAATGGAATTACCTGGTCAGCACTGGTGAGGTAATAGGAGTAATAGATCCCTCTGTTCCCTTTAGGAAGGTGACCTTGCTCAAAACAACGCATCCATTGCTAAGAATTTCCTTTTTCCACCCCATTCAGCCTTTAAAAACTTTTTCTTTTCTACAGCTTGTTGGAGTTCCTTTCTCTTGCTAGATGAGACACTGCCTGATTCATGAATCATTGAATGAAGCCAATTTAATTCTAATTTTACTTGTTGAGTTTTTGTTGTTTAACATTTTATAAAATTGAGTAGAATATACTGAACTTAAAACACCAAATCTTTTTAAATAGAAAACTACAATTATCTAAATATTTATGGGTTTTTTTGCTTACTTTTCCTTAGATTTTGGCAAAATTTATAAAAAAAAACTACATCATTACATTTCTGTATTAGCTGTTAAATCAGTCTGTTTTTTATTTATTAACCTTTTAAAGTTAAAGAAATAAATGTATGGAGATCTTACTCTTAGATCAAAAATCAAGTTTGAAGATACTTCTGAAGTTTAATTGAGGGCAAAAAAAAATTGAGTCCTCTGGTTTGTGTTGGGGTTAGCTCAAGGTGAAAGGTGATACTGGTGTCTGGGAAGGTTATCTCTCTTTCCACAACACCATCACATTAATCAATTTCTTTACCTAGCAAGAAGGAGAAAGGAAGCAATGGGCTTTTTTCACAGGAAAAAGATAAATTACAAATTTTATAAGTTGTTATGCCATTTGGAGCTTGGTAATTAACTAGCTAAACTTGAAATATAAATATAGAAGACAGTAATCTAAATTGTGTTCCCAAATTTTACATTTACTACTAGATAAGAAATTTCTGTTTATTAACAGATTTGAAAAATCGTTAGCTTGCCTAGATAATTTCTTTAAAATGTATAAGGCTATTATTAAATCGTATATTTTGTTCTATAGATATATGCAAATTAAGTCAAACACTATATAATAGTGTTTTTAAAATATTTTAATTTTAAATAATCAGCTTTTTGCCAAATACAAATAAAAGTTCAATCCTTAGCTGCTAGGATAGCAAATTGGAATGATAAAGGCATAAAAAATATGGCTGTTTGATATTTTTACTATTCGTGAAATTAAAATAATTTGGCTAAGAAATCTAAAGTGCAACCAGCAACTAACTGAAAAATGAATTACTGATGAAAGGAAAATTACCTCCTGGTAGACTCTATCTTAGCCTTCTTATATCACATTTCAACAATTAATATTCTTTGAAAAAGAGTACACGATGCTTAACCTTAATTATTAGGTATTAAAAATGGTCAATAGGGGCGCCTGGGTGGCTCAGTCGGTTAAGTATCCGTCTTCAGCTCAGGTCATGATCTCACAGGTCATGAGTTCGAGCCCCGTGTTGGGCTCTGTGCTGACAGCTCTCTGCCCCTCCTCTGCTCACGCTCTGTCTCTCTCTCTCTCTCAAAAATAAATAAACATTAAAAAAAAACTTTTTAAAAAAGTGGTCAATATATGGTAGAAACTTGATAGGTCACTGGGATACTAGATTTCAAAATGAATTCAGGCTCTGAGTTACCTCATCAGCATCCATGGCTGTCAGTTGCATGATCTTAGAGCCATCTCCGATGTTCTCCTCCACAGTAAGGTCCAGCATGTCTGTTGGAAATACTGGTGGATTATCATTAATATCTTGAAGCGTTATTTCAACCTACAAGGAGAGAAACAAATAGCGCATGAAAGGCCCACATGTCTGCAAGGTGCTAATTAAAATGTATACTAAGAGCCCACTAGCTAGGTAGTCCTTCCAAAAAGAACAGAATTTTTATACAGAACATCCAAACAATGAAAATACCCTAGAGAAAGCTATGAAATCCTTATAAAAAAATATAAAATCCAAGTGAAACTCATTTCAAAGGGTTGCCTTGGAGTTTATACTAGAAAAGGCCCACTGATCAACTGCTGATTTAATCCCGATTTGTGCACCACTGAAGAACTGCCCAGACTTTGGACCGTCTGCCATTCAACCATGAAATGTCGCCTGACACAAATGAGGTGTAGAATTTCTTCCTGAAATGTTTATATATTGGCAATGTCTGGGGGAAACAAAGAAGTTCACATTTTGTTTTAAGAAACCCTCAGCACTTTTCCCTTTAAAATCAACTCCCAACCTGTGGGGAAGAGAAATACACTCATCTTCTTTTCTCTCCCTTTCCACTACTGCCAGCACTTTTTAATGTGACTAAAGCTAAATAATCATTCCTTTCTGATGTCGTGTTTATGTAGATGGCAAATATTAACAGCTTTGTTTGAAAGATCCTAGTCAGAGTTATTTGTTTCCCTCTCTAGGAAAAAATTGTTTAGAAGCAAAGACTTGTGAAGTCTAAATAATAGCTTCAAACCATGTGTTTTCTCTTTTGAGCTAGGTGCTAAAAGCTGAATATCTGATAAGTAAGGGAAGACAGCTGCTAATAAAACTGCAAGTTTCCCCAGTTGGGTCACAAAATTAAGTCATGGAGAAAAATCCATCCATCCATTTAGCTCGGATATAATCAAGACATTTTTCTCATGGGATGAAATGTCATCTTTTATAGTTCCACGGTAAAAACTCCATCAGATCTAAGAGTGATGGAGACGAATATGAAGAGAGAGAAGAGAGCAAAAGAATTTTGATTTTTTTTTTCTGGGAAGAGGTAGAGATGGGGTAGAGGGAGACTGTCCTTATTCTCCGAAAAGGAATGAATGGGAAATAGAGCAGAGCTAGATGAATAAATGGATGAGCAAATGGTAAAAATAACTCCTTCCCCAAGAAACAATATACAAATTAAATACTAGAGAATTATTATGCTCTAGTTGCACCTTTTAATAGGAGAGGTTTGATCATAACAAATGGCTCAAATTAGTAAAGGGTATTGTTGAAACAGGCAGTCTCAGTGGTTAGAAATGTGGCACTTCTAGTTTGGGCTCACATCATTCTCTATACCACTTCCTTTAAAGAAAAGGTCCACAGTATGTACAACTGCAGCCATGGTCCAACTGCCTTGCACATTTGTAAATAACCTGGATTTTCAAATTAGAAAAACTGAAATTCAGATTCTGGCTCCCCAACTTATTAGTTAGTTGGATAAACCTGAGTGCTTAATTTATCTGGGTCTCAGTCTCCTCATCTTAAAACTGAGATAATACTATATGTCTTAGAGCATTTTATGATGACTAGACTTCAATGAGGCCAGCAAAATGCTTAGGCCAGAGGGAAGTGGTTAATAAGAAATTAATCTTGGGGCACCTGGGTGGCTCAGTTGGTTAAGCAAACAACTCACGGTTTCAGCTCAGGTCATGATCTCACAGTTCATGAGTTTGAGTCCTGCATCCAGCTCCACACCAGCACCGTGGAGCCTGCTTAGGATTCTCTCTCTCCCCCTCTCTGCCCTTCCCCTGATGCAATGTGCTCTCGCTCTCTCTCTCTCTCTCAAAATAAATAAATCAAGCTTAAAAATATTTTTGAAAAAGTTATTCTTGGTTTTCAAGTTGTGACCACAGACCTCAGAGTTCTGTAGAGCTAGGGAGAGACTTTGAGAAAATGACTTAATAAATCAGAATTTCAGGTCCTAAAAGCCAAATTCAAAAAATACAAGTTACTGTTCATCTCTGAAACATATTGAATATGTACAAAGTTTTCATGTAGGAAGAGCTTTGACATACATATGCATATATGTATTTCAAAAGCCTGAAAATGTGAATTTAAGAATAAATGACCCAATGGTCATCCAAAAACATAATCATCAATATTCTTTAGAAATTAATAATTATCTTCACATTATATGTGTGCACAGTACTCAAAATACTGTAGGAAAATAAATGAAGAATAAGAGGTAACTAACCAAAATACCTCATAACTTAACTCTGACTTTTTAGATTAATAGAATTTTTTTCAATTCTAAATTGTCTTTCATCTATAATTTTATGACTGAATCTAATTGTAAACCAAGATGCCAACCTTGTGTATGATTGTGTGTGTGTGTGAGAGAGAGAGAGAGAGAGAGGGAGAAAGAGAGAGAGGAGAGAGAGAGATAGAGAGAGAGAGAGAGAGTTTTCTAAGTGTATTTGTGCGAGAATGTGCATATATGAGTGTATGTTTATGTAAGTGTATATGAGTGTGTGTGTGTGTGTGTGTGTGTGTGTGTGTGTGTGTGTGTGTGTGTGTTTAGGGAAGAACACTAAACTAGGAGTGAGGATAATCCATATTGGCACCAATTAAATATGACATCAAAGATGCATCAGGAAACAGTACCATGCACTAGAAGCATGTTGGGTATTCCAGAAAGTTACCTTACTCATTACACTCATTATAAATGCTGAGTGCATAAATTGAACACCTTTGTATATTTTAATAGTTATTACAAAATAACTAACATATGTGCAAGACATAGTTTTAGATTATACATGTACACACACACACACACACACACATTTTTAAAAATCTTCGAAAGAGCCTTTGAGGAAAATACTACTATCTTCTCCTTAGAGAAATTAGAGTTAAAGAGGTTAAATAATTACCCAATGACACAGAGCTAGCACATAAGTTTTCTCTACTGTTAGACAAACCTGTCTCTCTCATGTGTAGGTGTGTATGTTCAATAAACACAATGAATCATATTTGAAAATTATGTCACAGCTATACAAATACATTTTCATAAATGTGCATATTATTTATATCTGGAATCTGAATCACTTACATATGAACTAACTAGCCATATAATCTTGGGTCAGCCAACAAATCTCTATCTGTCAAATTTTAAGAAGAAATAAGACTGTACTACTACTGATCCCTATATACAGCTCTAGAAGTCTTTGATCATGCATGCTCTATGAAATTTTCTCCAACTCCATCATTTCACGTAAAGAAAGACCTTTCCCATTTTACTAGAAAGAATAAATTTAGTTCAATATTAATGAGTTCAAAATTAAACATTTCTGAATATATCTATAATCAGCCAGTTATAAAAACAGATCTAGAACATTTCATCATTGTATTCTGATATATGCAATGGTTATTTTTTGGATATCACATAGCACCCATTTAATAAGTCAGGCTATCGTTTTTCCTAAAATCAGTGTCAGCTTGCCAACCAAAAAGGTAAGACCTCCATATTTCTTTCTCAGGCTGGGGGATGGAAATATGGATATTTCTCTTAATTGTCCAGTATCTCTTTGCTATTCCACAATACCTTAGATATTCCTAAAAAGCTTTTGGCATGGTTTTTCTAAGCTCTCTCAATAGCCTGGGGTAATGATTTATGTAGAAAGAGAGGTATGAACTCCTTAGCTCAGGTAGGTCTTTTCCTGCAATCCGTTCACTTTTCCTGATCCCCTGTAGCATGTTTCTACCAACCAAGAATTTCAGGACTATGAACGCTGCTTGCCTATGAGACTGTCACTGATTCCAGTATTTATCCATTCTATATTTTAAAATCTATCGTATAACAGACATATGTTAGTCACTAGAAATACAGAAGAAAACAAGACAGATCACATCTCTTGCAGGGAAGAAGAAGAGTTTGATAATAGAAATATGTACAAATAGAAACATTTACAGTTATCCCTGGGAAAACACACTGTTGGTATCTTGATTCCAAAAGATTTATCTCCCACACCTAGGATAATTCTTTGAGCTGTCTGCCATCTTGCCCTTGGCAGTTACCATCCTTCTGATGACTCCAAACTCTAACATGTGCTTGGCTCACTCTTGGGTCTGCCACCAACCTAAGAGTCTTACCTTCTTTGGACTAAGATTCAGTAAAATTTGTTTTGAAATGTTATTATACAAAACACAGGAATCAAAAATTAAAAGTTTACAGAAGATATTGGGAAACAAGATTGAAGACTTTATAATTTTTAAAAACTTCTTTCCGTGCAAACCAGATCACTTTAATAGTAGACAGTGACTATTAGTGGTTTATTTTATTTTAAAATTCTGAGATTTTAAAATATTGTTCCTAACCTAAAAAAAAACATGCTTATATCATTTTCCCCCAAAGTTTATTGTTTTGTTTTGAGAGAGAGAACACAGACAGAGAGGGACAGAGAGAGAGAGTGAGAGAGAGAATCCCAAGCAGGCTCTGAGCTGTCACTGCAGAGCTCCAGCCAGGGCTTAATCTCATGAACTGTGAGATCAGGACCTGAGCTGAAATCAAGAGCTGGTCACTTGGAGCACCTGGGTGGCTCAGTCAGTTAAGTGTCCAACTTTGGCTCAGGTCATGATCTTGCTGCTCACGGGTTTGAGCCCCACATCAAGGCTTTGTGCTGACAGCTCGGAGCCTGGAGCCTGCTTCGGATTCTGTGTCTCCCTCTCTCTCTCTGTCCCTCCCCCACTCACACTCTGTCTCTCTATTTCAAAAATAAATCAACATTAAAAAAAAATTTAAATAAAAAAAAAAGAGTTGGTCGCTTAACCATCTGAGCCACCCAGGCACCCCAAAAACATGCGTATGTTAAAAAATACATTCCATTCTTTTAAAAGACAAACCAAGAACTACTGCACAGAAGCTAGCATTTGCCCCTTTAGTGTTTACATTTATCCTTACATTTGTTTAAACCTGAAACAATCAAAATAATTGCATTAAATATTCATTTTGCAAAGATAAAATGAAGGAAAATAAAATAAAATAATAAAGTAAAATAAAATAAAATAAAATAAAATAAAATAAAATAAAATAAAAAGACCACATTTTGAACTCAGAAAATTCCCTTCACAAGTAACTATATTTAAAATAAAAACAAAACAAAAACTTATAACAGCTTCGATAATTTAAGTCCAGGCGGTATGTTCAAGGTATGTATTCTGAAAGTTTGTGAAAATTTATCCTTAATGATTAAAGAAACATTACACCAGGAAGATAAGGCACTTGCATATTTTATGCCTGCCTATCAAATGCTGACCTTTGTGCTTAGATAGCTGGTGTTTCAGAAACATATGTGGTTTCACCTGCTACAATTACAAGGGCAGTTGTAACTTTGTGGTTGACTTCTTCATAACAAAACATGAGCTGCAGCTAATGGTTGAACCATAGGTATTGTCTTCTGACACCACCACTGTTCAACCATTTAAAGTCCTTCAGAATAGTGACTTTCTTGGTTGAGACACCTGATCCCTAAGAGCGAAACCCTGGTAAATGGATGATTATATTCAGAAACAAAAACATGACTGAGATTAAGGGGGCTAATGACCAATTAATTTAAAAATAGCCTGACTTTTGGTAGCTTAATAAAGTTAAAAGTTATATAAAAATATGGCTTTAAGTATTGTCACCAAACTTCTTTATGCTAAAGGAAGAGCCCTTGATAATTCAGCTCGCTGAATAAATAGGTACTTAAAAACAAACAAACAAAAAACTTACTGTGTAAAGAGCTGCTATGAAATGAGTACAATGCTTTCCTCTAATTTTTTTTCTGTAGTATGCAGGCTATAATTTTATTCTACAGTGCATCAAGAATAATATTATATCTTGGGGATTCATTTTTAAGTTTTTAAGTGAATAAATCAGCATACGAGTACATAATCAATGAGCAATCATTAATTAGCAATATCAATTATCAAATCATTACATATGTGGGGATATAACTACAAAACATGGCATTTCACTGATTCAAAATGATATTATGAAGATAATATGTTACGGTCAAGGCTAAGGAATTGATTAAAATAGCAAGGTCCTTTATGAACTGATTCTCCAGTTAAATCAATAATTTCACTGAGGTCACTATATCAACAACAATTAAAATTTTTTTCTTCAATTCATAACTTCTTGCAAGCTAAATAAAGTGGTTATTAATGAATCAGGATGAAAACATAAAACATTTTTTTAATTCAAAACCTTCCTTCAACCTACATAAAATGTTTCTTAGTAAATAAGAATGAAAAACAATCTTTTTTTTTCCTTTTGGGAAGTTGTAGAGTTCATAGTTCACTAAAAGTTCAGAAATCCACTTATTTGCAAGTAGATGTATTAAAATTTTAGGAGGAATATTAAATATCATCATGGCTCTCTCCTTTATTTTATAGAGAATCAAAAGTAAGGCATTGAAATAGTAACTCATTTATCTAAGCAAAACAAGGTCAGCCTCCTAATTCTAGCCCAGTGATTCTTCCAGAGACCTGTGGAGAGAGCCGGAACCAGAATGCAGACTGAATATGCCTTAGACTAAAGCTTCTTATCTGTGCACGAAGACAGTGATCTTTCAAACAAAATATGCATTTGACAAATGTCAATAAGAAAATGACTTTGAAGGGGCGCCTGGGTGGTGCAGTCGGTTAAGCGTCTGACTTCAGCCAGGTCACGATCTCGCGGTCCGGGAGTTCGAGCCCCGCGTCGGGCTCTGGGCTGATGGCTCAGAGCCTGGAGCCTGTTTCCGATTCTGTGTCTCCCTCTCTCTCTGCCCCTCCCCCGTTCATGCTCTGTCTCTCTCTGTCCCAAAAATAAATAAACGTTGAAAAAAAAAATTAAAAAAAAAAAAGAAAATGACTTTGAAGAAATTAATACATGATTGTCTACAAATACTATTTAATCCACATTTTTTTAATTTTTAAGTTTCTTCATATTTACAGTAAGGGAAAATATTCTGGGAAGGTTTGTTTTATCAATGCCACTGAAACTATTGATCATTGAGCAGAAAGATGGTGGGTATATATTACAAGTAAAGAAACTAGCTAAATTCTCTATAGATATCAGCAAAAGTTACTGTTGTTAAAATGTCTACAAAGAATTTGTTTCTTTTTCTTAAAAGATGCAATCATAAATATTCATTTCCAGAAATGACTAAAATCTAAACTATAAAATAGTAAAAGAAGATGTATCAAGGAAAATAGTACTTGATTAGTTGTTTTTTAGTGACAAAATATTTACATTATTGTCTTTTAATCTTTGTGGGACTGACACCCCAAAATTAAACTCCTCAAGTAATACTGTTACCTAGATAGCATAAACCCTGACAAAGCATTGCACCAAAAATAATACTTAGAGTTCACATATAAGACTTCCAAAGATATTATGATAATACCATAAAGACTGCATTTCAATACACCTTTTAATTAACAGTTCTGCCAAAAAATATTATTTTAATAATCGTACTTTGTTGCTCTGATTTCTTTAATAAATGCGTGTATTAAAGAAATCGGTCATTGAAAAATCTCTTCATGTTACCAAAGATCATTTATATTGCTCAGATTAGTGCCTTTTAAACTCAGCTTTTGGGAGCAAGAATTATCTTGCTCATTTTCCATTCTTACACCTTATCCATGCCTAACAATTATCTAAGTTATTTTTACATTTTTATTAGAGTATTCAGTTCAGCATATTTAATGAAATAGGTATACTACTGGCATATGAAAGTGTATTGATCAAAGTTGTCTTCTATCACAGTGATTTTTGGAACCAATCCAATCCTATTGATTTCCTTGTTCATTAACATTTTTTTTAATGTTTATTCATTTTTGAGAGAAAGAAACAGAGTATGAGCAGGGGAGGGGCAGAGAGAGAGGGAGACAAAGGATCCGAAGCAGGCTCCAGACTCTGAGCTGTCAGCACAGAACCTGACACGGGGCTTGAACACACACACCATGAGATCATGACCTGAGCTGAAGTCGGAGGCTTAACCAACTGAGCCACCTAAGCATCCCCCAATTGATTTCCTAGTTCTTGTATGACTGTCATGCCATTATGTGTAAATTTGATGATATGAAATCCTATGGCATGATAATTCAATAACTTCACATTCAGGATGATAAAATTAAAAGAGCCTCAGACAGACATCTTATGTATGTTTTGTTCAGAAAATCTCCCAGCTGGGAGGCTGGAATGTAAAATTTAATCAATGTTCATCACTACTTTAGAAATGCTACACTGAACGCCACACAAGTCATAAGTAACCATGAAAGAGTAACTAAAAGCTCATTCAAATGTGCATTCCCCTTAATAGGTTATTATAATGTCACTCAAATAACACTTTACTAAATGATGTCCTAGTTTATATTATGTAGGTGCTACCTAAATTCACTGGGGAAAGAAGTCTAATCTTACACTCCAAACAATTTTTATTTCATCAGAGTGAAACAAGATGCTGAGACCTACCACTTAATTTTCTGTAGGCTCAAGTGAGGAGTTGAAGTTGAAAGCAAATTAACCAAGCTGAAATCCACACCACGACCAGTACAGCCATCACGCCTGGCCTGTCACTTCCTTTGACCCTGAAAAGGAAAACTCCACCTTTCCTGCCTGAGATGAGGCTGTGTGTGGAGTAGGAATTTGCTCTCAGTGCAGTGACAGGCTCGGTGCTGAGGGACAACTTGCTGTCACCGCATCAGGGTGGTGTGTGGAAAGGAATACTCTGGGACTTGATATCAAACATGGGACTTGAGCACAGCATTCATTAGAGGAAAAACATCAGGATAAAAATATCAAAGACATGGCTCAAGTCAATAATCAAATATGTATTTTAAATGTTTGGCAATAGTTTCACATGTTCTGTCTTCAGTTGAAACCAAATACTACATGATTCATTTAATTCAATGGGATTGACACATTTTGCATGCTGCACGGGCTTCCAATAACAAAGTTTTATTTAGTAAATTTATGACAAAGTCTATACTGAGATTATATAGCAGAAGTTCTAATTAAATTGCAGCAGAAAGTTTGACATTCTACATTCATTTTCTTGCTGAACTAACCACATAATTTCACTTGGTAGAACATATACCTACGCCTTTTTATTTTTTTAAATCTATTTATTTTGTGTGCCCGCGCACATGCACGAGCCGGGGAGGGACAGAGAGAGAATCTTAAGATGGCTTTGCACTGTCAGCGCAGGGCCCAACCTGGGACCTGCCCTCATGAACCATGAGATCATGACCTGAGCTGAAATTAAGAGTCAGACAGATTAACCAACTGAGCTACCCAGATGCCCCTATCTATGCCTACTTAAAATTTCAAGTTCAGAGCAAAATTCAGTAATCAGGAAAGAGAAAACTCAACATGCACTTGTAACTATCACTCATGGGGTTAAACTCTAAGTACTTTCATTTCTTAGCAACAATAAAAAGCTGTATTGCCCTGAAAGGATGGTGCCAGGTTTGTTTAGTTCCTTCAGTTTGATTCTTCATTTCTTTCCCTATTTTGGGGTGACCACTGGGAGTTCTGCCGCCATGAGCCTGGGTGAAAATGTCTCACTACATGCAGAACACTTCATCGTGTTGCAGAGCCAAACTCTATTATGGTTTGCAACTGACTCACATTTTAGTTATGAGAAGGCCCTAGCAAAGAACAGTTTACATTTAAAAGTCCTAAATGTCCGGAATGTAATGTTTGGACTATGTAGGTATGCAAGGTCTAATCATATTCTGTGAACAATGGTTTTAGGTAGTTATTTATTTATAACGCATAATCGACCAAATTCAAAACAGTCTGTGGGAGCTGTAACAATAGCATACTCTCTCATCTTGATGGTATTTCTGAACTTTGGAAACTGAAATCTGCAAGGAAAAGGGAGAAATCAAAGTTTGGAGAAAAGACCTATGATTCCCTGCCATGAAAGGCTGGCAGGGGCTAGGTATGACCTTTTAGGGAAACCTGGCAAAGCCACCCCACCCCCTCCCCCAGCATGTACAAGTGAACCACAAACTCTTGAGGACACAGGTCTGTTGCAGCCCCAAACTCTACTGAAGTTTCAGAAACCATCAGAAAGTAAATCTATGTATTTATGTATAGTTTCTCTTTAGAATGACAAAAAATTGAAAAAACTATTGCATTTATTAGAAGATAAAAACCATCATGTTACCTAATACATAGTAAATATTGTTTTACTGTGTTGTTTTACAGAAAACACTTTAGTAAAACAAATGTGATGTGACGACAATATTTGAGGAAATGACACTTAATGTGGGAATTAAAAGACTCTTCTTTTTGGAATTGTAGGCCAGCAAATATTCTGTCGTTTTAAACTTTACCCCTTAAATTTACATTATGTGTATATTTAGATACTTGTGTGTTTATTTCACACAAATTAGTACTGTTTCTATTCCATGTTTTCTGGAATATGAGGAAAGACAGACGCATGCACATTTTAGATTCTTTTTAGTTTACTTTTAAAAGCGAAGTAAAAATAAACATAATGAGTTTTAAAACAAAGCATATTTCTCATATAAGCTACATGTATGTAACTGTGACCAATTCTATTTCTCAAACAAAAGCAATTACATTAATCTCTCATCGCTAAAACTCTTCTAGCAGTCAGCAGCATATGTTCCTGGGATTTCAATGCATTTCTAACTAGGAAAGAAATCTGTATGAGTAACAGGCAGGCTTGGAGAGTAGCCAGAAATGACAAGAATGGCTAGAAGTGCGGACAAGACATAGTTAACTCCACTCTTGAAACAAAATGCTTTCCATAACTCTATAAATGTGTGGTGACATAATAGAAAGCTAGTTTTGTTGTGCTTTCAATATTGTTCAAATTAGAACCAAATAAGGATTTCTTTTAAGGCAGAGGCAATCATGTGTAACCACTTCAACTTTTCCTGAAATCAATACCGCATAATTTCAGAATTTTAACAGATTCTTAAGAACGCCCCAAAGTAAATGCAGAATAAAAGATCAAGTTAAAATATGTGCGGTTGCATATGAAACTTATGGAAATTTTTATACTATCCTTCAAAACAAACACCCTACAAAAGCATCCTGTAGTACACTTTTCAATAGACGTGACTCTGAATGTGGTAGACATACATCGAAAGGGAAATGTCATATAAAACAAATAAAAATATTCCACCGTTTTTTTTTCTTAACTTTTGTTTTTTTCCCCAGTAGATAGATATCAGATCTTATAAAATATAAATCACGTCTGTTCAGACTGCTGAAAAACAGAAAAGTAGTTTGATTTATATTAATGATACAAGCCATGGTAGATTGAATCACTGATCCTGATTCTTCACCCCTCCCTATAAGCACCCCTCCCTTGGTTTTGAGATCATCCACGATGATCAATTGTTTTGGTCAATGGGATATTTAAAATTTGAAACATGTTTGCTGTCTTGTAACTCTGTCATGGTCACTAGAAAACAATATGTCCCTGCTAGTCCATGAGTACCAGAAGGAAAACAACATACATTGGGTTGAGAGTCTCAGCTGAGAGACTTGGAGAGTCTGAAGCAGAGCTTCCCAGCTGAGCCCAGCCTAAATCAGCCCAACTGTAGCCAACCTTCAGGTGCACAAGAATAAATGTGTATTGCTGTAAGCCTTTGAGATTTTGTAGCTTCTTATTATGCAGCATTATTGTGTCAAAAGTTATCAAATACCTAAGTCAAAACCATGAATTCATTGGAGCGCCTGGGTGGCTCAGTTGATTATGCATCCAACTCTTGATTTGGGCTCAGGTAATGATCTTGTGGTCTGTGAGATCAAGCCCTGAGTCATGTCAGGCTCTGTACTAACATCACAGGGCCTATTTGATATTCTCTCTCCCTCTCTCTCTCTCTGCCTCTCCCCAACCTGAGCATGTACATGTTCTATCTCTCTCACTCTCAAAATAAATAAATAAACATGAAAAAGCCCAATGTATTTATTAATTGAATATTTTATTTAATCTTCATGTTATAAATAATGGATTACTGTTTAAAAGGCAAAAAAGAAAAAAATAGATTATATACACTAATAACTGTCTGTGATATACCTTATATTATGAGATAATTTTTATTGGTATAAACCTATTAATAATTTTTCTTATCCTGTAAAACTTCTCATTCTCACTTCACATGCCACACCCTCATCTTTTAGAAGGGCAACTTAGGGGTGCCTGGGTGGCTCAGTCGGCTAAGCATCTGACTTCAGCTCAGGTCATGATTTTACACCTCACAGGTTTGAGCCCTGCATCAGGCTCTGTGCTGACAGCTCAGAGCCTGGAGCCTGCATTGGATTCTGTGTCTCCCTCTCTCTCTGCCCCTCCCTTGCTTGTGCTCTTTCTCTCTCTCTCAAAAATAAATAGACATTTAAAAAAATTTTAGAAGGGCAACTCAAAACAAGATGTGACCTTCAAGTCTCCCCCACCTCCCAACCAAACCAAGGATTGGAGGAAAAGGTAGGAATACCTGAACCAAGAGGAGAAAATTATGACTGGGCTGAGTCAATCAGATTGCCTTTCTTAAGAGTAGAAAATTATCAAAAAATGGAAATACTATAGAGAACATAATAGTAGAATTACAATACGAGAATGCAGCCCCCATGAATATATACACTCCATCTTTAGTGTCTTTCTAGTACCCACAGGAGACTTGACTACACTTTTTTTTGAATGGAGTTACTGCAATGTCAAAATAATCCCTCTGTGCCATTTCGCCTTTGCACATTACCTTCACCCTGGAAGAAATTTCTATTACTTGACATAAATGACATAAAGTTTGGACTTATAGCCAATCTATTTTATTTTAGTTGCTTTTGAGTATATTTGTTATACTTCCTTACATATTTTAAACAGCTATTTCGGGGTGCCTAGGTGGCGCAGTCGGTTAAGCATCCGACTTCAGCCAGGTCACGGTCTCGCGGTCCATGAGTTCGAGCCCCGCGTCAGGCTCTGGGCTGATGGCTCAGAGCCTGGAGCCTGTTTCCGATTCTGTGTCTCCCTCTCTCTCTGCCCCTCCCCCGTTCATGCTCTGTCTCTCTCTGTCCCAAAAATAAATTAAAAAAAAAAAAAAAAGTTGAAAAAAAATTTAAAAAAAATAAATAAACAGCTATTTCAAAGTATAAGATTAAAATCTCATTTTAGAGTTTTGTGTTCTTTTTACTTCAACACAATAACAAGTTTAATTTATTTGAAGCAGCATTAGCTCATCAAAAATAGGGATGAATATAGTTTTTGTTTGATAGGAAATGTGACACATGTTTTCTGAAGATATTGAACTCACTGTCAAAATAAAAAAAAAAAGCTTACAGTGCACTGTGCTTTAATTATATTTAAAAATCCTATTTCAATAAACTCAGAAGAAAGACCACTTCTCTTCTAAGTTTCGATGGAGTGTTTAGTTTCCACCACAGTATGTGTCATACAGGAGGCACTTAATATATGTTTATTCAATGACTTAAAAGCCAATATGCTCATTACCCTGACATCAAAACCAGATAAAGACACTGCTACAAAAGAGAATCACAGGCCAATATCCCTAATGAACATAGATGCAAAACTCCTCAACAAAATCCAACAATACATTAAAAAAATCACCACAATCAAATGAGATTTATTCCTGGCCTGCAAGTGTGGTTCAATATTTTCAAATCCATCAACATGATACATCACATCAATAAGAGAAAGGATAAGAACCATATGATCATTTCAACACATTCAGAAAAAGCATTTGACAAAGTACAATATCGATCCATGATAAAAACCCTCAACAAAGTTGATCTGGAGGGAACATGCTTCAACATAATAAAGGCTGTATATGAAAACCCCACAGCCAACATCATCTTTAATGGGAAAAAGTGGGGGGGCTTTTCTCCAAAGGTCAGGAATAAGACAAGGATGTGTACTCTCTTCACTTTTATTCAACATAATACTAGAAGTCCTAGCCACAGCACTCAGACAACAAAAATAAATAAATGGGATCCAAATCAGTAAGGAAAAAGTAAAAAAAAAAGTAAAACGTTCACTATTTGCAGATGATAGGATACTATATATAGAAAACCTGAAAGACTCCACCCAAAAATTGCTAGAAGTGATAAACGAATTCAGCCAAGTTACAGGATACAAAATCAATGTACAAAAATCCACTGCATTTCTATACGCCAATAATGAAGCAGTAGAAAAAGAAGTTTTAAGAAAATCCCATTTACAAGTGTACCCAAACTAATAAGATACCTCAGAATATACCTAATCAAAGAGGTAAAAGACCTGTACTTTAAAAACTATAATACACTGATGAAAGAAATTGAGGATAACACAAAGAAATGGAAAAACAGCCCACATTCATGGATTGGAAGAACAAATATTGTTAAAATGTCTATACTACCCAAAGCAATCTACACATTTAATGCATTCCCTATGAAAATACCAACAGCAACTTTTACAGAACTAGAACAAACAATCTTAAAATTGTATGAAACCACAAAAGAACCAAATAGCCAAGCAATCTTGAAAAAGAAAAGCCAAGCTGGAGGCATCACAATTCTGAATGGAATTCAGAACGGAATATATACTCTAGTATATATAAATAATGGAATATTATTTGGTTATAAAAAAGAATGAAATCTTGCCATTTGCGATGCATGGGTGGAGCTGGAGAGTATAATGCTAAATGAAATAAGTCAGTCAGAGAAAGACAAATACCATATGATTTCACTCATATATGGAATTTAAGAAACAAAGCAAATGATCATAGGGGGAAAAGAGAGAGAGAGAGAAATCAAGAAACAGACTCTTAATTATAGAGAACAAATGGATGGTTACCAAAGGGGAGGGGGTAGAGAGGTGGATTAAACAGGTGATGAGGATTAAGGAGTGCACTTGTCATGATGAGCACTAGGTAGTGTATATGTGCTGAATCACTATATTATACACCTGACATTAACATAACACTGTGTGTTAACTAATTGCAATTTAAATAAAAACTTGAAAAAAAATTGAAATGTAAAAAAAAAAAAATAGCCAATATACTCATTGCAGAAGCATATTTTGTTGTTACATACACACAAATGAAGAGAATGGTGCTTTATAAGCAAAATTAAGAGCAGAGGACATGAGCAGGGATGAATATCAAGTAATGAAAGTCTAAGAATTATCTCCTTACAATATTATCAAAATAATAACTAATTAGAAGGAAAACTTATTAAATGTCAAGAAAAAAATAAATGACAAATGAAAAAGATGTTTCAGTACGGAAGGCTATTTGTCTTCTATTTTTCATTGTCAAAGCCAAGTTCCCAAAGATTTTTAGCAAAATAGCAATATCAGAAGGAGCTTAGTAAGCTTTAAAAAATATTTCACTTTCAAGAAATCTTTAAGTTGCTACAGAAACATATTCTTCCAATAGAAAGAAAAATCATGCAAAATACAAGAAAATGTCTGTTTACTTATGCAAGATATAAGACTCAAGGGTAATGAAAAAGACATGCCAATTACGAATACAAACTGACTACAACTATCTCCATGAAATACGTTTGATTATTTTGTTAGTACACTCTCACTCCTTCTCAATTCATGACATTACAACACTGAATAGGGTGGCATCAATGAATGTTTTGAGTTTATTTTTCAAACCAAAGTATATTCTCTTCACTGGAAAGAAAGGAAGGAAGGAAGCAAGGAAGGAAGGAAGGAAGGGAGGAAGGAAGAAAAATATTTTGTGTGATCTCCTACCACTGATTACTTTTCTCTGCACTATTATTTAAAAACCTAATCACTTCGTCAAAGATTAGTCGACCACATAGTTGTGAGTCCATTTCTGGGTTTTCTATTCTGTTCCGTTGATCTATGTGTCTGTTTTTGTGCCAGTACCATACTGTCTTGATGATTACAGCTTCAAATTTAAATAAAAACTTGAAACCTTAAAAAAAAAAAGACTAATTGCATTTTTTAAATAACAGGTAAGTACTCAAAAATTAAACTATATCTGAGTAGGGGATTCATGGAAACCTGGTGGTACAGAATTGCAAGCATTTCAGAACTGTGAAAATAAGGAAGACAAAAGAAACATTGCATTTCTCTTGTTTAGACTAATAGAATTCTCACAATCTACTTATGTTAATAAAAGTTACATGAAATCTAGCCCTTTCCTCTAGTGATTGCATTTATATATTAGAATCTGTTATTATTTGCTCAGTTAATCAGAGACTAGTTTGTTTTTAAGTTTATTTATTTATTTGGAGAGAGTGTGTGTGTGTGAGCAATCATTTTTAATATTCTATGTATTATATGTGGAAAAGTATTGTGCAAATTTTCACATAAAATCCCCCTTAAACTACCAAAAACATCTGTATATTACATTGTATAGGTCCTTCTTTTCAAAAGTATTTTCTTACAAAACCTCAATATAGACTATTGTGACAAAAATGACCTGGATTTTGCAGGTTAATAGTGTTACTTTAAGTTGTTTACTCAAATTGTTTAAATTGTTTACTTAAATTATTTAATTTTTTAACTGTTACTTTAAACTGTCTCAGTAGTGTTTCTGCCAAAGTAGATGTCTTCCATTTATATATTTTAATAACCATCTTCATCACCTAACTTCCCTAAGAATAAATTCCATAAAAACATGGGAATTACAAGTTAGAAATTTGGTTATCTAATATATGAAATAAGTTCAAATTTTAAAGAGAAAGATTAAATACATCTAACTTATTTACTAGAAAATATCAACATTTCTTTTAGAGCTCTACAATCTATCACTTTGTTTTTCAAAAGTTAGTTTAGCATATTAATATATTCTATTCTCTCTGACAACATGTTTTTAATCATGCAAATAAAAGAAATATTGTTCCCTATTTTCAAAAAGAGTATTCTTTGTCAAAACTAAGGCACAAGCATTATGCTTCCAAATAACTGCAAATGCAAAGAAATTATAATGAGCTTCTAAACATTTTTTATACTTCATTTAATCCAAGATTTTTGGTGACGATTTTGGTAGATACATTCCTTATTCATAAGATTTTTTTTTTTTGGTACAGAATGAGAATAAACTCTCAATACAACCAATGGAGTTCAAAAATCAAGCCATTTTGATAAGCATCTTATAATAGAGGATATAATTCCATAGCCAATGAAACTATCCCTTAGAAAAACTTAATCTTTTCTGTTCAGTTTGCTTCCTACATTTAAAGGTTTCATAATAGCAATTAAGAAAGTAATTTAAGTTACATTACAATGGTAAATATGGAGCATGGAAATTTTCTTAGTTTTTTGGATAGTGCTTTGAATGTTGTTAAATTTAGAGGACATGCTCATATTTTATTGAGAAATTCCACTACATATTTTGGCGAGCAGGACTGACAATACATATGTATTTAGTCATACAAGAAAATAAATTTGCAAAACTGAAAATTAGAAGATACGTACAAGATTCCTAGAGGCAAGAATTGATAATATCACAAAATATTATTTTGTTAAAACTAATGGTTCAATTAATGATGGTCCAGTTTGGGACCTAATCTGAAATTGTTTATGAATTTGAATTAGTATTATGATTCATCTGTGATACAGAAAAATGTTTCTGACCCACTACCCATCTCAGCAGATAATATTAAATGACAGCTTGTTTTTATATTAAAAATGGCTGATGTCAGGTATTGTTACCTTTCTGAGCAACAACTGTAATTCTATTTCATTAATTTATCCAATAAAGACTTATATAGGGCCTACTATGTACCGTTGTAAGTGGTAGATGTACAACAGCAAACAACACCAACCATAATTTCTGACCTCCTATCCCTTTCTTTTATTTATTTTTAAAAATTGTTTTAAATGTTTATTTATTTTGGAGAGAAAGAGAAAGAGAGAAAGAATGAGCGGGGGAGGGGCAGAGAGAGAGGGAGACACAGAATCCAAAGCAGGCTCCAGGCTTTGAGCTAAAGGCACAGGGCCCGACGTGGGGGTCCAAACTCAGGAACTGTGAGATAATAACCTGAGCCAAAGTAGGGTGCTCAACTGACTGAGCCACCCAGGTTCTCCTCCTATCCTTTACTTTCTAATGACATTCTGAAACCTATCCTTTATATTGGGCTCTCAAAATTACGTTTTTCTGCGAAGAGTTTAGATTTTGTGAGACTATCCCTAAATCTATTCCTCTATGTGTCCAATTCAATACAATACATGCAACCAGTAATGGTCTATTAGTGGGGGGTAGAGCTTGTATACTTCTTATCTGACAACAGCTTATTCTCATGTTTATGATTTTTTTTTAATTGTGTTTGGTACAGGAGTGTCTTGCTGTGCAGGCATTGATAAGCTCTTCCAGCCCAGTGTATGCCTGCAATATTCTTTTAGGTTTCATATAATTTACACTTACTTGCCTAATAGAGTAGTTGTATAAATAAATGAACAAGGTTTTCTCTACTTTAAAACATCTAACTTATTTTTTATTTGCTAAGGTAATATGAAAATCAACTAAAATGTCCTAAGTTTGCTCTGGTTGGTGAAGGCTTGCCAACATTTTTTAGTCTGTTTATTCACGATTAGAGTAACTTTTTAATTCTTTGAAATCCAGTGCTCTGGAAAAGCAAGTTATCTATAAAAACCCGAAATTTAAAAAGTTTAATTGGGTTAATAACTCGTCTTTTCAAATGTGCACGATTACTCAAAACTATGTAACAGAAGAATAAATTACCACTCAAGTATGTATTCATCACTACTCATAAATAACATATTTAAGAATTTCTAGAGGCTTCTATTTAAGCAAATCTTAGCAAAACCAAAATTAATTTGTTTGGGTCTACTTTCAGAAATAATATTGGTAGTAAGGTAAGAAAACATAAGGGTAGGAAAGAGCAACATAGCCTGGAGTGGAAACAATACATACTTAAATATGTAAAGGTACAAACTTGGTAAAAATAAGAAAACAAAAAAACAAACAAACAAAACTTTGTAAATGTACAGTTCTTGGACAAATGAGAGGCCAATAAAATCGGCAAATTAAATGCATATCAAATAGAATTCAAATTAATAGCAATAACGGATTATGACAGGTGTTGTTTTGCTGAAAATAAGTTCTTCACGTCACTGTGATATTTGGCACAATCGCCTGTACATTACCTGGATCCTATCTAGTCTTGACACCATTATCCCAACACTTGTCACCTTTTCTAAGCCTCAGTTTCCTCATATATTTAATGGGGCTCCCAAATGCAAAAATAATAATAATAATAATAATAATAATAATAATAATAAATTTTTGCATGATGTCAGGCAAAATATAAGGTAATCATAATAATAGTTTTGCTCAGATGACTATAAATCTAAATAATTACTACTAAAGTGAAAAGCTTAGACAATTATCACACATTAAAATTTTTTTAGGGGCGTCTGAGTGACTCAGTCATTTAAGAGTCTGACTTCAGCTCAGGTCATGATCTCACAGTTTGTGGGTTCGAGCCCCACATCGGGCTCTGTGCTATCAGCACAGAGTCTGCTTTGGATTCTCCATCCCCCTCTCTCTCTGCCCCTCCCTGCCTGCATTTCTCTCTGTCTCTCTCAAAAATAAATAAATAAATAAACTTTAAAAAAAAAAAAACAAAAAAACTTTTTTTTATAACATTTTTTGAGCAGTTAAAAGTAGGAATTAAACACTTCCTTAAAATGCTTTTATGGACAGCATCAAAAGTCAAGAAAATCTTTTGAGCCAAGTTATAAAAGACAGCTACTGGATAATGAAAACTACTAAACCCAGAGCAGAAACCTAAAAGATCTTACTTACTTTGAGTGCAGTGGTTTTTAACTAGGTTTATAAATTAGACTCATCAGACAGAGCTTTCAAAATACACATTTCCAGGCCTACACCTCAGGGAACCCCACTCATTTGGGCACCTAAGTAGGTTGCCAAGGCCAGAGCAAGTATATAAAGAATGGTCATTCAGTGAAATGAACACATACACAACGCTCATTGGAACTACAGGTGAAAAAGGATACTAAATAAAATCTTCAGTTTTTTTGTCATCTCTGTAGTAATAACTACCTCAACCAAGCTTATGCATGAGCAATAATTAGTTGCTTTCCTAAATGTGTTATACCACTAAATTTTAAGACAAAAGAGATTGCCGGGGAAACATTTTTGCTATAGTTTCATTTTAGAATCACCAAGAAGGAACCTAAAATAATGATCAAATTTTCTTCTTATCAGTTTTATGAGTTGCTAAATCACTAAGGCCCATGGGAAAATTTCAGACATTGCCACTCAATTTTATGATGCTGTCTTCCTCAAGGAATAATCTACTTTATAAAAAATCCAAAATGTTAATTCATTTTGCTCTGAAGATGCCCAGATGTGTCCATGAATTTAAGTCCTTCATAAAAGTACTCAAGATGTATAATGGACAAATGTCATCCTTGACAACAACTACATTGTTTTTCTAGGTGCTAATATTGCAAGTAAACAGGTCCTTTTAATCATTTATTGGCATGCTTCTGGGGATCTATATCTTAATACATGATCATTCCTTTTGTTTTTACAAGTGATTTCATCCGGGTTTAGCTAGGATTATCTGGCTCTTTCTGCTATACCCCTGTAGTCATTAAGTGGTTTATTCAGCAAATATTGATAGAATGCCAGCACCACACACTTTCTGTGATAGATGCTCTTGACAAACAAGAAAAAATAAGGAACAATATGGACAGTTCTGTGAATATACTAAAACCCACTCAATTGTACCCTTTAAAAGGGTGATCTTTATGGTATATGAATTATATCTTGCTAGAGCTCTTAAAAATAGGCAAGAGGACTTCTGAAATCAGTAAGTCTAAAGAATAAGGACGTGATGCTTATATCATATAAATTATCTTGAAGCCAAGAAAGATCCTTATAGATAGCATCTACTTTTGTGAGTTTTTCCATAGACTAATTTTGGTAATCTATTATGGAATATTGTCAAGTTACAGATTTACACCAATGTTTCATTGCTTTAAAAACAGGAGACTGTCACCAAACTCCTGGAATGCTACAAGAACTTCAAAGATAACAAAATGTGACTAAAGATTTACATTTTTTTCATTATGCCCAGTTTTACTTTCACAAGTAGGATGCAAGAAAAACATGGGGAGAAAACTGAAGCCATGACTACTCTTTACAACTCACAAATCATCAAGTGATAACATGAAAGGTGACAACAAAATTTTACAATTGGCAAAGAATTTAGAGATCACCTCCTCTGATTCCTGTGAATAAAGAATCTGTAGCCAAAGAGTTAAAAAGATATCCCAAATTTCAGGGTTAGTAGAGGTCTGTGACTAGGATGGAGGTTTTTCCCTAACATTTCACCCTATAACAAATATGCCATTTATTCTAATTTATTATAAGTGGAAATAGTCTAAAACTGAATGTATACGGTCCCCATTATTTTCTAATACATTTGTTATATTTTCATCTAGATGCTGTTCGAAATTAGATGTTAAACAAGGGTTGTTTCCTGCTCTCAACTAATGTCTAGAAGAAGAGATATGTACAATACTCCTATTGGTGGGTTTAAATCCTGGCATTGTTTCGCTCAAGCTCTGTCTCTCAAAAATAAATTAACATTAAAAAAAAGTTTTTAAAGGGGACACCTGGGTGGCTCAGTAGGTTAAGTGACCAACTTCGCCCAAGGTCATGATTTCACAATTCATGAATTTGAGCTCCACATTAAGCTCTGAGCTGACAGCTCGGAGCCTGGATCCTGCTTCAGATTCTATGTCTCTGTCTCTCTTGGCCCCCCACCTGCTTGCACTCTCTCTCTCTCAATAATAAATAAACATTAAAAGTGTTTTAATTAAAAAAATAAATCCTGGCTTTGTCATTTTCACCTGCATGACATTAGAAAATGATTTAACCTGCATGTGTCCCTGTTTCTTCATTAGTAACCTTGATAATAATAAAAATACCTTGTTCACAGAGTTGTTGTGATTAAATGAGATAAAGGGTGTAAAGTACATGGAATACTGTATGGCACAAAGTGCTCACGAAAAGAGGACTGATATTAATACTAGTATTACTGAATTGTGTATTGCTGAAGTGTTTTTGTAAGCAACAGAACACAAATATTCAACATACACACCTATAGATTCTAGTTACAGAAATAAAGCCTCATTTATCAGAAGGAACATTTTTTAGGCACAGAATAATAAATGTCAAACTTTTTTTTTAACTTATGACCTTTATTCTTACCTCTACAACTCTTTTTGGAAAAAAACATATTTTTGTTAGAACAATTAAGATAAAATCAAGATAGGGGCGCCTGGGTGGCTCAGTCAGTTAAGCTCCAACTCTGGATTTCGACTGAGGTTGTGATCTCAAGGTTCGTGGGATCAAGCCCCACGTTGGGCTGCGCTGACAGTGTGGAGCCTGCTTGGGATTCTGACTCCCTTTCTCTCTGCCACTTCCCTGCTCATGCTTGCTCTTTCTCAAAACTAAATAAATAAACATAAAAAAAAGATAAAATCAAGATAAAAAGGAAAGTAAAGGGAAATATTCTTATGCTGATTTGCTTCATATATGTGAAACTGCATCCATGGCAATTCTGATTCAAACAATTCATTAAATTATCATCATTTCATGGGAATGCAAGCTGGTGCAGCCACTTTGGAAAACAGTATGGAGGTTCCTCAAAAACCTAAAACTAGAACTACCCTGTGACCCAGCAATTGCACTACTAGGCATTAATCCAATTGATATAGGTGTGCTATTTCGAAGGGACATATGCACCCCCATGTTTATAGCAGCACTATCAACAATAGCCAAAGTATGGAAAGAGTCCAAATGTCCATCAACGGATGAATAGGTAAAGAAAATGTGGTATATATATATATATATATATATATATATATACACACACACACACACAATGGAGTATTACTCGGCAATCAAAAGGAATGAAATCTTGCCATTTGCAACTGTGTGGATGGAACTGGAGAGTATCATGCTAGGTGAAATTAGTCAGTCAGAGAAAGACAAAAATCATATGACTTCACTCATATGAGGACTTTAAGATACAAAACAGATGAACATAAAGGAAGGGAAACAAAAATAATATAAAAACAGGGAGGGGGGACAAAACAGAAGAGATTCATAAATATGGAGAACAAGCTGAGGGTTGCTGGAGGGGTTGTGGGAGGGGGGATGGGCTAAATGGGTAAGGGGCATTAAAGAATCTACTCCTGAAATCATTGTTTCACTATATGCTAACTAATTTGGATGTAAATTTTAAAAAATAAAAAATAAAATTTAAAAAAATATCATTTTATTATAATAAAACTAAATAATAGATTTAAATCCAGTCATTTTCAAGCTTCTACCCAAATTTAGTAACACATTTCATACATAATTTTTCAAGAAAAAAAGAAGTTCAATTATTCATACCAGATTATTAATGATGATCATTTTTGTTTTTTCTTTTGTGTATTTTCTAAATCTGTTCCAATAAAAAGCTAACATTTCATAAAAAGGAAAAACCAACATATATTATTTTTAAAAATAAAGATATTAGGTTTAGAACTTTTTAAGAAATATTTTGACCACATAAAGAAATCCACAAGAACATAAATTCCTATATGAAACGCTTGAGTTTTCCACCTGCTATAGTACACGACATTGATCAAGACAACTTTTTTCAACTTCTCTTTCTGTGCCTATAAACACAAATATGATAATGTTGTCTTTCTCACTGGACCACTGTAAGCATACAAGCATATATCAAAACACTTTGAAGTCAATCTACTTACTATTATGTAAATGAATGTGATTTGCATCTTATAAAATCTCCAAACTCAACCTAACAACACGATTAATCATGAATCATTGTGTCATATATGTAGGATGAGGACTGTTTGAGAAGCCCTGTTTCCCTTTTTTAACGTCAGCTCCTCCCTTCACTAGCTGCATAATCTAGTATCTCAAACTCATCAACTCGTCCTACTGCCTCAGGTAGTTCTAAAGACGAAATAAAATGATTTCTATTGAATTATTTTTAAAAGTGACTTACACTTATAAAGCATCATCACACTGTATTTTGATATCAGCGTCATCACTATATCACTTTTGTTAAGCCATCATTCTTTTTTTCCCCCCTTAATACAGTATTTATTTGTCTTCCCTCTGTCACATCCTGACCAATCACTGTCCGTAGCCTACCTGGAGAGGTGTGGAAAAGGATATGTGGGGCAGATGAGATATGGGGGGTGGAGGGAGCTCCTTCACATGGTAAAGACCTGTTTCCACTTCACTCTTCTTACATTCAACAGATATTTAGTGAATGCCTATCAAGTGCCAGGCTCTGGGCTAGGCACTGCAGATATACTAGCCAACATGGAAAACATGGTCCTCGCCCTCCTGGAGCAGACAGTTGAATGGTTGTCATTTCAGATGCCTCATCCTCAGAGAGGCATTTCCTAAATGGCCCTATCCAAATGGTATTCTCCATATACCTCCATCATGCCCCATTGCATCACTATGTTTAGTTTTATTCATAAAATATTTCACTATCAAAATTTTCCAACTTATATATTTGTCCAATTATCTTCCATCTCTCCCTAGAGATGATCTTCCCAAAAGAAATACATTATTCACCTTATTTAGTCTTACCTTCTCAGCCCCCCTTTTTCAGGATCATATAATATAATGCACACAACAGTAAAAGATGGAAGCAACTCAAGTGCCCATTGGACAAATGAATAGATAAATAAAATGTATATATGCATACAGTGAAGTATTACCCTTAAAAAGAAAGGAAATTCTGACACAGCTTTCATACACATGAACTTTAAAGACATTATGTTAAGTGAAAGAATCCAGTCACTAAAGACAAAAATTGTACGATTCTGTTTATTTTTTTTAATGTTTTTCAATGTTTACTTATTTTTGAGAGACACAGAGCATGAGCGGAGGAGAGGAAGAGAGAGAGAGGGAGACACAGAATCTGAAGCAGGTTCCAGGCTCTGAGCTATCAGTACAGAGCCCGAGGCAGGGATCGAACTCCTGAACCACAAGATCATGACCTGAGCCAAAGTCAGATGCTTAACCAACTGAGCCACCTAAGTGCTCCTGTACGATTCTGTTTATGTAAGACACCTAGAGTAATCAAATTCATAGAGACAGAAATCAGAATGGTGGATGTCAGGAGCTAGAGGTTGGGGGAAATGGAGAGTTTGTGTTCCATGGGTACAGAGTTTCAGTGTGGGAAGATGAACACTTCTGGAAGTGAATGGTGGCAAAAGACCTAAGCACTTAAAAATGGTTACATGGTAAATTTTATGTTATGTATAATTTATCAGAATTTTTAAAAACCCAATGCTATGGGCACATCTGTACCATCTATATTAAACAATAGAACGAATTAATTAATACAAAGGAGAGTGATAGTAATCTTCCAAATTGTTGCTGGAAAGGCAGTTTTCTTCTTGGCCATTTCTGACTATCGACAGTTGTCCCCTCTCCCTTAAAAGCTATGTTGATAGGATTTAAAACTTTCAGTTCAGATGAGAGTTCTGCTGATTTTACATTATTTACCTGAAATCATATCTGACTTCTGCCCTCCAACCATTGCATCTGCATATCAGGTATCTGGTGTCAATTTATTTTAATGGGAAAGCAAAAGGGTGATACAGATTTGTCTAACATAAGGAGACATACATATCATACATGAACAATATAACTCAAGCTAAAAAATATAACTCTCTTCTGGCATATTTATTCTCAAAGTCTCTAAGATTGTGTAGTGCCAAACACAATATATTTTTTTTGTCACCTCGCCAAAGTGAAACTTGGCCACTGAAGTCTAAAGGATGTACAACAACAAGGCACAAATTGATGAGACTTTAAATTCACTCAAGTAACATTTGGGGCCATGCAAGCATGGAGAACATGATTACCTTAAAAAGTACACTTTCCAGAAATTCTCATAAGAATTCCTCAGCAGGCATTTGGCTAGAATCCAACTTTCTCTTTTTCTCAAAAAAAAAAAAAAAGGGGGGGGGGGTTTGGATATTTTCCTATCTTGACATTTTAGAGAGGTCTAAGGCATTGCCAAGTGTCATGTATGCACTGGTATTTTTTTAATCATACTCAAAAAAACCTTAATTTGCATTCAGTTTTGAGTTTCAGAATCAGGAAAGTCTCCAATTCAATGGAAAGAGTTAACATTTTTTATCCAATACCACATATATATATATATATATATATATATATATATATATCCTAACTAGAGAAATATCACAGACTTCCTGGCTTCCCTCCAAAGACTCTACCAGTCAGGCTTATTGGCTCAATTCCCATTCTACTCTAAAACGTCTTTTTAGTTTGCTTTTCTTTGTCTTTTTCATATTTCAGCTGCATAAATTGTTTACTACAAAATGCTATGGAGCTTCCCTCCAAGCAATTCCTATAAAACACACAACTATTTAATAATCACTAAGTCACACTGGAAAAACCAGCTTTCTCAATCATACACGTTATTTCCACAAACCCACACCACTCTCTACAAATCTGGATTTGCACTTGAATCTGCACAAGCTCATCTGCCACAGTGAAAGGCCATTTCAAGATTCTCTGTATTCTTTGCCAAAGTTTCTGTCTATAAATACTTAACACTTCATACTGGCTTCAGAAAAATAATTTCCAAACTAGTAACAAATACTAAATTGACTATTTAGAAAGTCTCATAAAACCTAAAACAGAATAGAAAAAGAACTGGACTGGCATATTTAGAGAGTTCCACACCATCAGGTAGGAAATTGCCTTTTTCCCTTTTGTTCATAGTATCTACCTACCTGAGACAGGGTGGGATTTACAAACACACACACGCATGCCCACATGCACCCTTTACCCTTATTTTAAAACTATGGTAGATATGCTGGCAAAATCACCGAACCGATTTTTGCATATACTGGTTTACGTGCTACTTAAGGAAAGGTGAATGTTGTGTATGTCTGAGTATAAATGATAAGGGTCACTCTTAAATTTCAACCAACTCTCATTGAACTCAATTCACTTTGAACAACCGGATAACTTCTTTTTTTATTTAAAAAATGTTTATTTATTTATTTTTGAGAGAAACGTGCACATGGAGGAGGGGAGAGAGAGAGAGGGAGAGAGAATCCCAAGAAGGTTCCACACTGTCAGTGAAGAGCCTGGTGCAGAACTTGAACTCACAAACCAAACCTTGAGATCATGACCTGAGCGCTTATCAAGAAGCAGACGCTTAACTGACCGAGCCACCCAAGTGCCGCATGAACAACTAAATAGCTTCTTAACTTTCTATCATATGTGGCTCAAAACTAATTAGAGTATGTTCTTACCCCAACCTGTTATTTAAGCTGTGAGTATGTATTGATTTGTGTATGTATGGGTTTTTATTTCAGTTTTACTGAGGTATAATAAACATAAAATTTTAAGATATGTTCAAAGTGTACATTGTGGAATTTGATATATGTGTACGTTGTGAAAGGAGTCTCCCCATCTAGTTAATTAACACGTCTATCACCTCACATATTTATTTTTCTCTTTCTTTCTTTTTTTGGTGAGAACATTTATGTTCTACTCTCTTAGCAAATTTCAGTCGTACAATACCATGTTACCAACTATAGTCACCATGTTTTACATTAGATCCTCAGACCTTATTCATCTTACAGTTGAGAGTTTGTACTATTTCACCAATTTTTTCCTACTTCTCCCACTACCAGTGGTCCCCCGGCACCACTTTTCTGCTTTCTGTTCCTATGAGTTTTTAAATATTACATGTATTTTAATGGATATTTAATGGATATTTTAAATATCATGTGTATTTAAATGTTAAGTCATGCATTTCTCATATACCCCATTGTTCTCCACACATTAATAAGTGCTTAAAATGTATGCAATCCCTTATTTTCCTGGATACAAATATAGTCTCTGGAAACAGAACATCTAGACTCAAATCTGTTTTTGTTGAAAACTTATGATCTAGGGATACATACACCATAACATTTCTGTTCTTCAATTTCCTTATTTGTTAGATGTAATAATATGTGTTCCATAGAATTTTTATAAATATTAAATGATTTAATATATATGAAATATTTGGAAAAAAGTGTCTGTGAAATACTTATTGCAAGCTATATTAAAATTTATTCCAAATCAATTCACCTGAATTATTATTGCTAGATAAGGCTTTGTAGAGGGGTGGGATAAAATACACTGATATCCTTTGATGCATATTCATTATGTAAAAAATGAAGGGGAAAAGTGTTCTAGTATGCACATATGTGGAGGTATTTATAATGTCCTCTCCCCAGCTACTAGTTTTAATTAAATATTCATTTTCCATTCCCTCTTTCCATATCCTATATATCTTAATCCAGCCATTTTCCTCTTTCCCCATAGCTAATACCCTTGTTCAAATAACAGTCATAATTTTCCTAGTTTACTGTAATAGTCCGTTAATCTCCTGACAACCAGTCTTGCTACCTTTAAATATGTAATAGTTCTGGTGATAAATAACAAGAACCTAATTAGACCACTAGAAATAGAAATGGCAGTATGAACAAGAAATAAAATAGATAGAGACCCAAACTGGTAAGACTCAACAATGGTTTACACATATGGAACAAGAAAGAGGAACAAGGAGTCAAAGCATAAAGTTGAAGTTTTGAGTTTGCCGTGATGTTGTTTAGTATCAAAAGAGAGCCCACTCTCCTTCGGATGACACATCTGCTCTCATGGTTCCTTTTACGAATACTAAACTCCAGATTTAAATTTTAACCTAGACTGCTCATGTGGAACTCCAGATGCAAATATCCTCCACGTGCCTGATATTGCCACTGGATGTCTCAGAATAACCTCACATTTAACAGATTACATTCATCACCTTCCTGTTATTGTCTGTCCTCTAGTGCTCCCTAACTCACCATTCATTTAGCTGTGTTCAAGGCAGAAACCTATCATCTTGCCACTTTCATCATCTTCCACATGTACGTCCAATTCATCACTAAGAACCAACCACTCAGCACCACCTCATCAACACATCTCAAATCAATGCCTGTATCTCTAACCTCACTGCCACCTCCTAATCAAGGACCCCATGTTCTCTATGTTCAACCACTAAAGTCTGTCATGGCCCCAACCTCTAACTAGTCTGGCTCCATTCAGCTAGAAGTCTTTTTATCAAACACAAGTATGGTCAAATCAAGAATTTGATGAAAACTCTTCAATGGCTTCTCCATTTGGCATGAGGAATACCAAGCTTTTAACCTGATTCTGGACATCTTCACACTCCTACCCAGACTTACTCTTCCTACTCACCTGCCACTTCTCTCCTTTCAGCACTCCATGTGCCAGCTTGGTAGACTCCTCGTTTTCCAGTTTCTCAGAGTTGTATACTTTCCCACCTCAGGGCATTTAGGCATGCTATTCTTTCTTCTTGGAACACTGCCTCCTGACCATTGAACTTTGCCTAATTAATTTCAAGTGTTCCTTCAAGCCGCAGTGTAAATATCATTTCTATAGTGATTCCTTTAGTGACCCACCAGCACATTTGTAAAGTGCCCAGTTTTTCTGTCATATACTCATCGTAATGTATTGAAATACTTTCTAACAATTGTTTTTCTCAACATACAGAGTAAACTTGATGAGGGTTGAGGGTTGAATTTCCAGGTAGAAATTTCCAGCAAATAGTCAGAATGTGATGCTCTTGATGTAAAATGAAAGAGATAAAAAGTGGTCACCATAAATGTGACAGTTGATACTATGGGGATTGCTAAGGAGAAAAGAGAGAGAGAAGACGAGAAGCCCAAGGAAAGATCTTTGAGAGAAAGTCCATTTAATCTCTAGCAAGAGGAAGATTAAGAAAGAAGAGGATAGAGGGAGAAGGAGAAAGAGATTATAAATGAAAACCCTCAGAGAAGTAACCAAAGAAGAAGCAAGTTTCAATTTAATTATATAAAGTGATATGATGACCTTAAAACTGAAGTGTAATTTTAGGATCCCACTCCTAGCACATAACTCTAAAACAAGAACAAGCAAGATATTATAGTCGAATGCGAATATTACAAAAGTGTTTAGATATGTGCTTCTATTTTATTCTCTTGAACCAGAGAGAGAGGGGGAATTTCTTAACAACTTGGTATCAGAAAACTGCAAATGTCCTTCAGTGAGAAAGTCTGATCCCAAAGTTCACCCATGGTTAGTCAGGAATAAGATAGAATGTAAAATTTCAAATAAACCGGGCAACATGCCACCCAGGCAGCTGAAGTTTGATTTGAACCAATAATCCTTTTCTCCCACTGTGTTTCATGGGCAACTAAAGCCCATGACCATGAGTCTGAGACTTGCACGTGAGGAGAAATGAATGGAGCTTCTGACTAATGTAGGACATAGATGGATGGAGCATTAGCAGTAATTACAGGGGAGAAAATGATCACTTTTCTTGCTTCCTATGAATCTCCCCTACTTCATTTCCCTCTTCTATGTCGCAAAACTCAGGTTAAATGTGACGTCCTTGTCAGATCCTGTTCTACCAACCGAGTGAGTAGCCTCTTCTCTATGTGGTTCACAATATCTCAAAGTTTGCAAAGGGGAGGGGCGGGGGGGGGGGGGGAGACACAGAATCCGAAGCAGGCTCCAGGCTCTGACTCATCAACACAGAGCCTGACGCGGGGCTGGAACCCACGGAGTGTGAGATCATGACCCGAGCTGAAGTCGGACGCTCAACAGACTGAGCCACCCAGGGGCCCCTGCAAATATCACAACTTTAAAATAAATTGTTTGGCTGCCTGCCCTCCCTATTCGGGCAAATTTATGTCTTCTTTTATCATCTAACATAGTCCCTGTTCAAGGTAGCAAGTTTCAAATGAACATTTGTGAGCTCACCTGTCAGCATTACTGCCTGCACACCATCCTAGATTTAAAACAAATAGAATGACGCTATTTCCCGAACCTCTCACGGGCATGTGGGTCCCTGCTTCCATCACTATCAGAAATGCATCATCTTTTGTTTACCATGTCAAATGCCATCTCCCTCATGATTCCTTCCAGACTGCCACCACCTGATGGGTCACATTTCCTTTATTCCCACTGCAACTTGTTAGGTTTCTTTCCTTGTACATGTTAGACTGAACCGCTTCATATGTATAACTGCTTTATATGCTTAGCTAATAATTGACCCAAATCCCAAAGAACAGAGACACTTTTTTTGTTTTACATTTGAATTCGTTCCAACATCTATCACAGTACCTCTCTGCAAGAATTAAGATCTAATACATATTCATGGAAGCTAATTAAATTGAACTTTGCCCCACAGGGAAAAAATGCAATATTTAGCCATAAAGTAACTAGCAATTTGACACTGAATTTAACGAAGAGTACTTGAAACAATATGCATTAGTGTACTCATGTCCATAAATATTTATCCCAGAATTAAGTAAAACCATATTTTATATGTTTATGATTTTTATTTTAGTAAATTAAAACTTTAATGAAGTAAAGATGTCTATGCTTCCCATATTATGTCTGTAATCCATCCTCCTCCCTAAAGGTATGTTAAATTTTATAAGAAAATTCAAGGGGACAGCTACAATTAAGTGCATACATACTGAAGTTAAATGGAAATAGTATAGGTACATTACAATTATCCCTGATCTGTTTAGCTTCCCCTACCAGACTGTGAGCTCCTTGAGGACAGTACCTGTTTACTTGGGTCCTGGGACATAATAGGCTTGATTAAATAGTTCCTGAATTATTTAATTATGTAAGAAATATGACTTAACAGTGGGGTTGTACTGTGGGAGCAATAATAATAATAATAATAATAATAATAGCTAATATGAAATCCAGCACCCGGCTCTCTGCTAAGAACTTTGCATTATTACATAATTTTATCTTCCCTACAAGCCTAAGTGGGGAACGTTGTTATCCATGAAGAAGAAATGGAAGCTTAATGAAATAAACTGACTTGCTAAGTTAATTCACAAAGCCAGTAAACTATAAACACAGGATGTGAATCCATACATTATGACTCCAGACCTCTTTACCGTTTTTGGAAAGAGGAAGGAGGGAATAATTCCCAGCGTGGCGGGAAAGTTAGCACTACAAATGTGTGAGGAAGCAACACTGTGGAGGAACACGGGTGCTTCAGAATGTCAATGGGTTAACAGAGAATAAAAGATGAGCTGAGTTAGAGTGAAGAAACTGAGGGAAAGGTAATGAGCGGAGGGGGAAAAGAGAGGAGGTTAAGATACTTCAACTTGGGTTACTGTTTTCCAAGAACCATCTATCTAGGGAATACAGGTGAGTGGACTCCAGTGGAGAGTCAGTAAGTAGTGTTTCTAGAGTAAGGTTAAGGAGGGTAAACTTTGGAATTATTTCTATCCAGAGATCCAGACTATAGCCTGTAAGTAAAAGAAAGATAAACAGGCAAAAAACTAAACATATAAATAAAATAAAAACTAAAAACAAAACACACACAAAAACAGGCAAAGCATAAGGGCATTCATACTAAATGCCGGTATTGCAGTATTGCTTCAGTGTTAACTTATATGCATGTATGATTTTCCTCTGGTGGTTCCTTTCCACTATTTCAGTTTTCTCTTCGAAGCTTCTATTTTCTTTTGGGTTACTAAACTCATACCAAGAAGAAGGTATATGTTTTTGGTTTAAAGGAAAATTAGACAGTAATAGGATTATAAATAATGATCTTCTCAATAATTATGTTTTCAAGAATGATAAATCTTATCCTACTAATCATTAGTCAATTTACTGAATGGCAGTATGCAAGCCACCATGAAATAAATTATTTGCATTTGAATATATAAGCAGTGTATTGTCTAACCATATCCCATTTGGCAAAGATGGATGAGCATAGTGTATTTGAGGGATATATTGTCATGTTCAGCATGTACGGCCAGTTTAGCATGCACATATAGTTAACTCACTTACTAGGAAAACAATAAGAGCCCCCAAATCAAAGATATTTAACAAATAACCTAATTCCCTACAGTAGGAAGATTTTTTCATTTGGCCTTAATGACCTTGGGTGAATTACCTCCACCTATCAATGACACTTTTCTCATGGAGAGAGTAGCAGTCCCTACCTCAGAGTACAGTTAGGGACATTAAATATGCACCTATACTGCGTCAACATGCTAGGGCAAAACCTGGCAAATGCTACGTAGCTGTTTGTGCTGCTGCTTCTTTCATTTGTTGAACACTTAGCTACTAAGCCTTATCATAAATTTAATAAAGGCAAATCAACAATGGTAATTATGACTCATGCACAGTTAACTACTTTCTAAATCAGCCATGGTAAAATACTCAATCATGCTTCATCTAGCAAACAAGATTCTATAATTTATACCTAGAATGTGGGTTCTAAAGAAAGTACAATGTAAATGGCTGTACTTTCCACTTCCAGTTTCATTCTTTCTTCTAACAGATATAATTTTTGGCTTCTAAATATATTGCCCCATACCAAATCCTCACAAAAGACTGAAAGTGTGGACATAAATGGTAATAAAAAATCATTTCATCTCACAACATAACAGGAAATTTGTCCATAATAAGTCCCAATTATTTCAAAAATAGAGACTTAAAATTAAACATGATTCTTTTAAAGAAAAAAATGGCTAATATCCATCACTGAAATTCCATTTAGTTTTTTTTCTAACTATACAGTCATAATAATAGTGCTCCCCCCACCCCCGCCCCTTGCTGGCTTCCTTAAAGGAACTCCAGTTGGATGTATGTATTTAAAGATTAAATAACTACAAAAGAAACTAATACCAAAGGGCAAAAGGAAATAATCTTCTAGCTCTATGAATTAGTTAGCTATTCCTTTCATAAGTGAAGGGGAAGGGATATATGGCCCAGTTCATTCATCTATAGGATTTGACAACGTTGAGAGGTTCTCAGAGGCTGTTCCCCACAATGCAAAAGAGTGTCTATGGCAAATGACAGCCCCCTAGGAAGAAGGTCTGAGCCCTTGATAAAAGCCCTTGATTCAAACATCTTTAGAGCACATGCCAGCAGTGTTCAACAATTTATGCCCTAGTTGTTACACTTTAAATCTAAGCTGCAGTGAGGAGAGAAAATATTTTGTTTCCCCTTGGTGAAAGGAGTAAAATCCACAAGAATGACCAGTAAAATAAAATTTCCTGTGTCTTTGTGTGAAAATCTAATACTACCAAATATAGACGGAATACTGAATATATTTTGTTCAGTTAATACTAGTGGGCATAGTAGTAAAATAATTTCTATTAAAATTACATTTGACTCATGTCTTTTGTTATTATTATTTAAATGTCTGGGTTAAAATATAAATATATCCTGGATCTTGTTTTATAGGTCTTTTTTGCTCTAAAGAATCTGCATCAATTTAAGTAAGCAAGTAACAGTGTTTATTTCAGATGGAGAGACTGCATACTGGCTTAAATTCATCATAAAAACTGGAATCAAGAGTCTCTTATCCAGACATGTATCCACTAGAAATATGTCAAGCATTTTACTCTAAGATCACTTGCGACACCTGAGACGTTTTAATGTTTCTTTTTATTTACAGATGCTTAGAAACACAGACTTTTACAATTGAACTTGCTGATGATCAATTATTCTATCTACTTGAATGTAGCTTCTTATTGCATTTTATATAACACATAGGATATATTCACTTTTTATTATTCATTCATCATTACTGCCAGGCGCTCTGTATGATAGCGGGCAATGGGACATATTGGTGTAGGGGTGGTGGTGAGATTATAAAAAAGAAGAAATGCAAAGACATAGTGACACCCTCAGGGGATTTAATTTCCATAGTTTTAGATTCATGACTATTCAACATAGAACTACTGGAGGTTTAATGCACTGTCCCATCATCTATCTATTGATGAATGACTTTCATTTCTATGTGCATTGTACAAAACATTCTCTAACTCAACTATTCATCTGGTCTTTTCACTTGTATTACATAGTCATTTTTGAAAATAATTCTCTTATAGGACATTTCCAAATATGTAAATATGGCTCGTGAGTTATAAAATGGCAAAAAGTTAGACCTACAATTTTAGGGTAGAATATTATTAGTATAATAATCTCCTGCATGTATAGAAGACTTCTTTTCATATTTCCTTCATCAAATAAAAAAAACCCTCCAGATTGCATATATAAACACCAATCTGTTACATATTAGTTCAAGTATCCGTATAAAATAAATATTGATTCAGACATGCAATAAATCCACAAACAGCACTTCTCCACATTTACTTTGAAGACAAATTACCCAGGGAGGTAAAGATGTCATTCCCTTTATCACAGATCCAATTTTAAGACATGTCAAAGAATAAAAATGTATGACTCTTCGGCAACTTTGCTCGAGCTGAGGAATGCAAGCCAGGGTGTACTATTATTGTTAGACTACAAAGATAAGACCACCCTGAGTGGCTCGTGTGAACACTGTCACAGCTGCTTCTTTTCTCTTTGAAATCATTCAAAGTGATGCCTGAAGACGAGGCTGCTTTTATCGCCCTCCCACTCGGGGTCTGTTTAGCCCACTGAGGAAAATACTTGTGATACACTGCTGACAGAAAACAAAACATGATCCAAACAGCAGGGCTGCAACTCACAGGATATTATTATGTCAATCAAGGGATGCAGCTGTGATAGAGAAAATCTTCTAACACAAACATATTAGGGGGAGGGGGGAGGAAGAGACTATTTGTGCTTCTATATGTCAGTGTTGGGCAAATTGGCAATGGCCCTGGAGCAGGATGATCTGTTGAAAAGAAAAAAGAAAAGAAAAAAGAAAAGGAAAGGAAAGGAAAGGAAAGGAAAGGAAAGGAAAGGAAAGGAAAAAAAAAGAAAAGAAAAGAAAAGAAAAGAAAAGAAAAGAGAGGAAAGGAAAGGAAAGGAAAGGAAAGGAAAGGAAAGGAAAGGATCCTAAAAATCACTTTCATCATCATTACCATTATTATCACAAAATTTTCTCTCCCCCACAAAACACCACCCATCTCAATTCACTTGGGTCCATTGATGAATGGAGAACAAAACAAAAAGACTGAACCACCATTTCCACATCACCAGAAACAAATGAGATAAAGATGGAAGATACTTTACCTGTAATAACATACAAGGCATTGTTACATGTGCAATACACAAACTACATTCTTTAATATTTATAAAACCCTAAACGTAGGTATTTTCCCCATTTCACAGATAAGAAAATCAAACTTGACACAAGTTAAGTAACTTGACAAGAACAGAAAAATGTAAAAAGAGTTGAGATTCAAACCACCTCTCTGATCATTTTTCCATCATATCACGACAACACTAGGATCATTTTATTTTCTTTCCAGTTACCTAAATGTATTTGGAATCAGATCCGGACTTTATCCTTTAATGGATAGATTAATAAAATAATTTATTTTTGTTATATTTTGTTATATTAATATATGTAGAGGCTATTGATTTACTAGGAGTACCCTTTCAATATTCTGTTATAGCTAGTCAACTCTAATAGATATCTTAGAACCTATTTAATTTTACTGTAGAGAATTAAGTATGTTTTAGGTTTAAAGAAAATTAATACATGTATTAATAAATCATTTGCTTGGAAATAAACGTTTTTCTGAAAAGGTCTTTAACTCTCTTGTCAGTACTGATATAGCATATGAAAGTCCTCTAAAACTAAATGGGCTAAAAATATAAATCATTAATAATATGCAAGAATGTTTTTAGAAAAGCAAAGTATCAAAATTATTAGTAAGTCGAGACTATACTAAATTTCTTTATATGCATATCTGAATGCAAAAATATGTGGGTCATGGGAAAGGCCACCATGATATAAATTTACAGTGCTAAACTATTATGATTTTTCTCCAACATTCTTGAACCCCCCAAAATTACAAAGTCTCAGAAACAATTCTAAGAATACTTCTTTGAACAGTTCTTTTAGGATACCAAGTTTGATCGAAGATTCTGATCAAGTTAAAAACTAAACTGTGGATTTATTTTCCCTCATATTCAATAGTTCAACTTCTTTCATTGAGGTCTTCATGGCTAGTTCACTACTCGACCATCTACTAATCATTCTTTAACTTCTATTTTTCCATTAGATTTGAGGCTTGACATTTATCCCAGTTAGAGCTTATGACCCTCTCAACTGTAGTTTAAATTTCTCTTCCTGAACTGGCTTCTTGGGACTAAGAAGGGTAAACTTCATCACTGTTTAAATTGGCCTGAGACTCTCTGTTCTTACTTAACATACACTATTTACATATGGTGGATAAGAAAAGCGGGGGATCATTTGTTCAACATTCTACCAGCAAAGACATAATAAAAAATTCACTGATAGATGGCCATAATAAAAAGAGTCTATGTGTAGAATTTTGAAAGTTGAGTCTATCTACATGCTACCCCAAAGTATCTTAGTTATTTTTTTTTTCTCTGCATTTGGATCAGAAACTCTATGGAAAGCAAATAAAATATACATTGAAGTTTACAAATAGAAATGTTCACTAAATTTAAAAAATCCTTTATGAATAAAAAGTTTCCATTAATTTTAGCAACACCTGATTTGAGACTTTAATTTATTATTTTGCTAGGTAATCTATGAAAAAACTGGGCAAAATCTTTCAAAACCACCTTAGTGGTTTGTAGAATTTTTCTAAAATATTGTAAAATGCAACGTCGTTTCTGACCTTTGTTTTGAAATAGACATAACCTTCTATTTTTTGATGTAGCATATTTTCAACATTTACTTTGTACTTCATAAATTATGCTCACTTTGGAAATCTGTGTTTAATAACAGCATATATATCTATCTTTCCATGATGATTAAAATCTAGTTCAGTCTGCAGAAAGGATGGTTGATTATATAACATTTCGGAGACCTTTAGATCAATTCTATAATGATGACTTTGCAAATTCTCACATACCACAGCATTCAACCAAAGCATATTTTACTTAGTGTTCGCTTGGAATTTTTTAGCCGTTGAATACTTTACTTTAAGAATAAAAATTTGTACCAAATGTTCATTTAAAAGTAAAGTTGTGTGTAAGTAAGTCATATCACAAACCAGCAGACCTGTTTTATAACACAATACCATTACTGAGACTTTTTGCTTAGAGATATATATAATTTGACCCATGGTCCTTCCAAATCTATGTGACCACCAGCTTTGCTACAGCACTATTTTATTCTAAATATAAATATTAATATATGTTTTTAAAGATAATTTCAAGTCTTAGACAAACTAATAGATTGACATAGAATAGTAAACATATTATGAAAATTGCTTACTTTAAAAAAATATTTATCTCACTTTGGGCCAACTCCAGTGGGTCAAAAGACAATTTTAAAGTAAAAAGAAAACAATGAAAATTTTAATTTACATCATACTCTTAAACAATATAAAAATGGACAAGTCAATAGTGGACAGATGTTGAGATGATGCCCAACAGGCAATGAATAGTTCCTTTGTTTGTGATGAAGTAATGTTTTGGTGAAATTTGTGTCGACTATCATCACTAAATACTGGCTGGTTTTCATTTTCAAATTATTGTAAAACTGCTTGAATAAAGAAGTCTTTCTAACTGAATGCCAAACTTCCTATGGAGCCGAACATTTCTTGAAAAATAAGATCTGGTTTGGGTCATTTAAAATCTTTATTAGTTGTTAAGAATGCACCTTTTGTATCTTCTAAAATTTCAGAAAGATTTGAAAACATCTTCAAGTTAGAGTAGAGTTATATTTTAACATTACCATACAGAAGAAGAAGAATTATAATTAGAAACATATTCATCAAAGACCTATTACATGCAAAGTGCTCTGCTGGGGACAGAGGAATGTGGAAATGCATCATTTTCTAATATTACCACTGCATCCAATAGAATTTAGTACAGTCTTGTGGCCTATACAGTTGATGCTAGCTTTTTGTCCCTCTAAGGCCAAGATTGTAGTGTGCTGGAGAAGCATAGGAAAGCCACTGTTTCATTTCATCAAAGGACAACTTTTACGTGTTGAACTTGCAAAGGAGAAGACTGGCAGCATTCATTGAGGAAAGTGTCCCTATCATCAGTTACCCAGATGGGGAAGTGGTCTGAAGAACCACACTTTGAAATCAGGAACCTCAAAGTCCCACTATAAAAATACCCTTACTCTAGGGGCACCTGGGTGGCTCAGTCAGTTAAGCATCTGACTACATCTCAGGTCATGATCTCCCAGTTCATGGGTTCGAGCCCTGCATTGGGCTCTGAGCTGACATCTTGGGGCCTGGAGCCTGCTTCAGATTCTGTGTCTCCCTCTCTCTCTCTGCCCCTTCCTCCACTTGTGGTCTCTCTGTCTTAAAAATAAATAAATAAGCATTAAAGAAAATATCCATATTCTAGGGGTGCCTGGGTGGCACAGTATTTTAAGCGTCCAACTCTTGATCTCTGCTCAGGTCATAGTCTCACAGTTAGTGAGTTCAAGCCCTACATTGGGCTCTGTGATAATGGTGCCGAGCCTGCTTGGGATTCTGTCTCTCCTCTCTCTGACCCTCCCCCAGGTCTCTCAGAATAAAGAAACAAACATAAAAATAATAATCCTTACTCTAACATGTACAGTGTACTTGAAAATATTGACAGGCTCAAAAAGTAGCAATTAAAAATAACTAAGAGGAATAGTCAAGCATAGGAGACATTTCCCAAATCTGTTGGCAATCTACATGGCTGGTACGTTTTCAAAAAAAAAATGAAAAAGAAAAAAGAAAAAACTTAGTAATTACCTATTCTACTCAAACTTTTTTTTTTAGTCTTGAAAAATTAATTGTTATATTAAAAGTAAATGTTAGGTGGAAAAAACACATTTGAAATAGTTAAACTTGGAACTACTCTGCTTGAAATATTGAAAAGGGGGAGAAATACTGGTGACAGTTTCTCCTGGCCCTTGAGGCCTCTTCAACCTTCGTTTGAAAAATCACTATATTAGGTGATCAAAAACCTTCCAGAATATTTTAATTGCCCTTCGTATAATCACTTAGAATTATACTGTATTTAAGCACTTCACTTCAATGTCTTAATATTCACAATATCTATTTTATATGTTGCAGAAATCATAAAAATTAAAATAACAATGATTTGCAACAACCTCAATTACTTTATAAAAATGTGTTTGTTGGGGCGCCTGGGTGGCTCAGTCAGTTAAGCGGCCGACTTTGGCTCAGGTCATGATCTCGCGGTCCGTGAGTTTGAGCCCCGCGTCGGGCTCTGTGCTGACAGCTCAGAACCTGGAGCTTGTTTCAGATTCTGTGTCTCCCTCTCTCTGACCCTCCCCTGTTCATGCTCTGTCTCCCTGTGTCAAAAATAAATTAAAAAAAAACATTAAAAAATTAAAAAAAAATAAAATAAAAATCTGTTTGTTAAAGAAAATAAGAGTTATACTATAATAAAGCTAAAAGCTTAATATATCTACTTGTCTGTTGAAATTTCAGTATCAAATGCTTCAGTAGGGGGTATCTCTCTTTCTGAAGTGACTTGAATCACTTCACGAAGTCCTGTGCCTCAAGTAGGGTATCCCTCATAAGCAAGTTCAACCTGAGTTAGGAAGAGTCTAGAATTCTGTAGGTAGTGGGGGAATTCTGAAGAATTCATTTTTCTCAGAATGAAGCTTATCTCATGGTAGGAAGAATTGTGAATACAAAAACTTAGTCACAGGTCATGATCAGGAGGAAACTTGTAGAAATATTTGTAATGTTCATTGACAATTTTGAAAAGTTTTAACAAAATTCTGCTCCCTAGCTCATTATGCATTTATTTCCTAACTTTGTACGTAGTTTAGTTCCATACATCAGGCCAATAAATTTACCATCTGAAACAGCCAAAAAGCTGTGGTATGAACAGGAACTCTTGTGTATACAATGAAATTGAATTTATTCTGATAAAAAAAGAGAAATGATATGATTCACAGTATTGCAGACAAGCTGATACAAATAATATGATCATAAAAAATAGTTTCTTATAAGACAGCAGAGGAAAACAAAAGAAAAGGTATCGTGTTATTCATGGTTTCTCAAAAATGTGAAACTCTGTTTTGCTCATTCATTTATGACTAATACTGCTGGAATTAAAATTGTAAAACTAAATTTAAAAAAAAGTGCATTGACCAAAATCAACATGAATATGAAATTTGTCAAATGCTTCAAAGTCATCACTGTATCAGCAAAGGCTCTTGTGTTTTGTGTTTATATTTTAATTCCAAATTGGCTGCACCAAGCTTATGTTCATAAATACTTTAGTCCTAAAATTAGAAATTCATATGATTCATTGCCTTTGAATGTAAGTTCATTAAATAAAGATGAAATAAAACAGAACTACAAGAACAAAAAAACAAACTTTAGTCCAATCTGACCAGTCAAGTGCATCATATGACCATATGCAAGTCCACTAAGTGCTGGCTCTGGTTGAGGGCTGAGTGGTGCAAGGCCAGGAATCAGTAGCCTTCTACTGAGAAACCTCAGTCACCATCCCCATGCCTCTAATCTGATAGTAAAAATAATAATTTAAAAGACTTTTCATGACCAATTGCCAGAATGGGAAATAGGATGAACCACCCTGCTTTAAAGTGTCAGGCATTCTTCTTCAAATTTAATGGGCTGCCTGACTGGGAAAAATGAATAGATACCTCAGAAATCTTTCTGCCTAGTGTCTGTCCCTAGTAACATTAAATGGCTTACTGCAGTGCAGGAGGGGCAAGAACTTTCAAGGAAATCAGCAGGAGTTCTATAAACTAGTTCTGTTTTCCTATGGATGACAGCCAGTACCCATTTCTCCAAACTTGCAAGGATCCAAGCCTTCCTGGAGGCCAGCCCTGGGGACAAAGGTGCTTCTCCAAAGCTGTTACAGATAGGGACATTTGGGCTGAATGCGAAGCACAGTAAACAAAAGCAAAAACTACTAACTTGAAACACTGGCTATACAACTCATACTTCCTTCCTAGTCTTTCACTCCTTACAAAGACCCAACTGGATTCTTTCTGTGGCATTCAAAAAACTAAGTAATTGAAACTGATTTTTTAAAAAAATAATCAACGTTAAGGAACAGGGCTTTGGAAGATCATCTAAATAAAGTAGGATGAGGTTTGACTTTTGTACTTGGAAAATAGTGATAAAATTACAGCAAATATAGGGAAAGCCCCCAAATGCATGATTTTTCTCAATTTCTTTGAATTTACATGGCCCAAGTAGAGAGAAAGTTTCAAATCTCTCTACTTGTTTGGAATAAAGAAAGAAAACACTGACTGTGACCAAAGATAAACACAATCAAGTTACTTCCACATTCAACTGTCTGTAAAGTGCATGAATTGCTGGAATCAAAATTTACTGTACCTTTGTGTTCCTTCAAGAAGCTGTCCTACCCAAGAGAAATCAATATAAATTATTCAGTCATTATGTGAAACATGCATTTTTGTGAAGTACTAAATAACCAAGCTTTACTGGAGAGAAATTTACTGAATCCAAATTTAATTGAAAGTAATGGATCCACACATGAAAACCTGACCACGGTTACAAAATAAATTTAATAGAATCAAAATTGTAAATTAGATATGCATGTCTGAAATTTCTCACTGAGGTTAGGGGCCTATGAAATCACTCTGAATTGTATTAAACCAGATTTTAATCAGTTTTTATTGTCCTTCACCTTTGTAAAAGTTAATCACAGTTATTTTTTTTTATTTCAATAAGGCTTTGTGCATCTTTACATAATTTGAAACTAGTTTGTGACATCTGAGTGTCAAGCAAAATGACAATATTATAAATAAATTCATTACTATATTTAAAAATGTACTACTGGTATATTTAAAAGTTTAAAAGTAGGCATTACATTAAATCATGCCATGGTATCTATCACATATATAAATCTACATGTGTTATTTGCCTGTGTCAAATACAAATAATAATAGTAAGTCAAATAACAAATAATAAGTCCCTGTAAATCTTTCTAGGTATGACCTTTAACCTGAAATGCAAAAATTTCAATGCATTAGATCCAATATTCCCTCTCAGACTATGGAAGCCCAAGGGCCATCTGTGGAAGGGTGTGAAAAGCATTCACAAATTAATTTAAATGTCTTGCAAACTTTCAACCCACTTCATCTCTTGTGATATTGGTATAATTCATGTAACACATGTGTTAATATAATATGTATAATAGAACACTGGATATTACATTATTTTCCCAAATACATCTCATTCAAGCTACAAATGTTAGCCATTATCTTTAATATACTGGGAAATTCTGAAAATATGCCAGTTTCAGCAATATTTTATATCACTTTATAAGTTTCAACAAAAAATGCCTTCTTCATTTTCTCCCCTATACTTGGGAGCCCTAATTTTTAAAATTTTTATTATGCTTTTCTAAACCTCTCTGGATAATTTATGTCCTCTTTTTACTTTCATTCTCAATTGCAACAACCAAAACTATATACAATATTCCTAGCACATAGATTATTTCTTATTTATTTATTTATTTATTTGTTATTTTTAAGTAAGCTCCACACCCAGCATGGAGCTCACTGCTGGGCTGGAACTCATGACCCAAAGATCAAGACCTGAGCTAAGATCAAGAGTCAGAAGCTCAACTGACTGAGCCACTCAGATGTCTCTATTTTAGTTTTTAGTCTTCTTCCCAGATGTGGCTGGCATTTTGGAAAATAACTATAGTTTTCCAAGAATTATCTACACAGAATTTCCAGATTCTTCCATATTCCTCAGCATCATAAGATATGTCTACAATTTTCTCTCCAATATGATGATTTTAATATAAGCTATCCTTAATTTTACAATAAACTTAGCACCCTGTCTTAGGGAAAGAAATGCCTTGTTTCAATCATAAGTAAAATATAGCATTGTCAACATCATTTTTTGCTGAGATTATCCAGGTAGCTAGCACTATATGGTTCCAGGTTTTAATATTTGCTTGGATTACTTATATGTGTTCTCCAGGATTATTACTTTATGTATTCATAGAGTTAAAAAGCCCCTCTAGTGTGCAATGTAGGTTAAGTATAGTTTTCACATTAATTAATTTTCACCCAATCTAATCCTGTGGTGTTTATTCACTTTATTGAGAAATAATTATTGATTAAACTTCAGCTGTCAGACATTTGGTTCAACGCAGGAGATACAATGATGAATAGCACAAATGAGGACAGGAAGAATACCTCAGCTTTCCAAAGTGTACACCCAGACATAATGTTCTATTCTATTATAGATGTGAGCACTCTGATATTTTGTTGTGATGTTCTTTGGCCTTTGAAGTTCTTTTTATTGGACCATTTTATAATATAAAAGGATATGCTCAAGTTTATGTGATAAACAATTATCTCCTTAAGCATGTTCCTTACAATAAGGAAACTACTATATTAGATGCACTGCTGTATTAACTAATTAGGATGCACAGTAACGGAATAAGGTAGGTACTGACATAATTATTTTAGGATCAAAAAAAACAGGGCCAGAAATATTTAATAAGTTTCTCAGTATCACAGAGCTAGTTCAGGGGCTAGGGGATGCAAAATTTGAACACTGAGCCCCCTGACTCCAAAATTTATTATCTTTCTAGCTCTTTTTATATTATCGTGTTGTAATTCTTGTCAACTCTAAAACTCCCAAGTAGTAGATGCAAAGGGTTTTATGTATTAGTATGATTATTATGATAAAATTGTTAACTCTTACCAACTGGTATATCCCATTTAAAAGGGCTAAGTGAATTGGTTATATATCCAAATCCAAAAGTCAATTAATTTTCTGTCATGCATCTCTCAGGTCTAATGAGTATAAAGTCTTAGGGCTTTTCCAAATGTTAAGAAATATATATTAACATTTTAAGTAAGCTATATTAATTTTTAAAAATAAATTTGATTATCAGGACGCTGGGTCGCTCAGTTGGTTAAGTGTTTGACTCTTGATTTAGGCTCCAGTCATGATGTCAAGGTTTGTAAGATCGAGCCCTAAGTGGGGCTTCCTGCTGACAGTGCAGAGTCTTCGTGGGATTCTCTCTCTCCCTCTCTGCTCCTCATACACTTAAAATTTCTCTCAAAATAAATAAACAAGTATATTTTTAAATAAATAAATAAATAAATAAATTTGATTATTATTTTAATGTGGCAAATAGTGGATTCAAACCCCAATGAAAATATAACAAAGTGAGAATTCTTACAAATTCTAATTAGTAGTTATTTATTATCTGTTAATGTTATAGATTTTACACATATGTTCAAATTATATATCAAATGTACATCCAAACCTGCACATTAATTTTTCTTTTCCAAAATGAATGTTTTTGGTTACATGTTAGCAGTGAGTCACCTTTTTAAATATCAACAAAATGAAGCGTTCCTGTTAAAAGAGAGTAGTTGTGGAGAACTGACTATTTTTCCACTGGAAGTATAATTAAAATTTGCTTTTATTTCCAAAAATATCTTTAAATGTTACTCTACTGTATTTATTTACCTTTCTTCTTTTATTTTTATTGTATCATTTTTAGTTACTACTACTACTACTGGGCTGGTCTTCTACCTATGTGTTTTTATCTCTACATATAAAATAAGTAATATAATTGAAATATATGTAGAGAGAGATAATATATGTTATGTGTATTATAAATGTACATGACATAAACTATGTATTACATGCATAATTGGTAATATGTATTTACGATTCATTTCTGTTAATTAAAGCTATAGGAAATTAAAGCATTTTTATCAGTTATTTTCATAAAATATCAATTCAAAGAAAGCCTTTGCCCTTTTATTCACTTTCAGAAGACCGCTTCATTACAAATAAATATTAATTTTCATCATTGCACAATACACTTTATTACTCATTAAAAATGCAAAAAAGCTTTACATTCACTGTTAGCCACTAGTTTCTCCTTTACCTTGTCATAATTTATTGATGTTCTCACTTGTTAAACACAAGCATTTATTAAGTTCCTTGTGAATGAATGAATGTCATTGGTATTAGATTCTGCCCATACCCTAACATTTCTGTTGAGTTTCCATAAAATTAATTCATATAAAATATCCATGGATCAAGTAATTAAATATAAAAAAATACCTTGTAAAAGTCACTGTCACTAGTTAAATGATGAGCTATATTTCCTATATTATTGAATACATAACACAAATATTTAAATTTATTAATTTGAGATTTAGAAATACAAAAAAAAATTCAATGCTACTAATTCATTTGATTTGGAAAAATGGACCTCTTAGTATTAATATGTTTATATATGTTTTGACTAGCACTGAGCCTACATCTCAGGCTCATGCTTTTTTATGGTATTTGCAAATTAATTGCTCCCACCTTATTTCTTTAAAGAGTGTATGTAAGTGCTTACACTCCTGAGCGACACTGGATTATAACGTAAACATTTTTCTTAGCACAGTCTAGACCTTATTTAGAGAAGGGTAACACTTTCACGAAGCATTACAGAGAAAAGTCAGTCAGCTTCAAGACACAAGGACTACTGTTTCTATTCACAGCTTTGTTTTAAATCTTCCCTTGTTTTTTCTCAACAAACCATGGCACAATGCTACTGCATGTTCCCCTCCCAAACTGTGGCTGTCAATACCAGGTTGTTCGGCCCCTGAATATGCGAGCAGGCTAGAGTCGGTCTTCCCATGAAAATCAAGTCAATGACCTGCCTCCTTGGCTTCTTGTGAACTAAAAGACAACCATAATTTTTCATCCTCTCCATTCTCACGTGTTGTAAATGTTCACTCAAGTCCACAATCCAATACAAAATGCATTAATTCCTCCAAAGTGAGTTCACCATGCATGATTTAATTATAGCCAATGGATATACTTTTCCTTTACTTTAAAAAAAAATCATTCAGGGATCTATCTCTAAGAAAATTTATATTCGATAGCTTTGCATTGCCCTTATCTAATCATGTGGAAGAATATGAGGTCTTGTCCTATTGGTTTATCAAAATATATATAAATATATATATATATAGATAGCCTTAGAACTTTATCCACAAATTTTTTCTCCTCAAAGACTCAAGTTTAGCCAAGTGACACCTTTTTTATTTCCCACCACTTACTGTACCCCAACTTGAAAAACAAGAAAGAAGGAACACTGCCACTGTTTTTATTCTAATCCCTCACATTTTGCAGTCAGCACTGGAGTCAGATACACAAAATTACACAGTTTTCCAAGATTTGCATTTAAAAGATTGTACACAAGCTTCAATACAGGTTGCTTTTCCGTGACCATAGAAACATCAGAAAAGTTGGAAAATTCAGTCCACTGAACTTCAAATGACTTTATTAAAGTGTCACTAATCAGAGTTAAAAGACACAAAGTTTTAGTGTTTGGGCTAACAAAGTGAATAACTCTCAAAGTCTAATGACCTACTAAGAGCATTACTTAAAATTAAAAAAAAAAAAAGTCTAGTTGAAAGCAAATTAAATAAGAAAACTTTCATCGCCTTCTCCAAAAGATTGATCCTATGCGGATAAGGGCAGCTCAGCCTAACTGGGATAATAAATATTGTGCTCTGGCTGGCCAGCTGGGAAAATCTGCCTGTTAACATTTAAAGCACTATTTATACTATATTATATTATTATGTATAGATATACTTGAAATAAAAATGCTATATATATATATAATTTATATACATAACATATATATATACTACCAACTATAAAATATAAATACAAGATATATATGTAAACTACAACCCTCTGGAACTGAGTGTACTCTAATTTAATTACAAGCCAATAAGAAATTCCAATGTGCAAAGGCAAATCAAAGTTCATTAATAATGCATGCCGGACAATATTTAGGAGAAAGAAAAATCATTAAGTGCTACTAAAAAAATCTATACAATTGCTATAGGTTTGAGAGATAAGACGTTTTCTTTTTTAATTATGCTTCTGCTACTAATAGGAAAGTGAAGGAAAAATAACACATAATTTAAGTATCATTTTTGTGATATTAAAGGCAGTCTCTAAGATTAGCTATATTTAAATCTGTATAATAACAATATGAAAAAAATGCCAGAGAAAAAATTAAAGGAAAATCATTTACTAAAAGGAAATTTTTATTTATTTGTTTGTTTGTTTATGAGAGAGAACATATTTATGTGGGAGGGGCAGAGAGAGGCGGGCAGAGGATCCCAAGCAAGCTCTTTGCTGACAAGTTGACATCAGCTAGCCTGACACGGGGCTTGAACTCACAAACCACGAGATCATAACCTCAGCTGAAGTTGGATGCTCAACCAACTGGGCCACCCAGCTGCCCCTAAAATATTATATATTATTAGTACCCCTTTTCCCTTTCTTTTCCAGTGGTTCTTAAGAGATCCTTAGACATTTCTCTTTGCCTTAAGCAGAAGGTTAATAGTAGAAGAAACCTGAAGTTTACTGATATCACTTCAAACTCAGAATCTCCAAGTCAAAAACACAGAAAAGGCAGAGTTAGCACCTTCACTGTCCAATATTCCTCTTTTACAGTTTCTTTTCACTGCTTACTCCAATGTAAACAATACACAGTGTGATTAGGCAGGACAATGACCTGCTCCATTCACTGTTTCCTCCAGGAGACATCTGGACATTCACCTTGTTCAACAAGCTCACAAACTTTTCAATCACCCATAATGTGTACAAGAGCGGCAACTCTAGGACATTGATTAGATCATGATGTTTGTTTCTTTTAGCAATTCAAATATGACCTAATCATAAAGGTACCTCCTAAAGGAGGTAAAATCATCTGAAAGCAACAGCTATGATAGCACCAAAGAAGCTAAACCAGGTTATTCATACAATTCATTTCAATGAATTCATTTTTTTCAACTTTTGTTGATCATTAATGTGCCAGGCACCACAATAGACACTGAAAATGTGCTGTTCAAAATCCATACTCAATATCTCTTGGATATGCTCTGGTAAAAGTTACAGCCCTGGCTCATCATCCACCAGGAATTTTCTTTTACTGAATTATAATTGACATACAGTGTTATATTAGTTTCAGGTGTACAACATATCGATTCAACAATTCCACATATTACCTAATGTTCACCATGAGAAGTGTTGTCACCATCTGTCACCATACATTATTACAATATTACTGCTTATATTCCCAATGCTGTACTTTTCACCTTTGTGACTATCTTATAACTAGAAGTTCATACCTCTTAATCCCTTCACCTATTTCACCCACATCCCCACCCAGAAGACAGTTTATTCTTTGCATTTAAGAATCCATTTTTGTTTGTTCGTTTGTTTAGATTCCACATATATATGAATTCAAATGCAAATATATACCATGCTAATTTGTTAAAATGTCCATATTACCCAAAACAATCTACAGATTCAATGCAATCCTTATCAAAATACCAACAATAGTTTGCAAAGAAGTAGAACAAACAATCCTAAAATTTGCATGGAACTACAAAAGACCTCGGATAGCCAAAGCAATTTTGAAAAAGAAGAACAAATCTGGAGGCATAACAATCCCAGATTTCAGTATATACTACAAAGCTGTAGTATAATTAAAATACTCTGGTACCGGCATAAAAAAAGACATAGATCAATGGAACAAGAACAAAAGCCCAGAAATAATCTCACTCATATATAGTCAACTAATCTGTAACAGAGGAACCAAGAATATACAATGGGGAAAAGATAGTCTTTTCAATAAATGGTGTTAGGAAAACTGGATAGTTACACGCAAAAGAATAATCACTTTTTTACACCATGCACAAAAATAAACTCAAAAAGAATAAAGACCTAAATGTGAGACATGAGGAACTTTTTCATTGTACTAATTGAGTTATGAGAGGTCCCTGCAATTTAAAAATATATGTAATTGCTTAATAGGTCAAGAAAAATCTTTCTGTCCTAATGCACATCTCCAGCTCACATCCTGCAGCTCCCATCAAAACCCAAATCTGTATCAGTTCATCTATTAAAACACAACATGGTCTTGTGCCCAGCTCACAAACTGTTCTTGATACTCATTTTACACAATCCTGGGTTGAAGTTGCCTTTGGAAGATGCCTGGTGTTTTCTCCCTCACCACTATATTTATCAATTCACATAAGTCCAAGATCAAACTTCTCATCAGGAAGCACTTTCAAATTAACATACCTAATAATGTTAACTGATTGACTTTGTCTACTCTCACAAAGCTTTTGCTACGTTCTTTTTTTTTTTTTTTTCTAGAGTGTGGCTTCTCAAATTTTCTATCAAAGAAGGGCCAATATTTCTTTTTTAATTTAATTCCTAAGCAGTGAAGGTCTTCCTATACTAGGTAGTCGCTATGCAAACTCAGATTTTTTTTTAAATATGTTCAGAAGTCTGAGGTAAATAAAATCATTAAGAACTGCTATTCATACTATATTAAGAAATAAAATTAAAGTTTCATCATTTTTTAACCGAATGGAATTCTAAATTAGGTAAAAGTTCTTCTTTGATTTAGGGGGTCCGTTAGGACAGCAAGTGCATGGTAACACGTACTGGTGTAAAAGTGGGAGGAGTCTGGTCCTTGGCTGTGGATTCCAGCCCTGAAGCTGAAAAGCAACCAGCCCCATGAACTGAAGCTGCTTCGTTCCTCATTGTTTTTAAACCAATGAAGATATAGTGCAACATTCCTGGAATTAAATACTGACTTGTTTCTGAAATATCTATACTGACTGAAGGACAGTAAACTATCAGTATGCAGAAAAGTAAATGTAGAGAATTTAAATATATACCTTAGCTTTTACAGAAAAATATCGAGCCCTTAATACAAGAACCACAGGTGTTTTTCAAAGGACTCACTGGATTGGATTTAAAACTGCAAAATGAGGGGTACCTGGGTGGCTCAGTCGGTTAAGTGTCCGACTTCAGCTCAAGTCATGATCTCAAGGCTCTTGAGTTCCAGTCCCACCTCGTACTCTGTGATGACAGCTCAGAGCCTGGAGCTTGTTTTGGGTTCTGTGTCTCCCTCTCTCTCTGCCCCTCTCTCGCTCATGCTCTGTCACTCTCTCTCAAAAATAAGTAAACATTAAAATTTATTTTTAAACCTGCAAAATAATCGATTCCTTTAAAAGCTTAAATAGCTTCTACAGGAAATTATGTTAAAATGCACCAGAACATTTACTATCTAGGAACTAAAGCACTCCTACAATTAATATTAGCCAATGTAGTTCATTATAACCCAATGAATAACAGTTTTGAAATGATATAGCATTGATTTATTTGCTTTAGTTATTTATTCAAGAGAATTGTACATGGGTGAAACATTCTCTCTTTCAAAACTCTGATTTAATATAATAACTAAGAAATTAAAAAAGCAGTGAAATGAATGAACAAAGTTTTACACAGTGGAATTTTTTATTTCATTTTAATTTTCTTAGCTAGGAGTAATATAACATTTTCTCTCTTCAACCAATTGTTTTTATTATAAAGAATAAAATTAAATGCTTATGATGACATTTACAAAATATTTAAGTACTAGCCATAATCACATTAAATTGTGACAAATACACTATTTTAGGAATTTTTAATATTTAAAAGTATATTCATAGTAAATAAGAAAATAAGAGAGAAAAATCTTTAAAAATTATCTTTCTAACTCAGAAGGCTAAATTAAAATAAAATGCAATGGCAAACACATGATTATTTGGTTTATAATATGAACTATGAACATAGAACTCACCAATATTTTTCAGATTAATGGATATATATGTATATGTATATATATATGTTATGAAACATAACAATATAGCTATTAAACTATATATAAAACAGTTATGAAACAATTTGACTAACAAATCTTGGCCACTGACCTTGTTCTTTGTAGTGGCAGCCTAAATAAATTTCTTAAGAAAAGAAATATTTTGCAAGTGTATTAAGATGATTTATAATACAGATTGAAATGTGCTGCCTGGTACAGAAAGTAGAAATCCAAAGAATATAGCCATCATTCAGTAATGATAATCTAAACAGTGAGACTGAGCAGACTGAGCAGACTGAGCAGTCAGGAATATAAAAGGAGCCCTAAAAAGTAAAAATATAAATATCTGAATTTTTAAATATAAAAACAAACTAGGAGAAACCTTTTGCACATTAAATAAAAAGTCATATGTTAAAAAAATACTCTTTTAAACACATATATCTCAAGCTCTCAATTTTAAAAATTCTATTTTTAGTTTGTTTTTTAAATATGAAATTCAACATACACTATAAAATTAAGTAAAATATATCATATAATAATTTAATAAATTGACAAATATTATTTTGATTAGAAGTCTACCATTAGAATACATTTACATTAGGTAAGAAACAAAAACCTATAAAAGTATATTTTAATTATTTACTTTAAAAATAATTTAGTTATTAATTTTTCTAAGTCAATGTATTCCTCATGCAAACACATAGTGAAAGAGAGAACTCAGCAATTCTCACATAACCTTGTTTTAGAATGATAAATCAAGTAACTATAAAATTTCAAATCACTACAATCATACTTATTGGCAAACTTAATGAATCTCTTTTGAAGGATAAATTAGTTATTAATAATTTCAGACACTGTAAGACAGGCTTATGTACACAAAATTAGACATTTTTATGTTTTTTTAATTCAGAAAAATAAATGTCTGTAAGTGAAACAGTTCTGACCCGTCAATAAAGAGCTAATTGATTAAATTTATTCATGTTCCGGTGAGTTTTCAGGTTTTCCCTCATGGTCCTAAAATCTGTTTTCCTATTTTTGTTGGTATAATGCTTTGCCCAACCTGTATATATGTAAATATATAAAAAACATTTAATTTACTTGATTATGAAGATTTGTGTGTGTCCTGAACAAGAAACAACAAAAATCCGTCTCTTTGGTAACCACCCTACACGAACATCTTATATTAAATTGTCCACTGAAGAAGGAACTCGGATTCTTATTTTAAGTGTAAATAATAAATATGTAACTTCAGTTACAGGATCTCAATCAAAATTAAAAATAATATTCAAATTAGAATACCAAAAGCTACCATAACAACAGCAATTTCAATTTCATACTTTATAAAATAAAAGCCATTTGTTTAATACTTGAACTATAAGATTTAGAATTGAGTTTAATAAAAATTTTAGTCTCAAAAACATCTTTTTATACAATATTTCATATTGGTACCATCTACGTGGTGCTTTATCAACATCAATTACCATGTTGAAAATTTAGAAGTTTATAGATGATAAGCTAGAATGATTTTATAGTGCTATTTAATGTGCTTCGTATAAAACACTCATATGTAATATTAAGATAATCATGTCTTTACTCCATTCATTCATTCGACCACAGTTTAATAATGCCAAGATCATTATTTACTTCAAAAAAATTATACTTTGTTACCATTTGATGAACTTTTTAAACAAAATACTTCGGAATATTTCCTGTCACCTTTGTTCACAGAACCTCAAAGATTTCATTTTGCTTAACTTTATGTATTCATTTTATAAAATGAAAGAATGAAGGGACATTTAGGAAATCATTAATCTTTTATATATGAGGGAAAGCCACACATAGTCTCAATAAATCAATGTCTTTGGAAGACACAAAAGATTTCTGGTTTAATTCAAAATCCTTTATTTAAAATGCCAAATGTCTCTATATTATGCAGAAGTGTTCCAGATGGCTAGGCACGTGTTTCAATTAAGCTAAATTACAATTTTTTCAACTGTTCTCTTACTCTGTTATGTATAGAATGTGACATGTATAGCTACTGATTGTATCTTGGTTGCTGCAGGTAAAAATTCTTATTTGTGAATATAAATGCTTTTTAGATAAGGGTGAATATACATAAATTTAAAAACATTACACAACATATAAGTCAAAACTTTAAAAAGATCTTGACGGAATGATGGATCCTATTTTTTTTAATAGTTCTATTAATGATTAATCAATTTTCTCATACCTGGACATTTCTATAGTTCCCATGATTTCACTTCTCAGAAAACTTCAGAAATAGGAAACACTTTTAAGACTCCACACTGATAGCAAATGTATAACCATTGCACTAGAATATGAAAACTAAGAGGTCTTCCTCAGATAAGTCAGTAAAGTCTGTAATACATCATTTACTATTAGATCTAATTAATGTAACTGCTTGTATAAAACCTAACCTAGTAAAGAATAACGGTATCTTATAATGAGGTCTGTGGCCATTTGCATCAGAATCACTTGCGGGACTTGTTAAAATGACAGGTTCCAAGGATCTTTCTTGAATCTTATGAAAAACAATCTACATTTCAAATAATTATCTACATAGGGGATTCTGATGTGCATTAAGTTTTGAAAAGTCATCAAACTAAAAGATATCACTGTGTGAAAATTAAGTATTTTAAAAAGTTTAAATTTTGCTTCAGTTGAATATTTCCAAGTAGAAAAAAATAAAAGCTCTGAAAAACTATGTTGAAGAAAATGCTCTTTTTGTACATGCCCATATTTTGTATGAGTCAGTGACACCAGTGATATTTAAAAAAAATATTTTCCAGGTTATTTGCTTAAAGTCCTGCATCAACATTTGGACAATTTTTTAGATTTATGACTCATACCAAAAAAAAAAAAAAAAGACTTAAAGTGTTAGCTTAAAAAGCATCTATGCAATTATATACATATGTATGTATGTAATTTACAAATAATATGCCATTACAATGAAAATATTAATGACTTTTTTTAAAAGTTCCCAAATTGATAAATTTGTTAACAACTTCAGCTGAATTGTGCTATTGGCTGGGATGAGTTCTGCAGTTCATGCCTGGGTTCCAGTCCCTGCTCTTTTTCTTTCTAATTGTATGACTCAAAGTGATCAAATTTGTCCTTCCTAAGCCTAAGTTTTCTCATCTGTAAAATGCTAACAGCAGCATCTATTTCATAGAATTATTTTGAGATTTGAATTAAAAAGCATAGGTAGCCATCAGTTCTCAAGAAATAGTTCATATTGTTTAAGGCGCAGTTGATATTATTGTTCAATAATTATTATTTAATAACCATGGTGTTATTGTTTAATAGCTATTAGCAGAGATGGAAATAATGTTGAAGACAGATGAATGAACGTAGTTCCTGAGCAAGATGTACAAATATGTCATCAAATGTCGTCATGTGCGGAGGCATTTAGGGCAAAGATGGATCTTACGGGCAGAGATGGGAGCAGCACACAATGGACCTGTGTCCTGCTGTAAGGAAGGAGCACACATGAGGACTGAGAAGCAGCCTTACATCAGCTACACTACAGTATCACTGGGATGAGGCCAATAGTGGGCATACCTTAAATCAAACTCCGTTCACTTACATAGGGATTTATAGACGTTTTCTCAGAATATGGACCATGAAAATAATTTGACTTCAAGTAGTTCAAATTATGCAGACAGCCTTAGAAAGCCAGTCACTGAATGCTTACGTAGGATAAATAATCTCAATTGTGTAAAAGCAGATGCTACAATTAACTGGTAAAACTTTTTTCATCATAGCAGCCTTTATGTTTTCGGATAATGGTTTAGGTGATCTTTGTCTTCCTACGATGCTGTTGTCTCTTGAAAATGTGCATCTGGAAAATGCAAATGTCAATGTCTAGTACTGAACAGTATGCCTGGCATATTGAATACTGGAATGGAAGTTGAGAATGGGAAGGCAATACAAAGACAAATACATTGTTTAAAATAAAAAATAAGAACAAGGTCATAACCAAAAAAAAACAAACTTATGATTGCCAGAGGGGAGTTGGGCGGGGGGGGAATGGGTGAAACAGGTGACAGGGACTAAGGGGTGCACTTGCTGTGATGAGCACCCAGTGTTGAATGAAAGTGTTGAATCACTATATTGTAAACCTGAAACTAATATTATACTGTATGTTTACTAATTGGAATTTCAACACAAATTTTAAAAAATCATAACAATGTCCTAATTTAGAAGTCCTTGGTTATCGCCTAAGCGGCAATGTGCAGAAACAAGATTTAGCAAGGTGAACATAGACATTTGGGCAAATGGCCAGGAAAAAGACTAATATCTCTTCATCCTATGTCTATCTTTCATCTTAGAAGAAAACTGGAAATCCTAAGTAGGTTGAATTCTCTACTGGGAAAAACTGCAAGAAAGCTCTCAAATTTGTTCTCATTTGAAGGCAGGAAGAAAAAGATGAGGTATCATTTATGCAGTTCTCAATGTTACATCTTTGAGATATCTTTGATATCTTGCCTGATCAAAGACAAAATTACCATCTATGTAAATGAAAAGGTGACCTAATACTTTGGGGGAATATCCTGTGTACATTTATTCATTTTATTTCTCTAAGCAGCTCTGTGAAATAGGTATCAAAGCATCAGTGTCCTTTTTTGTGAATCTGTGTCAGAAAGTTGTTTTGAGATGCTCCAAATATTGAGAAAATGACTTTAATATTTGAAACTCTTATCAGAACACAGTGTATAAATTGGATAATGTTCATCTGGCTCTGTATCATATTAAAACTTTAAGAAGAATCCTGCAATTTACTTAAATCGTAGGCAAACTTGAGATTTTGAAAACTATGTCACTTCCCTGTCATAGTTAATAATCTTTATTTCCTTAGTTATATATTTCAGCTCAGTAATCACTGTTACTTAAAAATTATTTTTCAACCTGATATATTATAATGAAGAAAATTACCACAGAGGTAATTTTTAATGCGTTTCCTTTAATAATTTTCCTAAAACTAGGAAATAGAACGTATAAGTTTGGTTTTGTTTCCTGTCTGCATGGTATCATTAGAAATGTCATCACAATTCTCCTATAAACAGTAGCTATTTACATACCAGTAGCTGTTTACATTTTTTTTTTTTTTAATCACTGCCTTCTGGACCACACAAGGAGCAACTGAAGGCAGCATCAATAAAAGTAAACCAAAGTCTTAGGAAAGTCTGCACTGCTATGTGTACTGGATATTTTTGTCCCAACCCTTAATAAGTAAAGTGGTTAGAATTCCCTTCCTTTAACAGATGAAGACGCTGTAGCTCAGAGGAGTTTAGTGTCTGCTTCAAGGTCACACAGCATGAAAGGGTAAAGCAAAGATTTGATCAAAATTATTCTGACTCCTAAATTTATGTTTATTTTTGTGTTTAACCATGCATGCACAACTGCACTCAATATTAAGAACAACACGGGACTCCCTCAGAAAGTAAAGTACATGTTAAATTCTTTAATCAAATTAGAAGAAAAATAAATTTAGAAAAACTTAAGTTATGAAAATAAAATTTAAATCATAGTTTTACTTCTCCAAATGTTTGCCTTGTGATTAAAACTTACACTGTTTACTAATATAATACATTTACTTAGGCCGTTTCTTTCAAATACTATGTGAGGTAGAAGGTAGAGACAAGCTAAGAAGTAAAATGTACAATGTGATTTATTTAAATTTAAGTAATGTGTAACAAACACTTCTCTCCCAGAAGATCTCCTGGAAATACTGTTCAATAGCAATACTGCTCCACTATATAATATTTACCACATCATTTTTTTAAACAAAAATGGATTCTTTGAATGTATTTTCTCTTAGTTGCTGAGCAACAAAATATTCTTCATCTCAGTATAAACACACTGCTACACACAAAAAAAAAGTGCTGAGAAGAAATTACAATCATAGACACCTCTATCAGCTCCAGCCATCTGTGTTCAGTTTGACCCAAATTTTTGGCAAGCTTATGTTGTCCCTCCCATCCCAAACCATCGTGTCTTATAAAGAAAATTTTTACTCCTACTTCCTTCATTTTCCAGCAAGTCAGAGGTCAAGTGTGTTCTAAATCTGCCAGGCTCAGACTTCAAATACTAAGGATTCATTGTAATTAACTTACTTGTAATTAATTACAACCTCAGTGGATAAACAAATAACTTTCCCTATTTTATTATGCAAAGTAATAAAATACTAAGTTGCCATTACAATACGAGCAGTTGTGCCCTACTTAGTCATACACATGAAATAGTATTTTAATCTTCTTAGTGAAGAATGTAAGGTAGCATCTTAAAAACTAGCCTATGAATTAACTCTTTGCAGCAATTAAAGGACATAGGCTCTTGCTAATGAAAAATGCTACAATATAGCAATACAGTCAATTCAAATAACATTTAGTAACTGAATCTGTTTCTTAGAAATGTTCTAAGGCACAGATTGCTAGATATGTGCCAAGTGTTTTAAAGAATTGCCTTAAATTTACCAATTATGCCTTTAAAAATACAAGTCTCCTCATACATTAAGCTAAAACTATACTGAAAACCACTGTAAGTCAGGTTTTCCCTGTGATGTGCTGCAGATATGTTAATGTGAAAACCCCAACAAGAATGCTCTTTGTTTGACTATAAAATATTAATCTACCACATGAAATAAAGCCAAACATAAGCACTTTACCAATAGGGAATCTCTTCTGACCCAGACATAAATAATTTGTCAAGATCACACTTTTACAATTTGCCATAAACCCACAGTGAAAGACATTGCAATAAAGAGATGTTGAAAATCTGTCATTGTACTAGTGAGAGTACCACTGACAAAGAAAATAAGATCTCTTTTTAAGAATCTGTGAGACAAATTCCCCTTAGGTCCTGAGGTTTAGAAAAATCTGTATACATTTTGTTTGTTAGTTTAAGTCTATATATTTTTTTGTTAACACTTATGCATGTATGTGTTTGTTTAGTCTTACAACACTATGACTTACATACTTCATCTCATTTCTTTGATTTGGCCTTTAGAAAGCAAACATAAACTCAGTGGGCTACCTAAGCCATACATTTCTGTACACTATTCATATACTCCAGGATTCTTTAGCAATCGCTTATTTTTACTTCCTAGAGATTCATTTAATTATTTTTCTTTTATTGTAATCCGTTTCATGTCCTCTGTAGAATGAAGTGAATGCGTATATAAATGTAAACTCTAATTATTTTGACTAAAGCTCAAAGAGTTATATGCTATAGAACACTACCCCAAGCAAGAGGGAAGGCCATTGTCTCTGAGTATACGCTTATTTTGAAATTTTCAGTTAAGTAACAGAACAGTTTTCTTTTCAGGGAAATGTTTTAACTATGAATTAGATAACTCTCACTTAAGAAATTGCCAGAATTTTTGTGTTTGTAAAAATCAAGGTAATTTTGAAGAAAAGATAATTCTATCTTTGTTTGATGAAGACAATTGGACTTCCATTAAGAGAACTGCATCAAGTAGTTGACAAAAAATATTTTCAAAATAAGTTCATGAATAAACACACAATTTTGCGTTAGTTGATATTTCACTACCACTACTGAGAACTGGAGAGATGAAAATGCCCCATGTAAATCAAAGACAAGGCTTCAAAATGATATGGACAGTGTCTCATAAGCATCTAAGCTTCTAAACAAAGTTTCTGGATTAATAAATTGCTCCACTTAAGGGACTACAACTATTATTGAATTATGTCAAAAACAATAAAATGGCGCATGGATAAATAGCATTAATTTAACCACAGATTGGACAATGTGGTTTCATGTCAAGCACATTGACCAAAGGTCAGAAAGACCCAGATGTGGTCTAGATTTGTGACCACAGCAAAATCATAAAATCCTCTGTGCCTTGTCTTTAAAATGAAGAGAACACCTGACTTACCTCCTTACAGACTTGTTAGGGAAGTCAAGCGGAAAGGAGGATAGGGCTCCACAACACTTTAGAAATAGAAAGTATTCTTTAATGTTAATAGTTCTGTGCATATCTGTATTTTGGAAAAAAAGAGGAGGAATTTACAAATTTTACTGAGTACCTCTTTTTTTCCCCTTGCATTAAGCTATGAAATGGGTATTGTCATTCAAATTTTATACAGGAGGAACATGAGAGTAGCTGTGACAACCTTTGAATTGAGATTTTTCCAAATCAAAAGCATACATTCTGCCCACTATACCTCAGTCACGATGAATTACTAAGCAACATATTCTCTGCTGTATTTTATTAATCAGATTTACTAACATTATTGATGTGAAATGTTGATCAAGGACAGCAAATTTGAAAAAAAAAAAGAATGGCAATACCTAAATTTACTAATATTGAAAGTACTAATTAAAAAAAAAAAACAGTCTATGTATTCATCTTTCTGCTCAAGAGCTACATAATTTATGGCAAGTTAAGATTTGCTCTCTAAAGCAAAACTAGGTAAGTTCCAAGAAAATGAGAAGACCTGCTCATAGTGTAGCTATGTTGCAACATATATTTTAAAATGTTCCACCTCATCAAAATATCTATAAAATAAGAGTTAGTGATCTCACTGTACTTCAGACACTAATGATTTCTGGACTTTGGGTTACAAGGCTTCTTTTTTTTTTTTTTTTTTTTTTTTTTTTTTTTTTAGCCAGTCTAGTTTTACAGCCTCTGTCATTGTATCCAGGAAAATCAATCCATGCCAATTAGCTAGCTTCACTAATTTCAGAAGAAGCTCCATAGCTTGGCTTGAGATATGAAAAATGACTCCTTTACTCCAGCATGCATCTCTGACTTGAGCTCCTGGCATTTAAGCAGCCTATTAGCCATGTGTTCAACAGTAATTCCTGAGTTTATCAAAGATTTACTGAATGTCTGAATAGGGCCAGCCCTATTGTAGGTGCTGGGAATTCAACAGTAATAAACAGATGAAAATTTTCCCCCGTATGGAACATATATTTTGGAGAGAAGACATGTCATAAACAAAATAAAGAAGTAACATATGTGTTATGGTGGGTGATGATAGAGTCTAAGGAGAAACAGAAAGAAGAAAACAGAAAAAGGAAGGTTGAGGGAAGGAGAACTTTGCAAGGTGACTTTGAGAAAAGATGTGAGATAAATTCAAGGCAAGCAGTCCAAGCAGAGGGCACAGCTAGCACTGAGGCTGGAGCACCGGAGGCTGGGGCCTGGAGCCCTCACTCTGGTGGCTGAGCAAACTCAGTAAGAACAGCCAGGAGAAAAAAAAGCCAGAAAAGTAAACAACAAGAGCTGGTCACATAGGGCCTTATGAATTACTGTAAGGATTTGACTTTCATTATGAGTGAAACGGAAAGTCATAGGCTTTTGAGCAAATGAGTGAAATAATCTGACCTGCAACTTATTTTTTTTTTATTTTTTAAAGTTTGTTGGTTTGTTTGTGTATTTATTTACTTATTTAGACAGAAAGCATGGAATGCATGAGTGGGAGAGGGGCAGAAAGAGGGAGATAGAGAGTCCCAAGTGGGAATCTGATCTCATGAACAGTGAGATCATGACCTAAACCAAAATCATGAGTCAGATGCTCAACTGACTGAGCCACCCAAACACCCCTGATCTACATCTGAAGGATAATTCTAACTGCTACACTCAATTAAAGTGTCAAGGACAGAAGTAGGAAGCTCATTTAATTCATTCATTCATTCACCCATTCATGTATTCATTCATTCATTCATTCTACAAAAACTTATTATGTGCCTACTATGTTCCAAGTAACTTTCTAGTCTCTTGAGGTACATCAGTAAACATAGCAGATAAATATACCTGTCCTTGTGGAACTTCATTCTAGTGGGAAATAAGACATAATCAAAATTATAGATCAGTAACTTATATCACACACACACTTAAGCATGTAGATAGATATTTGGATGGATAGATAGATAGATAGATAGATAGATAGATAGACAGATAGATAATTGAAAGTAATGAGATGGATTGACTTCTCATTGGAATAGTATAGATTAGAAAGGGAAACATTTCGAGAACTGATTCCAGGGGCATTCCAACATCTAGCATTTGGGAGATAAGAAGAAGTGGTTAGGGTAAATCCTATAGGGGAAGAATGTGAAGAACTACAGTGGAGAAGGCAGGATGAGGAGGTGGCTACAGTGATGTTAGTAAAGGAAGATTAATTCTCAGTTATAATGTGAGATATAAGCAAATACTGGAAGAGAGGAAATTATCCAAATGAGAGGAAATTATCCAAATAGATATCTAGAGGAAAGAATGTTCTATGTGGAAGGAAGGGCCAGGAGCAAAGGCTCCAAGGCAGATGTGTACCTAGAAAGTCCTGGGAATAACAAGACACCAGTGTGGGTAAAGCAGATAAGCAAGGGAAGAGAATAGTAGGAAAGGATTTTGGAAATTAATGAGAAAATGTCTTCAATAATCTAATAAAAGGATGATAGGGTCTTAGACCAAGGTAGTAAATGGTAGAAGTGCTGAGAAATGATCCAGTTTCTGGACATATTTTTAAAAGATCCAAGATTAGTTAAACAGATGGTACGTAAGGTGGTGAGGAGTCAAAGATGATTCCAAGATTTTTGGCCTGAACAATTAGAAGATTGCAATTGCCATTAATTGAGAAGGAGATGGCTAAGAGTAAAGCAGACTTTTACTGGGGAAGATATCAGGAGGTCAGATTTGGAAATCTTAATTTAAAATAGCTAATAAGAAACCAAACATGATGAATAAGTGGTTGGTTATATAAAAAATGGGATTCAGGAGAAATACATAAGGTAGAAACAAAATTTTGGAGTCATCAATGTATATATGTTATTTGAAACCGTAAGACTGAGATCCTCAAGGAAATAAGTGTACATTGAAATGAGAAGAGTTTCAAGAACTGATTCCAGGGATATTACAACATTTAGAATTTAAGAACATAGAGAGAAGCTGGTAAAGAAAATTGAGAAGAAATTGGTCAAAGAAATAGGATTAAAAATCCACAGTATGATTATTTAGAGGTATGTATACAATAAGCACTGGGAACTGACTATTGGATGTAGAAATGTGGCTATCATGGTGGCCTTGGTAAGAACAATTTTCATTGGAGTGGCAGCAGGGAAGCCTGATGAGGTGAATTTAGAGATAGTAAGAAGAGAGAAGGCAGGTATAGGCAACTTTTTGAAATTTTGCTGAAAAGGGAAGAAAATAATAAATGAGGCAGTAACTGGAAGAATGGGAAATCAAAATGAAGAACGTACAGATTATAGGTCCATTTGTTCAAGCCTAACTGAAATAAAGATTAATAGGGAGCTAAAGTAATCCTACCACTAGATCATTACTTAAATTTAAATTTACCCTGTATTTCTTCAGCCACTGGTATGAAGAAATGTCAAAATATAAAAAGAACTTTTTACACAGTAAATATTGTATGCAGATGAGACTACAGAAAGTATCAACCACTCTTACAATACATAGTGTTCGTCAGTGCTGTGGAGTCAGACTGCTGGGCTCAAATCCTGCTTCCAGTGTAAACCAGATACATAAACTGAACCTCCACTAGCCTCAGAATTGTCATTTGTCAAGTGATGAGACGTTGTCATATGAGTCTCCAACAGTATTGTGAAGGCAAGACAATGCCCAGTGCTTACCACTGTCTGATATAATGTAAGCACTTTACATATGTTAAAATCTATAAATGACAAAACATTTCAGAAAAATATCAAATAATCTGAAACAAATAATCAGTAATAACCCCACTGGTTCCCAACTGCCAGTTGTCAAACAGGGTTTGTAAATGTTCCTCAATTAGTGTTCTTTAATTGTTCCTTAAAGTCTAACTTTTACTCACTGATTGTTTCTTAAATATGGATATCTGTCTGGAAATTGAAAAAGACTGTGTGCCTATAGTCAATTCTTGATTACCACATATTTATTATTGGCCAATTAGATTATATTTCTTCCTTATGACTTTATTGTCCCATTTTGTCTCAGGATCTTAACACAAGGGAAAATCCAACAGTCTTTGCATAATGGTTGCATACATACTCACATATATTATATATGGTAATATATAATATATTACATGTGTGTACTTCATAAAGAATATTTGTCTAATAGAATTTTTTCATTTGTCTCCATTCCTTATACTCTCTCCTTCTTATTTAATCTACTAAAACAGGCCACTGGTGTCACAGATTGCTTAAAGCCTGAAAGCATTAGAAGGTATTTACCATAGTTTATATCGAGGACACTTTAAGGGACTTTTAAACTCATCTTGGCCCAAATCATTTGCCAGTTATTTTTTCCTATATCTACTCACAAGCTCCTAATTCTAAATACTACCTACTTTCATGGTTATTATAAAAAGCTCAACTTTAGATTTATTAATTCTTGGAATAGGGGACCCACCTTGGCGCCTGTGGAATCCTTTAGTCACTAATTCAACAGTCCCTCACAGCTAATGAGGCTCCTAGGTAGTTTTTCATTGTAATGATGACAAAGTGCAAGCTGTAGACAATACAATGAAAAATTGATTCCACAAAACGCTAAGTACATAAATACTTTTCCAAAATATTCTTAGACAAGTCGTCTCAAAATCTATTGGAACAAAATGGAATTAAAATGATTAGGGTTTTAATAAAGGCACAAAAAAAGACATTATAAATTAATCAGAAGATAAATTATGTCTATGGAAATCTATTACCAAAACAGACCAAGTCAAGCTTCCTGAAGCCATGTATAAATGTGGAGCATGAGCTTAATTGGCCATCAGTACTCCTGTTTGTAATACACATTTGCCCATGTCTTGAAAATTTAATCACAATATCTTGTTTAAAAACATATCAATAAGAAAAAAATAAAATCGGAAAAAAATCACAGGTTGTTTTTTTAAAAGAACACTCTGGAGACCAAAAGCAGAAAAGCAATAAAATGTTTTCTTCCTTTTAATATAAGCCTCACAGTCCATCCATTCCAACATCATCATATTCTGTGGAGTGTAAGATTTGTCATCTGTTAATCCAAAAACGGATTCTCCACCTTAGTAAATCACAGCAACTACTTCCAAACTGTACAGTACTGTGGATTAGGAGAGGCACTACCCATACCTGTGCCCTTCATTTGTCTCCAGGTCCCCTCTCCTGTTCTGACCCTTCCTGCCTGCTCCAGAGGCACCTCCACATGTCCCGATTTGGGCTTGCTACCACCACTAACTGACCCATAACGATGTACAGAGTCTGCTGATGGCCATGACTAAAGCAGGAGAAAACCAGGTTTCCCTTAGTTCAGACAATATATACTACTACTTTTCAAAGACTGTTTAACAATAAATAAGGGCATGAAAACAAGATTACTAAAAACATTATATATATACATATGTATATATATGTACATATATATACACATGTGTATATATATATGTACATATATATACACATGTGTATATATATATATGTACATATGTGTATATATATATATATATATATATATATATATACTCAAATCTACAGAGTAAAGCGCCCTTCTTTTAACTAAACCCAGATTGCCCTGGCTTTACAGAATAGTAGGTGTGCGTACAAATAATGGACTTAGCAAGTCCGGATGTGATTTTCCTTTCTATCTATCTGAATTAAAGCAAATTATTTAACTTTTCTGAGACTGTTTCCACAGCTGTGAAGTGGGAATGATATTACCAGTGTTACAAGGCTCAAATAATACATTCGCGAAGCACTTAGCACAATGACTGAACATAGCAATACTTAATACATGTTATTATAATTTACTATTGTTATTACTTTAATATTATTATTTACCCAGTTCTGTTGCTTACATTTTCCCTGTAAGGGATGATACACAAGATATATAGATATTTAATCTAAGGGTCACTAACTCTGTTTCTAAAGCCTCTAGAAGACAACCATTTCTTTTTTTATTTTTTAAGCTTATTTATTTACTTTGAGAGACAGTGAGAGAGAGAGATTGTGAACAGGGGCAGTGCTGTCTCTACAGAAGGAGAGAGAGAGAATCCCAAGCAGGGTTCTCACTATCAGCAGGAGCCTGACGTGGGGCTGGATCTCACAAACCGGAAGATCATGACCTGAGCCAAAATCAAGTCAGACACTTAACCAACGGAGCCACCCCTGTGACCTGAAGACAATCATTTCTAAACTTGGGTCTTCAGCACAAATCTTACATATGTCCCATCATTCCTCTTAGAAATCTCGATGGTGTTCATTGTGAAAATAAATTAATTTATTCAATAATAAATAAATTAAATAAAAATAAATTAATTAAGTATCAAATTGCTGAAACTCATTTCTAATTGGTAATGTCATAATCCGTTCACCTAATATCCTAAACACGCTCTTAATAGACTATTTCTGGTGGCCTTTGTTAAATGGAAATGTAAAAATCTCATTACCTAGGCCAATGGTTCTCCCTTGGTGCAAATGGGGCTTAAGGCATACCAGAAACCCATTAGAGAGGCCTGGGAAGTCAAAACTGTCTTTGTAATAATGCCAAACAGTGCTCGCCTTTTTCTCTATTGACATGTATACTAGAGATGCAAAAGCAACGATGGGCAAAACCGCTGGTGCCTTGGCGCAAATTAAAGCAGTAGCTCTAGAGTATTCCAGCAGCGATTGTATTCTTCACCGCGAGGCACTGACAGAAAAAAATGCAGTGCCGGTTTCACATAGAAACCGAAGAAAAATTTTTGAAGAAGTATCAAAATTATTAAATGTATTAAATCTAGGCCCTCAAAACTCCATGTTTTCAACATTTTGTATGACAAATAGTAGAATGTGCACAAAGAATCATGAATCTGTACCTCAGTACTGGAGTTGTCTCAAAGAAAAGCAGGTGTATGATGCACTGCAAGCTAAGCGAGCTGCTTTATTTATGGAATACAGTTTTTACTTGAGAACAAATGACAGGGAAACTATACATTTTTAGACCTGGATATGTGTGGCAGACATTTGTTCATTAGCGGATGAACGAAGGGAACCCAACACCTCATGGAAAACAAGAATATAAGTTGCTGATAAAGAAAATTTGAGCTTTCAAGTAAAAATTCAAATTCTGAAAAACTTCTAAGCATTGTCAGGATGTTGAGAGTCCATATACAAAGATCTTCTTGATAAGATTCTTACCGGTTATACCAATATTTTCCAAATGATCAATTCCTGATATTTCTAAGTCATACATAGGTAAAAAAAAGATCCATTCAAAATGCAAGGTCAGACAGGTATTTTTATGCAACCAAGTATGAAAAGTTCACTAAGAGGGTTTCAAATTCCATGCTGTAAGTAAGTTTTAGGAAGCTGCCACTTGTGGACTTCTGGTGTAGTATCAAAAGAAAATTGACAATCATCTGAAAATAACGTATGTCTCCCTTATCCAACTTCATAGACCTGAGTGAGATGGGTTCTTTTCATATACTTTAATCAGAACAATGTAATACAATGGAATGAATGAGAAGATTTGAGAATCCAGCTGTGTTCTCTTAAGCCAGATATTAAAGGGATTTCTGAAAATGTAAAACAAAAAAATAATGTCCCTTTTTCCATTATCTTTTAAGTTTGCAGAAACATTTTCAATAAAATAAGACTATGTGTTTAACATGATTTTTAAACAAACTAATAAATATTAAAAAATTTTCTCAGTCTTAACGTTCAAAATGACAAAGATCAGTAGATAAGACACACCTAAACAAAACCCCTATGAAGTCCTTGACAATTACTAAGAGCATAAAGGGGTCTTGAGACTAACAAATTTGATAACTTTGAGCTGGACACATACACAGTCTCTCCTTCCATTTAAACCCTTATTCCATGTGACACCACCCACCTAAGTTTCCCTTTCCTCTTTGAGTGTTCTGACAATGCTCAATATGCTAGTGGAACAGAGATGATTGGCATGTCCTTATGTTCTCAGTTCAATTCATTGTCAAGATCGAGTTTACTAACTTCCTCCATTTCCCCAGCTTCTCTCTGTCAAGTTATTCTTGAGGCAAAAGAAAACATATTCTGGTCTTAATTCTTCTATAATCTCATTTAACAACCATGTACTGAGCACCTATTACACCTCAGGTATATACTACACTCTGAGATAATAAAGATCAATGAAACAAAACCTCTGACATGGTTGAGGTCCAACCAAGTCCCTAAGTTCTATGTTTTCATACAATATGTATTTAAAAAGAAATGTTCATTGAAGTACTACATCCCTATTTTTTGTTGAACCTAGAAAAACAATACAACCTTTATATCAGTTGTTCTAACATAATCAAGATTTTCTAAGAATACTAAGACCCAAAAGTATAATAAACCTTGTATCTGCGACTCAGAAGCCAGTCTTTAAAGACTCCTATTTATATCAAAGCTTTAGATGTGAAAAGTAGAGTAAGTGAAGGTTTACAACTGGACAGAAATCTGGAATGAACAAAATCAGAGCCAGAGTCCCCTGCCTCTCTCCACAAGTGTCAGAGTTTAAAAAAAAGAATGTAGATTAAATCATTTCTCTTTTACCCACTGACCCTCTGCTTGCCAATGGAATGTGATCAGCCATGACTCCAGCCAGAAACCTGAGTAAGCAACCCAGGCTCCTATCAGTGCACATGAATCTTTTTTTTTTTTTAATGTATTAGAGCAAAGTTTGCACTTGAGAACAACTGAAAAATCATCTCTGACAACCAGAGGTAACTTATAACTTATCTCTGCACAATCATGGTAAATTAATTGAGCAGAAGGGAAAAAGAACTTTATTATATATACTTGAATGATACAACCAACAATAATATGAAACTCTAGCTTCCAACTACTGCTTTCAATATTCTTTGGAGAAACACATTTGCTTTTAATTATAGGAGTGGTTGGAGCTTTGGAAACTCAAACTTGGTTTACAATTTCAGCACTTTAGTTCACAGAAAATACCCTGAAAGTTTTTTTTTTCTTCTAAAAAATCACCATAATGAGTTACCTCAGATTTTTAAATAAATAGGGTGCAGTTAATATGAACAACTTTTTATATTGGTGTTATTTGATATTAAAAAAGTAACAGACATACTATTCCCTATTACTAGCAAAATGACTTATAATTATTACTTTTTAATTCTCATACCTATTGCAGAGACAGTAGTATTTAATAAACTTAAGCTAAGTCATTCTTTGCATATTTAATGAATAAATAACAAGACAAAATAAATCTAATGATACCAGTGAGCATTTAGTCTCATTCTCCATGTTGTTCTAATAAACTGTAATGCATTGAACCAAACAACAACAGCCAGTAACATAATTTGTTTTACAGTTTAATAAATTCATCTAAAGTCTAAAATGACTTAATTGCCCATCCTGAATAAATATTTCAGTTTTCAAACTACTTAAATCTCCTTACCTAGTAAATAATCCCTGAGAAGGAAGGTGGAAATAGAGGGTCAGTTAATGTGAGGGATGGCCTGAAATTAATATAAAATTACATGTAAATCATGGGCTAAGTTACATCAAATAGTTCACCATATAAGCCATGTGTTAAGATCTTTAAAAAGCTAATTAGGTAAAAGAGGACATTTGGGTTACAAGTCCCTTCAGGGCTATGTATGTAAGATAAAACTGAATTGCACTTAGAATTATATCTCTAAGAATTATATCTCTATTAAGAATTATATCTCTAATTATATCTCTAATATCCTCTAGGACATAAAGATGCTGCTCTATGTGCAGAATAGATACAGCTAGCTATTACAAAAAAAAATCACAAGGGATTAAAAAGATAGTAATAATAAAAGAACATTTTAAATGAAGAAAACCCCTCACCTCTTCCCCGCCCCCCAAGAAAGAAAGCAAGAAAACAAATACGTAAGCCTCAATTTTACTAGTATATTGTGTCTGGGTTACTGCCAAGTATCACAAACCACACTTGATATTTTGTGTTTTTGGCTGAGTGACACTAGAATGTCTTTGAGGGGAGTGGAGGAAAAGAAGAAACTTAGAAAACAATGAACAAGAGCTTTCCAGAGGATAGCTGTGTGATTTCTAGTTGATTATCAAAACAACTTTGGAAGTAATTTAATTAAAATACAAATCAGTAATACATAGAGGTAGTAGCCTAAAATACACCCCAGGGAAGACCAGGCTTCGAATTCTCTTGGCATATGCCAGAGACCCTAACTTCTTACCCATCAGCAGACAGAACAACATATGCCTATAGCATAGTGCTGAACACATATTTGTATCAAGAAGCACCTTCTAATCTCTGATAATTCACAGCACATTACACGCTTTCATTCAAGAGGGAAGAGAAAGGATTACCCTAAGTCAGAAGATAGTGCCTCCAGTGTAAAAGCAGATGAAATCAGGAATCTCCCCAAACTTGGCTCAGCACATTAAAATTAGTCACTGTCTATAAAGAAGCTGCCAAGACTGCTGAGGATGTGAAAGTTAATACTGTCCTGATGTAAACTGCCAGTCTGTACTGTGTTTGCGTTACACCCCTCCCAAAAAACTATGCTTATAATGCTGATTTCTACCAAACTTCTTCAGTTTGGAATAGAAATTTAAGCCTGAAATTGCCCATTCTCTACTAGACTTCCTTACTGAGAGGTGTCTAATTAGTGCACTGATTTAATTTAGATACTGTTTTCTGTTTTGTTTTTTTTTGTTTGTTTGTTTCTTTGTTTTGCACTTATGAAATGGCTAGATTTCTCCTTGGCCTTATACATATGATTGCAATGAGGTGAAGTATAAGATAAAAACTGTTTACTGTTTGGCTTTGACCAAGATTAAAGCTAAATTTTATGTGATTCTTGTTAGTTTTTGTAACAGAACACTTTATATGCTCCTGCCAGTATTATTAACAGTAAACATTGAAGGTAAATAATTGTAGAAAGCAAACAGAAAGAGAACAATCTTTCTAAAAAGCACATCAATAAATAGTTCATAAATGACTACAAAATCATTACCTCTGCTCTCTGTGTTCTGGGAAAAGCAGTTGACTTTTCTATGGCATAAACATCCACCAGGTAAAGACATGCTCCTTGCTCCCGGTCCAGAATGGCTGCAGTCTGAATTATGCCAGTTTGTCGTCCAATAGTAAAGAGACGTCCAACAGTTTTTTCTTCACAACGAACTGAAACAATATAATACTCCACTGGGGCTTCAGATCCTCTAGGGCTAGCTGCTTCTATTGATATTACATTGGTACCAATGGGCTCACCTTCCTTCAAAATAGTTATATATTTGGGTTGAGTAAAAACAGGTCCATCAAGGCCTTGAAGAATGATGGTCAATTCAGTGGTTGATTTCCTCCTTTCCGGGCCAAGGTCTGTTGCTGAAACTATGAGGTTATAGATCAGCTGTGAAGGCACCAGTGCTGAAGCCACTCTCAAGTCTCCACTGTAACGATCCACAATGAAGGTGTCTGTGTCCCCATTGATGATCTCATACTCCACTTCTCCATTAGCCCCTTCATCTGGGTCCGCAGCCATTATTGTTGTCAGGACAGAACCAATCACAGCTGAAGGGTCTGCAGCAAGGGCATTTTGTGATATAAACATTGGAACGTTGTCATTGAGGTCTGTGACCAAAATGGTCACGTTTTTCAAAGCATACCGTCTAGTTTCTATAGGCACAGCTTGATCATTGGCTTTTACAGTTAACTCAAAGAGATTAGCAAATTCCCGATCTATTTCAGCATTAGTATATATAGTGCCTTTGACTTCATCTATGCCAAAGTGGTTGCCCCTGGGCATCTGTTGAATGATCGTATAGGATAGTTGCCCATTAATGTCTGCGTCAGGGTCATGTGCAGTCACTGAAATGACAGACGTTCCAATGGGAATGTTCTCAACAATAGACTTGAAAATATCCCCAGGAGGAAAGCTAGGAGGATTGTCATTAAAGTCCCTCACATGTATAACCACTGACATTGTAGATGAACGAGGAGGCCTTCCTTGGTCTTTTGCTGTTATATTTAATTTGTACAAAGACTGTGTTTCAAAGTCCAATTTTTTGGCAAGAAAAATACTGCCAGTGTTTGGGCTTATGCTAAAAGTTCCGTGGTTGTTAGTTCCAGTAATACTATAATGTAAATCAGCATTGTCACCTGAATCTGAGTCAGTTGCAGTAACAGAAGACACGAGTTCACCAATTCTCATGTTTTCCAAAACATCAACAAACAGCGTTGATTTAGGGAAAGAAGGGGTATTGTCATTTTCATCTAAAATATCAATATTTAAGGTACAGGTTGAGTTGAGGGAGATTGCACCTGAATCCACTGCTTGAATTACAAGGGAATAGGCAGGTGTTGCTTCATAGTCTAATTTGCCAATTAGCGTCACCTGACCAGAGGTACTGTCTATAGCAAATTGTCTTTCTTCATTTCCTTTCATTACAGAGTAATGAATAAGTCCATTATTACCTTCATCAACGTCTGAGGCAGATACTCTTAAAACTTGTGTCAGGTTGGCTGCTGACTCTGATATTGTAGCTTGGTAGAAGTCTTTTAAAAACTTGGGAGCATTATCATTTATATCCTTCATGTAAACATGTACTGTAGCCTGATCCTTGAGAGGCTGAGGGAGCCCCTGATCTGTTGCAATGACTGTAAAGCTGAACACTGCAGTCCCTCTCTGCCTCATGAGAGACTCCCTGTCAAACTGACGAGTATTAGTAATTTCCCCACTAACAGCATGCAACTCAAAATCTGGCTGCACCATTTCAAAAGAATACCTTACTTCTCCATTTGGCCCAAAGTCTTTATCTATAGCATTTACTTTGCCCACAAATGACCCGGCTCTCTGTTCCTCTTCAAAGTAAAATGTGTAATTCGTACTGTTAAAAAGAGGTCTGTTATCATTTACATCTTCTAAAATTACAGTAACATTCACAGTAGCACTAAGGGGTTCCACTGCTCTGTCAGAAGCAACAACCAGTAAAACATATCTGTCTTGAAGTTCACGGTCCAGTTCACTCTTTATATACAATTGACCATCTGGGAATATGCCAAAAGCATCCCCTGTATTTCCTTCAGCAATGCTGTAGGCAATTTCACCATTCGCTCCTGAATCCTTATCAAAAGCTTGCACTTTAAAGAATCGAGAATTCACAGGTTCTGACTCAGAAAGGGTGACCTCATAAGAGAGTTGGTCAAACACGGGTGGGTTGTCATTTACATCATGAACATAAACCGTTAAGATGAAACTAGAGGAGAGCTGTGGGACACCCATATCAGATGCCACGATCTCTATTTGGTAGGAACCAGCATGAACATCCAGGGGACCTAGCAGACTAATATTACCATTCTTTTCATTGATAGTAAACAGGTTCTTGGGGTTCTGCTTCAGGCTATAGAGTACCATGCCATTGACACCTTCATCAGGGTCCACGGCTTTGGCTTGGAAAATGCTGTGACCTGCCTGCCAATTCTCCACCACGTTTACACTCTCTACTGCCTGGAGGAAATGAGGAGAGTTGTCATTCAAATCCTTAACTGTTATATTAACCATAGTGTCTCCAGTCACTGTGCCCCCACTGGCCACTACTTTCAGCTGATAAAAGGATTGCTCTTCTCTGTCAATCACACTTGCCGTGGTAAGCTGCCCAGTGACCTGGTTGATAGCAAACATACCTTTCTGATCCCCAGTAGTAATGACATAACTGATGTTGGCATTGAGATCCATGGTAGATGCAGACACACTACCCACATGATATCCCAGAGCCACATTCTCAAAGACCACGAAGCTGTAGGCAGCCTGGCTGAATACAGGCGGGTTGTCTTGAGTGTCCAGTACAGTGATGGTTACTATTGCCTGGTTGGGAGACTGCAAATTGCCACCATCAGTAGCCACTATTTGCAACTGGTAAGCTGTTTTTTCTTCTCTGTCTAGGGCCATTCTTGTAGAAATAACCCCACTCTGAGCGTTGACTTGAAACCGAGACCTGTCCCCGGCTGATATACTATATTTGACAGTTCCATTGAGACCCAAGTCTGGGTCAGTGGCAGACACTGTAGTGATGTAACTTCCTCCAGGCTCATTCTCCTGGATATGAGCAAAGTACTGGACTGGGTAAAACACAGGGCTGTTGTCATTCATATCCAGGAGACTCACGTTTATTCGAGCCATTGAGGACTGGGGAGGGGAGCCCAGATCCGTGGCCAGGACCAATAGGGAGTAGAAAGCTTGCTCCTCTCTGTCCAAGGAGGCGACAGTGCTCAACCTCCCAGACACAGGATCCAGGCGGAAGGATCTCTGGTCAGTCTCGGCCTCTTGCAGGGAGAAGCGCACTGTCCCGTTGTCACCCAGGTCCCTATCAGTTGCCCTGAGCACCAGTAGCTCTGTCCCTGTTGGGGCATTCTCAACCACAGACACATCATACCCTTCTGGCTGGCTAAATACTGGCTTTTCATCATTCACATCCAGGAGAGTCACTACAAGTTGGGCATAGGAAAACTTGGGGTGAACCCCCTGGTCCCGAGCACTGATATTCAGTACAATCTGGGAAGCAAGTTCACGGTCCAAGCCCCCAGCAACCCCAGTGGTCACCAGGCCACTATGTTCACTGATATGGAACCAACCTAGTCCATTGCCAGAGACGATGCTGTAACGAAGATTAGCATTGAGACCAGAGTCGCCATCAGTGGCAGATACTCCACTCACATAGCTTCCCGGGGGCGCCTCCTCGCTCAGGTTCACTCTGTACACCTGCTGCGCAAAGACAGGAGGGTGGTCATTGATGTCATTTACGAAAATCACCAGGCTTGCCACAGAAGAACGCGCCTGGACCGCTGCGCCAGGGGGCGCCCCGTAGTTATCTGAGACCGAAACTGTCAGGTTGTAAGAAGGAATGCGCTCTCGGTCTAGGGCGCTGGCCACTTTGATGAGGCTCAGGTTCGGCACTTTGCTGCTCTGCACCTCAAAGTGGCGCTGCTCATTGCCCCCTAGAATCTGCACGGAAATGTTCCCGTTGGCCGCGGGCGAGTCTGCGTCCGTCACGGTGAGCAGAGCCACCACAGTGCCCACTTGAGCGTTCTCATCTACCGAGGCGTAGCGCGAGGTGGCGGGGAAGTAGCGGAATTTCACCACCGGGTCATTGTCGTTGACATCCAGCAGCTGAATGAGCGCCTCGGCACGCCCAGTGAGGGAAGGCACGCCTCGGTCCATAGCTTGCACGGTAAGCGAGTACTGGCGCCTGGCCTCGAAGTCCAGGGGCTCCCGCACCGTGATAAGCCCCGTTTCGGGGTCCATTTGGAAGGGAGTTCCCTCGTCCTGCAGCCGATAGCGGATGTCCGCATTGGTGCCCTCGTCCGCGTCCGCCGCCGCCACCTGGAGGACGCTGGAGCCCACGGCCGCGTCCTCAGGCACCCCCGCCTGGTAGTGGGAACTGCCAAAAACTGGGGGGTTGTCATTTATGTCTTGCACAGTCACGTTTACCTGGAGGTAGCCCCGTCGCTTCGGCTCGCCCTTGTCCTCCACTTCCACCAATAGCTGGTACTGCGGTGTGACCTCGCGGTCCAGCCCGCCCTTGGACACGAGATGCAGAAACGCACCCTCGCCGCTCGGGTTCAGGGTGATGTCCAGGCGGAAGCGCCCCGCCTCGTTGCCCTGGATGATGCGGTAAGAGCGATGGTCCACACCGTTGGAGCCGATGTCCGAGTCGGTGGCCGTATCCAAGATGACTTGGCGCCCGCTGCTACTGTCCTCCTTGAAAGTGACCACGATGGAGGGGTCGGGGAAGACGGGGGCGTTGTCGTTGAGGTCCCGCACCAGCACTCGCACTTCGGTGGGGTAGGTGGGAGAGCTGGAAAGGACCACCAGGTTGATCACGTCGCTGGGCAAGCTCTCGCGGTCGATGGTGGCGGTGGTGTAGAGGGCCCCGGTGCTACTGTTTATGGCAAACAGGGCGTGGCTTTCGCTGAGCCGGTAGGTGAAGCCGGGGCGCGTCTGGATGGTGCCCACCAGCGTGCCGGGAGGCTGCTCCTCCAGCACTTGGAACACCTGGCGCTGCTCGGCCCCGCTGACCCGGGCCGGCCCGGGGAGCTGTGAGAGCAGCCAAAAGACCCGGAGGAGCTGAAATACCGACAGAGTGGGCAGCTGGAGCCACGGGCGTCCAGGAGCCCCGTCTGCTGCCAAGTCCATGGTCCTGGCTCCCTGGAACGGTGTGATGAAGAGAAGGAAGAAACGAAGCGAAAAGAATAAGAGCAGGGATTAGGTAGCCTCAGCAAATACTGAGGCTGATAGCTCTGCGAGCTCTATTTCAAAGACCCTCCAGCCCAGCAAAAGCAAATCGCGTCAGAGAAAGGCTCCAGGTAGCCATCTGGACTTGTAGGACGAGAGAGATGCCCTGACGAAAAAGCGTCCAGGCATTCCGCGGGACACTCCAGTGCGCTGATGAATTCCCAGAAAAGTTTCTCAACCCCCCTACATTCTTCCCCGCCTTTCACTTTGTTTTAGAATCCAGACAGTCTGAGCGTTTTCGCCCGGCTATGGACGTGGATCGGGAGAGGTTGCTTGTATTCAAGGTATATGAGGAATCATTGCAAACAATTGTCTTCAGAAACTTTAGAACTTACCCGGGGCGACGAAACCGAAGAGGCAAGGAAGAACAAACGTCGGTAGCGGTAGCGACGTGTGGAAAGAACAATTGCGCACGGGGGAGGGGGATGGTGGGGCACCAGGAGATTATCGAATTCCTTTCCCCAAAGCTGGAGACGAGGGGTTTCCTCGAGTCCCCACTCCTGAACAGCAGGGCTGCAAGGCCCCTCCAACAGGGCTGCACAAGTGGCCGCTGCGAGCCCCGGCGCCGGCGTCGGCGCTCCTGCAGCCGGAGATTGCGTTCGGAGCGCTGGCGTTGGAGCTAGGGCTCCGGTACCCGGGAGCGCTCAGCTCCGTCCCTTCGCCTCCAGCCGCCGCCGCCGCCGCCCCTGCTGCGGCTTCGAGCCGGTGGTCGCGCGCAGGCAACATCCACTGCTCCCCACCATTTTTTTTTTTTTTTTTTTTTTTACCTCTGCCGAGGTGCCTGCCGACTCATTATTTGTACATCCAAATCGAGTGCAGGTTCGTCCCCCTTTCTTCTGGGCCTCGCAGGGGTCGGGCAGGAGCAGCGCGCGGCCCCCGGGTCCCCTCCCCTCACCATGCCAGGGGGATCGGTTCTCCGGCGGCCCGGGTCAGACGCCCACTCTAGCGCGCCTCGACCCTGCCCGCGTTATCTTTGCTTTTATTGTCCCGTGTCAGTTTCACTTTGTAATCCACGAGCCTTTTTGTTTGGGGCGGGGGGGAGGGGGGTGGCTGGTCCCTCTTTCTCCTTCACCGCTGGCGGTGGAGGCGGGGAAGTCGGCGCTGGGCTGTGGCGGCGCCCGTGGCAGCTCCGGACGGCGCCTGTCAGCGCTCTCCTTCTCGCCCGCCCGGGATGAAGGTGGAACCGCTGTGGAGCTGGAGCTCAGCGAGCCGCTCGCCACCTCCGGCTGGTCCCTCACGCTCTCCCCGCCTCTTCCCCGCTGCGCGCACACAACCGCGCGCGCACACACACACACACACACACACACACACACGCACGCAGCGACCGTCGCTGAAACACAAACAGAGGGGGAGGGCAGACCGCGAGCTGGAGCAGCACTGCGAAACTTTGCTCGCCGCTCATTGATCCCCGCACTTTAGTTCGCCCTGACTCCCCCTAGCTCCGGGTCCTGTCACCTACTGCCCCTCCCTCACCCCAGCCCCATTGGGCCGGAGCTCAGGCAGCCCCGCCTGGAACTCCTACCGCGAGCGCTCGCCGGCTCTTTGGGCCTCCGACTGGCTTCTCAGGATGCTAATCACTCCAGCCTCCCGGAGGACTGTAGGCGGTCGGGGGTGGGAGCCCGGCGAGTCGGAGGCGCTGAGAAGGGGGATGATTTTTTTTTTCCTTTTTTTTTTTTTCTTCCTTTCTTTTTGGTCAAATCTTGGCCGGCGTCAGAGCAATAACAGCAAAAAGCTGCCGCAGGATAGATGGGGGTGGGGTCAGGTTTGCAGATAAATAACTTTAGTGGCGGGGTCTGAGGGAAGACCGTTAGGTTGTTATGCTAGTAATAACTCAGGGGTAAGGGGGTCGAGAGAAATAAAAGAAAGGCGGGGGGTGAGGGTCTGTTAGAGCGGGGAGGAAGGATTAAGCAAAGCCTGTCTGGGAATGCACAGTGCAGATTTGCTTTAACCATTTCCTGCCTCCTCTCTTTCGATGGGAGGGGAGAGAGCTGCTGCGCAACGTGACCCTACAGAAGCCAAACCAAGTCGTCCCCGTTTTTCCTCTGTCTACAGAACGAACTCCCTGAAGTCCAGGGCTAGCCAGACCCTAACCCTGCACCCACTGGCCCCCTCCCCTCCCTTCCAGGTGACGAGGGGCATCAAGGCCTTAGTACCAATGGCACTTTGGACTTCCTATAGGAAAAGCCAAGGGAACTCAGTGTTTGTTTTGTTTCCCTTCCCAAATGGATCCCAGGTGCCAGTAGCTAAACCTTGCAGTTTCAACAATAACAATGATAGCCCTTTGGAAAGATGGAGATCTTTTCCTGTTGCAAAGTTTGGAATTTTGATCTCTGTTGGAGTATTTCCCCCTTGACATTTTGTAACCAAAGGAATCCTGATGAAGTTTTGTTTCCTTTCGTGTTTTTTTTTTTCTTTTTGTCTGGGGAAAGGATAGATATGAGAAAAATAGAAATAAATAGAATGAAATCAAACTTTAAGAATGCCCATGTGCCACGTACTGCACTCCAATTAATTCCTGTGCTATCTACTGTGGCTAATTTTTGTAGTGGCATGAATTGCTTCATTAAAAAAGAAAAAGTGACTGTTCATCAGGTGAGTATTCTTTCCCCTTTAAGGGAAACCATATAAAAAATACGAATTTAAGCCAAGGAATGCAAATATAGGGCATATGTCATACATTTCTGCCACAGTGACCCCACCAAATTTAAAACTTTTCTGAGCCCTGACGTGATTCAGCTATGAGTAAATACTGCCCTCTGCTGTTCTCTGTCAGCCTGACATCCTTAGTCTCCTGGTTTCTTGCTGAAAATTAAATGCAGAGGCTAGAGAGATCTGGTTACAAGGCTAATTCCTCCTTCTTGCCTAGGGATAGTGGCAAAGAAAAAAAGACCTTTAGGAATCTCCTAATGCCTTTCCTTATTTAAGGGGAAAAATAAGGTTAAGAGCAATAGAGCAGACAGAAAATTCAGGTCTTCTGATGTAGACAGAAGAAAACTGTAAGACTAATGGAAATCTGAATACTAACAATGCTTTGAGCGATTCCTTTGTTTAGGTTAGAACATTCACTTTTGCATATACATATATGTATAATGACATATACAGAGTATATAACGAGTGAATTGGAAACAAAGTTAAATTTCAACATTTCTGTATTTTTAGGACTTGAAAACTTTTAAAAACTTTTTAAAACATTGGAAGGTTTTATTTTATTTTATTTTACTTTACTTTTTAAGTTTATTTATCTTGAGAGAGAGAGAGAGAGAGAGAGAGAGCGCACACATGTGTGCAGGCGCTTAAGGGGCAGAGAAAGACAGGAAGTGAGAGAATTTCAAGAAGGCTTTGTGCTGTCAGCATAAAGCCAGACACTGGGCTCCTTCTCACAAACCATGAAATCATGACCTGAGCTGAAACTAAGAGTCAAGAGTCAGATACTTAACTGACTGAGCAACCCAAGTACCCCGGAAAGCTTTTATTTTGAAAGAGAGACATTTTTAAGTCTTTTCTCAAACTCATACCTCTGCCAACAAGTTACAATCTTAATAACATTATTTTGGTGTAATTTAGCCAACAAACATTTGTAAATTAACTTCAGTGGAACTAAAACTTTTTTATCCTTTTTTTAAGTTTAAGTATAATTAGCATACAGTGTTATATTAGTTTCAGGTATACAATAAAATGCTTCAACAGTTCTGTACATTACTCAGTGTTCATCATGATAAGTGTACTCTTAATCCCCTTCACCTATTTCATCCGTCCCTCAGTCACCTGCCTTCTGGTAACCATCTGTTTGTTCTCTATAGTTAAGAGCCTATTTCATTGTTTGTCTCTTTTTTTCTTTGTGAAACCAAAACATTTGACAAACCATGGCTATGATGTATGATTTTAAATAATATGAGGGGGTTTTATTTGTTGTTGTTTTTGCTTGTGCACAGTTCAGTAACTCAGATAGGCATGAATGGAAACATTTAGATATTTGTTGTAAGAGATCAGGTACTTTGGTTTGTTTCCTTGTTTGTTTAGAAAACCTGGGGAGTAATCTTCATATTCCATCTCTGTAGTATTAAATTTGTATCATTTATAAATGGATTTGATTTTGGAGAACAGGTGAAAATCATTCATTTTGTGGGATGAGGTGTTAATTTTGTATAATATATATTGTTTGAATTTTAAAAAAATGAGATATGGTAAAATTAAGTAATATACAAAATGTGTATATATTCAGTACATAAAATAACTTTTTGAGCAATTTTGAAAGAGGATTATCAAAAATGACTTATACTATGGCAGGGTTATTTGAATAGCTTTCCATGATAGTTACTTTCAAGTAACACATTCGTTTATAGACAAACACTATGCATAAAATTACAATCTATGTATACATAATTTATGATGTAAAGAAAGGTTTTACAAAAAGACAAGGGATGAAACCTTTATTATATTTTATTTTTTCTCTTGGGTTTCAAAATTGTGATAATACAATAAAATGTGATTTTCAAAATTGTGATAAAATGTAAGGATTCCCCCCTAAAAGTTAAGTAAAAGAAAATAAAGACACATAGAGATTATACGCCTAAAAAAACAAAGTTTACTTTATCTCTGCTGTTCCACCAAAAGCTTAATTATTTTAAGAAAAGGATTACTTAATGAAAGCTTTCAAGAAAGATGAAAATAGATGCTCCTAAGAGAGAAAATATTTATCAATTTTTTAAAAATGTTTATTTTTGAGACAGAGAGAGAGAGAGAGCAGGGAAGGGGCAGAGAGAGGGGAACAGAGGATCTGAAACAGGATCTCTCCATGCTGAGAGCAGAAAATCCTATGCGGGGCTTGAACTCACAAACTGTGAGAACATGACCTGAGCTGAAGTCAGACACTTAACCAACTGAGTCACTCAGGTATATGTTCATTACTTTTAATAGACTGTAGGGGAAATTGCATGTTTATGTCCAGGCATGAAAAAAACTAGAGAATACAGCTCATTTGAGCTTTGGACTGTACATTAAAACAAATAGCTTAAGGGGCACCTGGGTGGTTCAGTCGATTAAGCATCCGACTTCAGCCCAGGTCATGATCTCGTGGTTGGTGAGTTCGATCCCCGCATTGGGCTCTGTGCTGACAGCTCAGAGCCTGGAGCCTGCTTTGGATTCTGTGTCTTCCTCTCTTTCTGCCCCTCTCTTGCTCTCATTCTGTCTCTCTTTCTCTCTCTAAAAAAAAAAAAAAAAAAAAAGAAAAAAAAAAATAAAAAAAAAAAAGAATAAACATTAAAAAAATAGCTTTGTAAAAATTTGTTACTCTGATCTGTACACATTTGCCATCATTACTTCATTAAGTGTCTGAAGTTATTTGTTTTTTCATGTTTTAGACCCCAGTTGAAGAAGCTAAGGTTAATCATACCCTGTCCAGAAAAGGATTCTCCTTCCTACTTCATTTTCTTCCCACTTCTCCCCTCTCTCCCTCACTCTTCTCTCCCTATTTTCCTCTTTCCCTTTCTTTCCCTCTCTTCCTTCTGCTCCTCTCCTTTCTTTTCTCTTCCCTTCCAATTCCCTCTCCTCTCTTCCTGTCTCTCCTCTAGGTTTTCTGTTCTCCCCTCCTCTCCCTTCCTATCCCTTTTGCTTCCTTCCCTTTACTCTCCAACTATACTTGGCTCACTTTATTTTACTCTATTCTACCTTACTCTCATCTCCTTATCATTTTTCACTACCATTACAGGACTCAGAGGCAAGCATTCTCATGAGTGGAACGTGTATCTTTTTGTTTCCATGTTTTTGTGAAATATATTATATAGTTTTCCTGTATTTTTAACTGAAATAAATGATTTGGGTTATATTGTGTATGTGTCTCATCCTATTTATTATCTTTTTGGTTTTTTTTCTTTACCAAGCACTATGTTTTAAAGACTTATACATGTTGCTACGTGTACATCTAGAGTATTGTTTCTGACTTTTGCCTTTTACTGCAAAGAATGTATCCATTATTCTTAACCCATATCTACTTACACAGTTGTAGACATCCAGTTTGCTTCCAATTCCCTGACATCACAAATTAGTATGCAATGAATACCCTTGTAATTGTCCCCATATGGAAATGAATGTCTTTGGGATATATAATGTCAAAGGAAGAGGTCTCGACTCCATACCTGAAATGAACAGCTGATTGCTTGCTAAACAAGAAAGAGCTGTGTTTATAGGACACAGTATTTCTGAGCAAAGAAGAGAACTGATCTTAGGTTTGGGGAAGCATGGCCGTCAGAGATGGCAAACTTTCAGAAATGTGAGGAGTTAGAGACTGGTTAACTTTTAGCTGTGGAATTGAATCTACTAGACTATAATTTTTGCAGATAGGCTGAATTTCAGATATGTGGGTACTGTTGCGAATTTAACATTAATCTGGGATAGGTTTAACACTGAGTCTTATAAACAGGTTCTTGATACATTGAAACAAGTGGATAGAATTTTTGTCCTTACCTATGTTATTTCTCACTCATTTCTTTCTTTGGCTCTGTGGTCTTCCAACTTTTTGCGCTAAATATTTAATTCAGTATTTTAGATTTTTTTATTTCCTAGTAAAAATAGTTAAAGCTATAAACTTCCTCAAAGTACTAGATTAGCCTTACTCCACACAAAAAAAGTTTAATTATAAAATATGTGTAGTGATTTCATTATCTTTCACCTTTAAATATTCAGTAATTTATTTTATGGCTTCCTCTGTAGCACAAGATTATTTATTATTTATAATTTATAAATTATATAAGTATATATAAATTATATTTATAAATTATTTAGAATTTAAAAATATGTGAAAACTAATCAAGAGGTCTCTCCTTCAGCAAACACTGCTGCTTTTCACCATCTTCTGTGGTACACAGCATCTATATTCGTTTGTTATTATTTAGTCACTATGTTATATTCAAAGACAATAGACTGTGATAGAAAGAAATCTTTAGTTTCTCTCCTCTCATCTTTTCTTAACCTACTCCAAAGCAATCTACTGAAATGTTTCACATCAGGGTAGCAGTTGAATGGCACCTCTTTCTCCCTTATTAACTTTTCTCATCTGCCTTCCAGAACTCCATTTCTGCCTCATGGACCACTACTTTTCAGACTCAGATATTTTACTAGTTAGCACCCCAGAATTGAAGAAACAAACTGTTCCCTTCTCTTTCTTACGTTCTCAATTCCTTGGTAATTGCATCCTGTCTCAAAACTTCAAATAAGCTGATAACACTCAGAAAAGATTGTGAAATCTATGATTCTTGGGTGCAGGGTTCTATCCAAAACCATTTAGTTTATTAATTATGTTATTAAAATCTTATTTACCATTACTGATTTTCTTTTGGTTTCATGTATTGATACTAAAAAAGGCATATTAAATCTGCTTTATGATTGCTGATTTAAATCTCTTTTAAATAATTTAATAAGAACACAGGCATTCTTATTTTGTATTTCAAGACATTATATAAATATGCATAACTTATAGATATATATATATATTATATAGCATTTTAGAAATTTTATATAATTTTTATATGTTTTTCATCAATTAAATGTTTTCTAATTAAGATGTGACTCTCTTTATTCCAAATAATGTACTTTCCTTTAAAGTCAAGTTTTGTCTAATATATGCACAGGTAACCAGTATTCTTTGGTATTATCATGGTAAATTATTTTCTATTCTTTCACCTCCTATTCTGTACTCTAATGTTTTAAAAGTGTCTTTTGACACAGCATCATTTTTGAAAATGCGTTCATTGTTTTTTTAAAACAACATTCTACTTATTGTCTCTTAACTGGAGCTTTTTGACTAGTTATACTTAATGCAATTGCTCTCATATTCCTATCTTCTTATTTTGTGTTTTGCTTTTTTTTTTCTCTAGTTTTACGGTTTTGTTTATTTCTATGTTTCTTACCTGCTTTAATTTGTTAGATATTTCTTTCACTTTCTCCTACCCCTTTAGATGAAATATGCTCTGTTTGGGCCATTTTAGTTTTATCTCTAGAAATCACAAAATGTGTTCTTCTCAAAGTTTATAATTTAATACCTTAAGGAAAAAAGAGGCTTCTTCTTGAACAATACATTTTATATACATTCATTTACTTTCCAACTTACATCTTAATTTGGTGTTGTTTCTTAATTCTTTATTTTATTTTAAGCTGCACATATTTTTGTTTTTAATTTTTGCTTTTAAAAAGTCAATAATGTATTTCACAGCTTTTTTTTTTTTTTGCTTTTCAATCTGTCTTCTAACACAAGCATTCTATCCTGAATTACTTGCATTTCTGCTTGAAATATATATTTTTTGAATTTCCTTTACAATAACAGCTGCTGGTAGAAATACTTTGTAGTGTCCCTGTTCCTGAAAGTTTTTTTCTTTAAAAATAAAATTCAAAATTCAAAATTATTTTAGAGTCACTTTGACATAGACTTTTTGTCATATGCCATTTTAGTGCAAATATGAATAAAACAATAAAGAGTATTTCTAATACTTCATATTGATAGTTCATTTCACATGAATCTTTTTTTCTCAAAATCATCATTATTCATATATAACAGCACAGTTTAGTTACACAAAAGTTTGACTTTCATTTTGCTGTCAATCTAGTTCTAATTTCCTTTTATCTCTTGCATCAGAGATACTTACACATACTATTGTTAAAATACCTCTTTATTTTTGATATTTTGCAGTTTTATTTTGGTATATGTATAGATGTAAAGGTGATTTGTAATTCTGCTTAGAAATTGAAGTCTTCATGATATAAATTATTCTTTCATCATTTCTGGGAACTTGCATTATTTCTGCCATTATATTTGCAGATACTACTCTTTCACCTTGCTTTTCCTCCGTTAACTCTAATTATATATATATATGTATATATATATATATTAGTAATTCTCATATCTTCTATGTCTTGTAATATCACTTCAATATTTTTCTTTCATTTTCTCTATGCTTAATTCTGAAAAATTTTTCTGACTTGTCTTCTAGTTCACTAATTCTCTTTTCAGCTGTGTCTAACCTACTTCTAAACTCATCCATTTATTTTTCAGTGTAATTACTGAATTCTCATACCTTCATATCCTACTGTGTTTTGTAGTCAACTATATCCCACAGATATTTTCCAGCTTGTTTTCTATTTATTTAAACAGGTTAAACATAGTTTTGATATTGTTTTGAATGTGTGTCTGACAATTCTAATATCAGAAATATGTAATCATCTGTTTCTGCCTTCCATTGTTATTGGTAGTTTTTGTTCATAGTAAATTGTTTCTTTGTTTAACTAGTTAAGTTTAAAACTTAACTGTTAATTTTAATTAGCAAATTATTTGTGATGTTCTATGAGGCTTAGGATGGGTGTTCTTCTGTGAAGATCTTATTATGCGTCAGTTAGGTACATGTAGGTTACATAGTCTGCAACCACTAGTGTTTTCACTGAAGCTAAGGTACAAAGAATAAAACATTAAAAACAATAAAAAGCAATAGTATTTTATAAATCACTAAGTAATGTTGCCGAGTAAACCACAAAAAAATGCTTTCTCATAACTAGATTTTTATTTAAAGACTTCTTTTAAACTAATTTAGATTGTTGTTATGTGTCATTCTTTTGTATGTATAAAAAGGAAGCTATAAGCCAGATAAATTGGACAAAGTACACTTAAGATTTTTTTTCACATTGAAAATCCAGCTCAAAGTGGTATAGTATTTATTGGAAAAGTGCTTCATCACCCTGTATTTTATTTTATTTTTTCCTAACATACTGCATATTTGATGTTCATGTACAGTCAATGATAATTAAGTCACAATTGCTGCTGGGCCTTTAGCAAATATAATACATATCCTGACTGCTGCATGTTAAATGAGAACCCCCTCCTCAAAGAAAAAGTGAATCTTGGAACAAAGAAACATGGTTAATTCACAACTTGAGCTTTGTTTTGTTGGTTTGTTGGTTTGTTTGGTTGGTTGGTTTGTTGGTTTTTGTCCTACACTACCTCACTAACATGATTTTGAGAGCTGCCTTGTGGCTTCAACTTCTTAGGGATGGGTTGCCCTTTCTCCATTGCTAGTCTAATCAATGCCAAGGTAACTTTATTTTCAGTGTTTTGGAGAAAGCAGGATGACTAGGTATATATACAGTTATCTTAACCGAGAACTTGTGATTTGGGGTCTATATCTTTAATAGGAGAGGTTATCAATTAGTCTCCACCCTCTCAGAGAAGTCTGAGCTTTTTCTTAGTTTTCACATCCTACCATACCTTAAAAGTCAAAATTTGTATTTATAAATTTTTGCAAATGTCCTCACGACAAGAGCTACTTTAATTTTGAAATTTGCTCTGTGGGTTTTCATCTTTTTCTAAACTGTATATGGTAATTCCTGACTATCCTATAATGTCAGTGTCTTATAATTTGATAATTTTAGTAGTTTTTAGTGGTAAATAATAGCCTGGCATATTACTAGAATTAAAAAAAAAACTCCTTTATTTTTTGAAATATTTTTCTCTTTCCAGTTTTTTTTTTCCTCCTTTGGGAAATCTTATTTTTTGTTATCTTTAGCTTTTCTTGCTGTCTTCTGGGAAATTCCTTAATCTGATGTTCCAACTCACTAATTCACTGTTCAAATATATCCATCTAATCTACCATTGATTAACCTTTTGTTCTCTTTATATCAACTCATACTTTTTCATACCTAATATATTGACTTCATTTTAAATACATTTTTATTCTTGTCTTATATTGACAATATCTACCATCCATCAATCAACTTTCTATCTTTAACATACTTATTTTAGATTCTTGCTCCATCTGTCAAAATTCTCTCCTTATTATGACCCATTGTCCAGTTTGACTTTCTCTGAGGTACTGCTTTTCTTATAGTTTAGTTATTTCTGCTTAGGAGCTCTTGCTCTGGTGGATGTTGACTGTGCTGGCAATGTGTAATGTGTGCCGAGAAGGCATCAAAAGCCAGACGTCAGTCTGTGAGTTAAGAGCAGGGGTTGGCAAAAGTTTTCTAAAGGCAAGATAGTTAATATTTCAGGTGTTGAGGGCCAGACAGTTTCTGTCACACCACTTATTAACCTTGCCCTTGTAATGTAAAAGCAGCTGTAGATAATATAGAAAGTATTGGGTATGACTGTGTTCCAATAAAACTTTATTTACAAAAACAAGAGGCAGGCCCAATTTGCCCTGCAGGCTCTCATTTGCTGACCACTGTTTTAGAGCATGGAACATTAGAATTGCACTGAAAACTCTACTAGATGACAGCTGTTGATTGTTCCCATTTGTAATCTTTTTTTATACATATATGTGTGTGTGTATGTATGTGTATGTATATATATATGTATATATATAGTCAATATTTTAAATATGATTCAAAATTTCTATGTCTGTTTTATATCAACTGCACTTTTTCCTTTTTACCTTCTGACCTTTTGTAGTCTTGAATTTTAGGCTGTGAGGTGTAGTATGATTGGGAAGAGACAATCTCCCTAAACTACAATCCACAACACTGTGGATTTTTAGAGAGAGGAGAGGATATTCAGTGCCTACAGGCAAGTGGTCAATCTGTACTTATTTCATGAGGACCCTGATGCCTAGGCTGTTGCTGCCAATTTCTGTAGAGAAATAGGCAGTAATTGTCTCTAGGCAACACAGGGTAAACACAAAAGTTATTTTTTTCCTAAACATTTATCCTCTTTAGTCTTTTATAAAACTTTTTTGGCCCATATTATTTGGTACTTAGGTTTCTTTTTCCATTATCTGTATGTCATTAGTTTACACACACGTGTACGCACACACACACATATATAATATATATGTTTATTCATCATTTTTTTTTATTCTGGCCAGTGTTCAATTTCCAAAGATTATGTGGAACCACCGTGTATGTAAATAAATCTGAAACTACATGATGGAAACTAAAATCATATTTTTTAACATCACACTTATGGGAGAAACAAAATGAAGGGTTAGCTTAAAAATCCTTCATAATATAGTGCATGTGAGTTTGTGAGCAAACCCGCTGGAATGGAAATTGCTTATACTAAATGTGAGACTAGGTTTCTCAATATTGTGGCATTTGCCACAAACTAGTAATTACATACCATAATTTGGAGAAACTGCTCAGTCCAACAACTGCTTGTGACAATTTACCCTTCTGTTGAAATATATAATATGTCAAGTGTTAGTCATATTTTACCTTCACAGGTATAAATATCAATTTATCTCAAACTAAAAATATATGAATATGGGCAATAATCAAAACATTGTATCAATACTTAAATGAATCTGGCATTGAATTTCATGCTAGAATATAATGAGAATAAAGAGAATGGGTGTCTTTAACTTATATATAATTTATATATTTGTCATGCCAAAGAAATGTTAAGTGGAATGATATGATAATCACTCTAGGTCTCCTAGATTTTTAACGTATGAAATATTTTGAAAATACTAAACAACACTGAATTAACAGGTGAATGGAGAATTAGGAGAGTCCCTTCAGAGGAGCGGATTCTTTTTTTTTAATTTTTAATTGTTTTTATATATTAATTTTGAGAGAGAGGAAGAGACAGAGCATGAGCTGGGGAGGGGCAGAGAGAGAGGGAGACACAGAGTCCGAAGCAGGCTCCGGGCTCTGAGCTGTCAGCACGTTGCCCGACGCAGAGCCCACACCCACAAACCACAAGATCATGACTTGAGTCGAAGTCCCACGCTCAACCTATTGAGCCACCCAAGCACCCCCGGAAGACCTGATTCTAAGAACACAAGTAACCTTGAACCACAGCTAACATATTAGCATATTTTCTATTTTAAATTGATTTGTGGGGTGCCTGGGTGGCTCAGCCATTAAGCATGGGACTCTTGATACCAACTCAGGTTATGATCTCGTGGTTTGTGTGATCGAGCTCTGGGTAGGGCTCGTTGCTAACAGTACGGAGCCTGCTGGGGATTCTTTCTCTCCCTCTCTCTGCCCCTCTCCCACTTGTGCTCAAGCTCTCTCTCTCTGTCTCAAAATAAATAAATAAATTTAAAAAATTATTTGAGAAAATGAAATGTCGACTACTATAAGACTGCTTTATGTTATATGATTGCTTGATGAGCATTCCCTTGCCATTATAATAATTTTATACACATATTATCTTATTGGATGAATAACATTTTGCCATATGAATAGGCCAGAAATTATTAGTTGTTTCTTTAATATTGATATTCAGGATTTTTTAGGTTATTTTGCTATTAAAATTTATGCTTTGATAATTGTCATTCATTCATCCAGAAAAATTTATTGAAAAATAACTGTATGTCAAATACTTTATGAGCTATAGAGAATGCAGAGGTGAGTAAAATAGATACAACCTCTACCATGTTTAGTCAAATTAAAGAAATTTTAAAAGAATCTAAACTTGTTACTTATTGCCAAGTTGCTTTCCAAAATGATGTACCAGTTTATAATCAAAACCAAAGTATATCAGAATTCTCCTTCCACCAAACAAGAAACAAATACATTTGAATATAACACACCTTAAATCCTGACCCATTTAAAGGGTAAAAAGGGGTGTTTTCCTGTAACATGTATTTTATTACATTTTATTTTATTATTTTTTAAATGTTTTAATGTTTATTTATTTTTGAGAGAAAGACAGATAGAGCGCAAGCAGGAGAGGGGCAGAGACAGAGACACAGAATCTGAAGCAGGCTCCAGGCTCTGAACTGTCAGCATAGAGCCCAACGTGGGGCTCAATCCCACGGACCTGAACTGAAGTTGGACGCTTAACCAACTGAGCCACCCAGGCACTGCTATTAAATTTTAAATATTAGCTATTTGTTTCCCTTTTGTTGAAATTATTCATGTTTGTTGCATTAATCAACAAGGGTCTCATTTTTTTTGGTTGTTACTGCTATAGTTGTTTAATCTATTTATTTTTCTTTATAAACACCTACCTTTCTTTTAAATTTGTAATTCTTTCCTTTAAGCAGAGACTAAATAAGTGCTCATAAAACTTTAATTCTAGTTTCTTCTTTCTGCTCTTCCTTCTACATCTGTGTCTTCATTATGTTGTATCAATTGGAATAATACCGAAGGGCCAGGGAAAATAAATAATTTTGTTTTCTCTGAATCTAGCATGATGCCTAGAATTCATATCGTATCCAACGAATGTCTGTTCTGTTAAATTCCATCCCATGAAGGATGCCTAAAGGTTAAAATAAATAAAATTTCAAAAAGCAATAATAAATTGTTTTAATGTTACAGTCTAAAATGTTGTTTTCTAAAATGTGGTAAAGGGTGGTATTCACAGATAAACCCAGGGGTCTCAGAAGAGGATGTTGAACAGTATGACAAATAAGAAAAAACAAAAACTCAAAACTCTATGATGGGTGTTATAACTTGGCATTCACCTTCCATTCAAACTGTCCAGCCTACCTTTAGTATGCATTTCCAGAAGCCTTTTTTCAGATACTGTCTTACCCATGGTTCTTCACACAGTGTTCCTCTATTTAAATACATACACATGGAATTTGTTGGGTAAACATATACAACAGCCATCTTCATTTTGCTTTAGCTCTTTCTTTGCCAGCCAGCACAGCCATGGATGCATATCCACACTGGTATGCCAGTGTCTAATTTGTGTGTATTGAGAAGCAACACTCATATCATTTGTAGCTGCCACTAATTCCTAACCCCTGAATCACATGTACTTTGGTGTTCTGGTGAAATTAATTGTTCCACATGGCTAATTGTTCCACATTGCTAATTCATGTGGCAGAAGTCATAATGCCTATGGTGGGACATTTCTGTTTCTATCATCATCACAATAATTCTGAAAGGAACTCATTCTTTAAATGTCTTTCTTGAAACAGCTAGACTGCCTAACAGTTCCTACAACTGGGACTTGACTGATACAATCACAGGTGATGATAACTATTTCACTTTCATTTCTTTTCAAAATAAAAGAAAAATTCTATGGTATCAGAATATTTACCTCCTATTTAACATCACATATCTTCCTTTTGAATGAAGAGTGGTCTACGTGAATAGTTGTAACTAAAGACAAGCATAACTAATTCATCAAGATTTGATTAACATGATATTGTTTAAACACAACAAAGATTCTCTTTAATAAAGAAGATTCAAATCTCATGAGTCAGAAGTAGTGAACACAATACACATTGGAATAGAGATAAAACTCAGAACTTGGCATAAACTAGAAGACAAAAGAAGCATAATGCAGTAATACTTAAGTATTTTGATATTTTATGGTACTCAAAGCTCTTATTAAAAGAAACAGTGCATTATCTGTACTATTGAGTTGGAATATTCCAGATGTCTCTAGTCTTTATAAACATATCACAACATCTTAATTCTTTGTTTATTTGAACTGCTCCTTAGTCATGTCTCCTTTTCATTCCATTCTTAATCACTGAGTCTGTGATTAAAAATGGCAAACATGTGTTTTGAGAAGAAACTAAGCTATGATTTTGATTTTGGGTAGTAATTTTGGAATGGAAGAACATATTAACCTCTTCCTTTCCACCCCACCCATGAACTCACAACAAGACACAAGGAAACAGTAAATACAAAGTAAGCAAAGCATGGAAAGTAAACTACTTCTCAGTTCTAATACTTACATATGATTATACTAAGGAAAGGTTTCTGAAAAAGCAAACAAAGAAAAAGTGAGAGTTTAATATTTATAAAACAATGTTAAGCCAAAATGATATAAATAATCACAAATAAGATATTGTTGTAGCTAAGACTCTGAACTTTTGCTCTTAAGTAAAGGTGAATTTTAAGAATCTCACAATCTTTGGACCTAATCTTGACTCTGCTTCCTACTGTCTATAGGGTCAAGTGTCAGTCATTTAAATGTTCCACAACTGACTTCTTTATTTTTAAAATAACAGAAATCAGCTCATGTGGTAACTGTAAGTTGATTACCATCTGCCCAGAGTATGAGATATACTTCAATTTAATTAGAAAAGCTTCTAGATAAAAATTAAATACTGTTAAACCTTCCTATAAAAGGGAAAAGTGGAAAATATAATTCCAATTTTTATAGAATGGGGAACAGTTTCATTCATTTAAAAACAGCACCACATATTTTCATAAGTAGAATTTCAAAATTTATAGTAAATTTCCATAAAAATTGGAGCAAAACAAGAAAAAATAATATAAAATAAATACATTGAAATATTTACAGGTAAATAAATTCAAACACCATAATATGGTTGTGTGAAATGAAATATTAATGACATATCTTTTTAAATATTTTGAATAAATCCCAATGAGGTAGATTCAGACAGGATAACATATTAATAAAATTTAGTTCCAAGGAAACAATAAACCATGTAAAGTTGAACAGAAGCCTATGTATGTAGTCATAGCAAAGCATAAGCAAATATTCGGAAAAATTAAAAGTTGTATTGTCTCCAAATAAAAAAAAATACATTTGAAGAAATTCTAACGTTAACACTTTCAGTAAAAGCAAATAAGTCACTGAATATTAATATATTGCAAGCAACCAAAATACTACTCTACAGTTTTATCACCAGGTTCTTTGGGTAATCTATATATTAAATATGAATAATATTTTATGAAAATGTTTTGTTACCTTTTAGTCTGGAGATAGATAGCAATAAGTTTGTATCAAATATATTAAAGGGATGGTCCAAACTCTCTGATCCACAGTATGTCTGTCATGTGTTGATTTTTTCTTTCTTTTTTAAAGGATTTTCCTAAAAGAACACTGATTTGAAATAAGTAGCTTTGCTTCAATAACTTGTGCTTCACCTTTTCCTCTTGCTGGATGCATTATTACCTTATTGTAGACTAAGTCATGCAAATGGTAAAATCTGTCTCTTTGTTTTTCATCCCTTTTTGTTGATTACACTTATCATATAATTTCATAACTGAAGATATCAAATTGATGCTATTAAGAAGGCTAAATGAGGGGCACCTGGGTGGCTCAGTTAGTTAAGCATCTGACTTTGGCTCAGGTCTTGATCTCGCGGTTGGTGGGTTTGAACTCTGTGTTGCGCTCTGTGGTGACAGACCAGAGCCTGGAGCCTGCTTCGGATTCTATGTCTCCCTCTCTCGCTGCCTCTCGCCCATTCGCGCTCTGTCTCTCTCCCTCTCAAAAATGAATAAATGGTAAAAAAAATTTAACAAAAATAAAAAGAACATAAAACTCAGTGTGTTATTTATCCGCTGCTGTTTAATAATAGTACTGAAAACTTAGTGGCTTAAAATAGCACACATGTATTACCTCACAGTTTCTCTGGATCTGGAGTCTGGGCACGGCTTAGCTTAGGGTCTCACAAAGCTACAGTTGAAGTGTCAGCCAGTGGTGATTTCATCTGAGGCTCGACTGTGAGAGGACCAACTTCTAACTTACAGTATCATTGGTAGAATTCAGTCCCTTCTAGTTTGCCAGATGGGGGCCAGAGGCCACGTTCAGCTTCTTGCCACGTGTCCTCCACATGGCAGCTCACAGTATGGTTGCTTGCTTCAAATGCAGCAAGAGAGAATCTCCTAGTAAAATGGGTTAGAGTATTTGTAATATATACACCCAGTCTAGTAAGTACGTCATGTCACCTTTGCCACATTCTATTAATGAAAAACAATTCCAAAGTCCCACCCACACTAGAGGGAAACGTATCAGACAAAACACCAGGGATCATGGATAATGGGGGCCACCCTAGAGCCTGCCAACAACATTCCATAAGAACAAAACTCACAAAGCAGTAGGTGTATTTCATTGTTTAAACTCATGAATATCTTTTTTCTCTGTTTTTTGCAATGAGGAATATTTTTTTTCTAATTAAAACATTTGAGAAAGAAAAAAGCTCTGTTGTAAGTTTTTTAAGTACTAAAGCATTGGAAGGGGATAATATCCTGGGTTTGCATGGCACTTTAGAGTTAACGGTACAGTAATATTTATGAGTATTATTATTTCAGGCTAGAAAGCAGAGAGTAGAAGTAATATCAATTTCAATATTGTAACACAGTCTTTAGGCTCCAAGTAAAGACTTAATTACAACATCCTGCTGCATATTTGTTGATGAATTCAATACGTCCTTCCCTCAACTTTGTTCATTTTTTAAAATAATTTTGTTAATTAAAAGTAATTCATATCAAATGGGATGGCAGTAGAAAGTGGGTGGAAACCAAGCCCGCCCCGCAGCCAAACAAGCTGTTAGGCCAGGATAGTCCAGTGCCAACAGCTCTGTATTAACGGCATCAAGATGAGGTGTACCATAGGTCAACTGGAAAAACGGATGCTAAGGATGAATGAAATTGGTGACACAGATCATTTAATTTCTTTGTTGGAAATACATGTTTTGAACTATTTTCTGGAGCTTGTCTACAAGTTCTGTGTGCAAATGATCTGGCAGTCAAGAGAATATCGTAACAGAGGACATGAAAACCAGAACTCCACACACAGCTCCAAAAATAGAGCTGCCCTCTATTCTCAAAATTGCTTGCCTTGTAACGAAGACTGGATCTTTGCTCTAGCAATAAACAAATGTCACACATACTTCTTACAGACACTTCTATCTGGAATACTCTCTTTTTGCAGAGACGTTACCTGGCATCTATGTGTAGCCATTTTGTAGCTCTTCTTTAATGTGGTTTGGAATAACATTCATATGGACTTTATCAAAATGGCATATTTCAGTTTACATGTAGAGTGATAATTACCCATCTGGGATAATGTTCATGACGTGGTTTGATATTTCTGTCTTTCACCAACAATTGGTTGATCTCAACTCAGGTCAACTAGATATGTATAGAACATTTGCAAAATGCAGATGGAACCATAAACATAGTTGTTAAGTATTTATTTATCCATGGAGAGTTGAAACAGCACAGCTCCTAAACCTAGAGGCTACAGTACTATATGAAAATATATTCAGCTTTTTGAAATTAAAATGCTTCATAGTAATGGGATGTGCACGCTCGTTTGTTTGACAAACTTAAATTAGAAGACCCTATGCAGTTAGCTTTTCTCCATGGAAACCTTCTATATGTGATAAACTCATAGAGAAGATGCTGTCTTGTAAAAAGAAGAGTGATGAGCACCATAGTAAATGCATTGCTGCTACAGAATTCCAGTGTAAACTCCAATGTATAAAGAGCTTGTAAGTTGTCAGTCTTGTGACTACAAGAAAAGGGAGAACAGACTGAAAATCAATGACTTTTATCGGATGCATCAGAGACTAAGATTACAAAGAGACTTAAGTCTCCAGACTGAAATCTGGAGACTGGCAAATCTAGAGCCACATCCAAATTCTGTTTACCTGTAGCAGAAGCTGAAGAAGGCTTAAACTACTAAGGATGCTTAACTGGTAATTATGAAGAATCGCTTGAGGCTGAGTGAGGACCAGTGCGAGAGTAAGAAGCTCTGGGAGGCTGCAGTCTTAGATGACCTCCATATTTTCACAGGTTTTATTTCCAGGTTCTTGCAGGGAACATATAAGATCTCTGACCTTGTGACTTTGGCTAGAAGGGGGGAAGAGAAATCACTGTGAAATCTTCCTAGATTATTCTCCATAACAAAGGCCTGCTTTTCAAGAGGAAAAGATTTTACCCAAAGCCTTATTCCAGATAGAGGAAGGGAATTTTTCCAACTCCAGCAAACTCTTGCCTTCCTGTCTAACCTAAGGTGATGGGGGGATGCTAAACAACTATAGAAAAACCATTAAGGTCTTATCCCAGAGTTAGAGGCTCACTAAAAGATCAAGATTTAATCATAAGATGATAAGATCGTTCCCCTGTCTCACATCTTATCACCACCCACCAGATTCCAATATAATGACAGCAGAATATAGTTGAAAGAGCTATAAGATGCAGAGGTAACCTAAAGAAGGAGTACTTAGGAAAGCCCAAAGTGAAGAAGGGGGACAAAAATAATAACATCAGAGGAATTTAAAGCCACTGGCACCTATAGCCACAGCAGACATTAATCACTTCCCAACTTCTACCCAGATTAGCATACATGCTCACACTAAAGACCTATTTAACTCAGTTTCTATTCCCCAATGCAAGATGACTCACATTCAACACAAAACTACAAGGCATGCCAAAAGTCAAGAAAAAAATACAAAGAGATAAAGCAAGCATCAATACCAGACTCAGGTATGACACAAATTTTGGAATTATCAGAAAGAGAATATAAGGTAACTATGAACTACACACTAAGTGATCAAATTGAAAAATATGTCCATATTAAAGAAGAGATAATTAAAGTAAACAGACAGGTGGAAATTCTAAGAAAGTTCAAAAGTAAATGCCAGAAATAAAAAGCATTGTAACACAAATGAAGAATATTTTTAAAGCTCTCATCAGTATGGACACAATTTGAGGAGAATTCAGTGAGCTTAAAGATAGGTCAATAGAAACCTCCCAAACTTAAATGCAAAGCATAAAAAGAAAAAAAAAAAAAGAACAGAAACTCCAAGAACTTGGCACATTCTAAAAATTAATATGTATGTATTAGGAATACCAGAAGAAGTGAGACAATATGGAATAGAAGAAATAATTTGAAGTAATAATGGACAAAACATCTTCAAAATTAATACCAGACACCAGACTACAGATCCAGGAATCTCAGAGAATAACACAGGATAAACACAAAACAAACAAATCAACAAACTAAAACCATACCTACACATATATTCACACTATAGAAAACCAAAGAAAATGAAGCAAATCTTTAAAGAAGCCAAAGGGAGGAAGGAGAAATAACTCATCTATTAAGGGGGGAAAAAAAGAATTACTATGGACTTCACATCAGAAATCACAAAAACAAGAGGAGGAGAGTGAAGTACTAAAATTATTTAAAGAAAGAAAGAAAGAAAGAAAGAAAGAAAGAAAGAAGCATGTAGAATTCTATACCCAGTGAAATTATTCTTCAGAAGGATATCCTTAAAAAGAGCATAAAGACTTTCCATTTCTTTGTCTCTCTTATGTATATACACCACACACACACACACACACACACACACACCCCACAACTGAAGAAATTCACCCCCAGCAGGCCTGCCCTGCAGGAAATATTAAAAGAAGTTCTTGAAGGAGAGAGAAAATAATGTAAGTCAGGAACACAGATCTACATAGAGAAAACTGTTGGAGAAGGAAAGAGTGAATGAAAATAAAACATTTTATTTTTCTTATTTAATAGATCTAAATATAACTGTTTATAGTAATAATACTAACAATTTATTCGGTGATTATAGCATATAGATAATGAAATGAGTGACAGAAATGTCACAAGGGAAGGAGGGAGAAACTGTGAACACCCATGTTACACATAGAGTGGTATAGTATTACTTGGAAGTACTTAGATTAATTTAAAATATATATTTCAAACTCTAAGGAAATTTAAACATGTTTCAAAGTGGTACAGTCAATATGCTAAGAAAGGAGAGAAAACTCGAATAATTAACATATTCAATAAAATCCAGGGAAAGCAGAAAAAAGAGGGGGGAATAAACAAAGAACAAATGTAAGGAATATTAAAAAGTTACATACCTGGTAGATATTACTCCAACTATATCAGTAATCACTTTTAAGTGATAATGGTCTAAATGTGCCAATTAAGAGACATAGGTTGCCACAGTGAATAAAATGATATGCTGTGTACAGGAAACCCATTCTAAATATAAAAACTCAGAAGGATTAAAGTTAAAGGATGGGGAAAAAGTATATACTATGTTAACACTGATTATAAGAAAACCAGAATACCTATATTATTCCAGAAAGAGCAGACTTCAGAACAAGGAAAATTAGTAGGGATGATGACAAGCACAACCCAAGGAGATATCACAGTCTTAAACATGTGTGTACTTAACAACAAAGCATCAAACTCTGTGAAGCAACAACTAATATAACTGAAGGGGACAACAGACGAACAAATATTGTGGTTGGCGTCTTCACCACTCCTCTCTGAGTGATTGGTAGATCCCAGAAGCATAAAAACATGAATGACGTAGTTTACCTGGACAGCATTATCAGTCAATGTCATCAAATTGACATTTACAGAATCCTCCATCCAATGACGGTTGAGAAACCTCAAGCTCACATGGCATTGGCTAAAGTATACCATACTCTTGGTCATAAAGCACCTCTTAACAAATTTAAAAGAATAGAAGTCATACAAAATATGCTATCAGACCACAGTGCAATTAAATGAGAAATCAAAAACCAAAAGTTTGCTAGAAAACCGTCAAATATTTGGAATTAAACAACACACTTTGAAATAAGACATTGGTCAAAGAAATGTCTCAAGAAAATTTTAAAATATTTTGATATGAGGTGCCTGGGTGGCTCAATTGGTTAAGCATCTGATGTTGGCTCAGGTCATGATCATATGGTTCATGAACTCCAGCCCACTTTGGGTGAGCCCACTTCTCTCTCTCTCTCTCTCTCTCTCTCTCTCTCTCTCTGTCTTTCTTTCTCTCCCTCCCAATCTATCTACCCCTCATGGGATTCTCTCTTTTTCCCTCTCTCTTGCTGCCCCTTGTTCATTTGTGCCCTAAATAAATAAAATATTTTGATATGAATGTAATTGAAAATATAATATCAAAATATGTGGAACTCAATACAATCAGTGCTTAGAGGAAAATTTATATTGTGTTATATAACAAATAATTTAACATTAAATTCATGTACTAGAAAAGAATACACAAAGTCAATAACCTAAATTTCCACTTTAAGAAACTAGGGAAAGAATAACAGTTGAAGACTAAAAGAGACAGAAGAAAAATAATAAAATTTGATACAGACATCAGTAAACCTGAAAAGAAAAAGACAGTAGAGAATATCAACATAACCAAAAGCTGTTTCTCTGAAAAAAATTAATGAAATTGATAAATACCAGGCTGAAGCAATTACCAATATAAGAAATGAAATAGGAGTTATCTATCACTACTGGTTTTGTGAAATGCCAAAAAAATAATGAAATACCAAATAACTTTATGTCCGTTAATTTATTAGCTAGCTACAATGGACCAACTCTTTGAAAGATACAAATTACCAGAATTCATACAGAGAAATAATATAAATTGGCCTATATCTATTAAAGAAATGGAATCAATAATTAATAACCTTCCATAAAAGAAAACCCCAGAGCCCTATGCTTTCACTGGTGAATTCTGTCAAATATTTAAGGAAGAAATGATACTAATTCTACAAAGTGTCTTCCAAAATTAAAAGCAGATGGAACACTTTCTAGCACATCCTAGGAGGACAGCATTACCCTAACAGCTATCCAGTAAAGAGTTAACTCAGCAGGCCAACGTAGCTCAAACCCTGCATATTCCAAAAAAAAAAAAAAAGCTTGTCTCCAGGAGGACTGGTTGTTGCCCAGCTACTGGGAGATAACCTCTGAGAGCTTATGATACCCTATCTGATAATAGTGATTTTGTATGCTTGAAGTCTTGGACCACACTGTATCAGTTTGATCAGATAGTTTATGCTAACAATGCGATTTATTGTGAGAGCCTGTTTTTGCATGCCTGAAGTCATGGGTCATGCTCTATCAGGTTGCCCTCTGGGGGACGGCAGACTAACTAAGGTTAGTTATGCAGGTGTTTCATGCCGGCTTGACTTACCTCCCAAAAAAATCCTTGGACATCAAGGATCAGGTGAGCTTCCCCAATTGACAATATTTCACACATGTTGTCACACATCATTCCTGGGAGAATTCAATATTGACTTCATCGGGAGGGGATACATGGAATCTTGTACCTGGTTTCTCCCGGACTTCACTTATGCACATTGTTCCTTTGCTGATTATAATCTTTATTATTTTTTTTTTATGGAAGTTTGGAACTCTGAGCTAAAGATTCTCCCCTAGTCAGCTCCTAATGACAGCTACCTTCTATGTCTACACATGGCCTATTTTTGGTGTGTGTACACACACACACACACACACACACACACACACACACACACACATAGAGTGCACTCTTACTCTTAAGGCAGCAATTCTGTTAGATGAGACTCTATTCTTATGACCCCAGTTAACCTTAATTACTTTCTAAAATCCCATTGGGGATTACAGCTTCAACATAGGAATGGGGGGGGGGGGCACAAAATTCAGTTCATAGCATTGTCCCTGGCTTTCTAAAATTCATGTCTTTATCACATATAAAGTATGTTCATTCCATTTCAGCAGCCCGGAAAGTCTTAACTCATTCCAGCATCAACAACAGAGACTAAACTCCAATGTCTCATGCCATCTAGTCTAAATATCATCTAAATCAGGCATGGCTGAGACTTGAGGTATAATTTATCCTGAATCTATGTTTTCAAAATACAATAGTAGGACAGGCACAGGGTAGACATTCCCACCCAAAAGAGAGAAAAATGGGGCTCCTGGATGACTCAGTCCATTAAGCACCCGACTCTTGGTTTCAGCTCAGGTCATAATCTCATGATACATGGGTTTGAACCTTACATTGGACTCTCCATTGACAGCACAGAACATGTTTGGGATTTTCTCTCTCTCTCCCCCTTTCTTCACCTCCCGTGCACATGCTCTCTCTCTCTCAAAATAAATGAACATTTTTTTAAAAGGGGAGAAATATGAATTAAAGGGGTGACTGGTACCAAGCAACTTTAACACCTAGCAAGACAAATTTCATTAGATATTAAGGATTGAAAATAATCCTCTTTGGTTTGATGCTCTGCACTCCAGGCCCACTGGGATGGCAGTATTATCCTCATGGCTTTAAGAGACAGTTCTGCCCCTGCAGCTCTGCCAGGCCACCCTGACCCCAAGACTCCAGGCAATTCCATCCCCATGTTTCTTCCAGACAGTCGCACCCCCAAGTATCTGTAGAGTGGTCCCATTACCAAGGTTTCAGGTGGAGGCCATCTGGCTTTTTGAAATCAAGGTGGTTTTCCTGATGATCTTTCCTGGTGATCCTGATTCTTTCAGGGTCCTCTTTCTTCTTCTTGAAGAATAGAGAGCACTTTCTCAACCAAATAATCCTATCATACGATCCTTTCAAATCTAAGAAGTTTAACAGGTTTGCTTCATTTTGTCCTGTCTCCATCTCCTTCAGTTCAAACTGGCAGTACTTCTGTGGTATAACACCATTCTTTACAGAGTGATAGTCCAGCCATACTCTTGGTGTTCTTTTCAAAACATGCGTTTTCATTTTTTTGCAATATAAGTAGACTGTGAAGTTTCCAAATCTTCAAGTTCTCATTCCTTTTTGCCTTCCATTTTCTTTTTTTAAGTTCCCTCTTTCTTCTTCCATTTTACTATAAATAGTCATGAGGAACCAGGTCACCCCTTCAATACTTAGACTTGCCCTCAGCTAAATATCCAATTTCATTGCTCCCAAATTCTACCTGTTACAAAATGCTAGGACCAGAACATAAATCATCCAAGTTCTTTGTCACTCAAAAAGAATCACCTTTCCTTTCCTCAGTTTCCAACAACATGTTCTTCATTTTTGTCTGACACCTCATAATGACCTTTTATATCCATATCGTCACCAACATTCTATTACAGTTATCATAGAATAAGAATATGTAAGCTTTCTCTCCAGTTCTCCTCTTTTCTTTCTGAGCCCTTACTGGAATCTCTCAGCGTCTATATTTGTAGCATATGCCTCAAAACTCTTCCAGCCTTCATTCATTACCCTGTTCCAGAGCCACCTCCACATATTAGGTATTTGTTACAGCAGCACCCCACTTCTTGGTACTAAAAGCTATCTTAATCTGCTCAGGCTACCAAAACAAAATACCATATACTGGGTGGCTTAAGTAACAGAAATTTATTTCTCTTAGTTCTAGAGGCTGAGAAACCCAAGATCGGAGTGCAGGCTGATTTGGTTCCTGGTGAGAATTCTTTTTCTTTTTCTTTTTCAATTTTTTAATTTTATTTTTGAGAGAGACAGAGCCTGAGTGGGGAGTAGCAGAGAGAGAGAGAGGAAGACACAGAATCTGAAGCAGTCTCCTGGCTCTAAGCTGTGAGCTGTCAGCACAGAGCCTGAGGTGGAGCTCGAACCCACGAGCTGTGAGATCATGACCTGAGCCAAAGTCTGCTGCTTAACCAACTAAGCCACTAGCCACCCAGAGGGTTCTTTTTTTATCTTGCAAATGGCTGTCTTTTGTTGTCTTCCCATGTCCATTCCTTGGTGCATGAACATGGAGAGAGAGCTCTCTCTTTCCTCCTCTACTCATGAAACCAACAATCCTATGGAATTAGAACCCATCTTAGTCTGTTAAGAGTGCTACAACAAAAATACCATAGATTGGAAGGCTTCTAAACAGAAATTTATTTCTCACAGTCTGGAGGTTGGAAAGTTCAAGATGTGTGTGTTCACATGGCAGAAGGTGGAAAGGAGCTCCCTGGGGACTCTTTTATAAGGGCATTAATCTCATTGATGAGGACTCCATCCTCATGCTCTAATCACCTCCCAAAAGCCCTACCTCTAAGTCCCCCAAATGGGGATTAGGTTTCCATGTATGAATTTTGGGAGGATACAAGTATTCAGCTTATAGTAGGACCTAACCCATAGGACCTCATTTAACCTAATTACCTTCTAAAAGTCTTATCTCCAAATATAATGACATTGGAGATTAGGGCTTCAACATATGAATTTTAGGAGAACCCCATTAAATCCGTTACAGATAGTTAGAAAGGGCTGGAGTTGAGTATGTCCTCATTCCTGTTCAGTTAGGCTATGAAAAAAACACAGTGGTTAGGCTCTGGTAAAATAGTTTATCTTGAGGGCAGGCCTTGTTAAGAGGAACCAAATGCTCTGGTGTATTTTAAAAAATGGTTACTTTTCCACTCCCCCGGCCAAAATAGAAAAGAGATTTTTCTCCAGTATTCACTGTGAGAACCAGGTCAAGCCCTGAAGGTAAAATTCATAAGTGGGTGGGGACCTCCCTATGACGGGGAATCCCTGGAGTTTTTAACTCTCAAACTTGTCCACACTAAGCCTCTGGCAATTCCTCAATTAGTTTAGGTATTTTTATCCTGGCACTGGCTCCCATGGAAATTTCTGCTCCTTAGTGTCTGCCCAGGTAAGGTCTGATTCTCTGTATCTGCAAGCCTTTCTGTCTCTCCAATTTTGAGGACACTTATTTGTCCCATGGCCTCAAATCTCTGATGGATCTAAGCAGAGTCGTTGCCTTTTCAGTTTGTTCATCTTCTTTTTGTTGTTGTTACGATGAAGTGGCAACTTCCAAGCTCCTTACATGCTTAGACTAAACCAGGAGTCTCAAGTTACTGACTATATAGAGACTAGACCACTTGTCTTTTGTGATTTTTCTGATGTGTTTATTGTCATGTTGATGTTGTTAGCCATTTCTCTATGTCTTTATTTTACCTACACTGGAAATAGGTTAAATGCTTCATTAATTTCAGATTGTTTCATCATATCGCATCACGGTAGGAGGCACATAATATCTGATATTTCTCAGTATTAGTCATGCTAAATTTGGTTACTTAGTTAAGGTGTTGACCACCAGATTCCTCCTTATAAAGGTTAGTTATAAAAACAAGTTAATTGTCCTTTTGAATTAGCATGTAATATTTGAAGTAATGTTTTGGAAATATTTCAGCATCCATAGATGATCCTTGCCTAAACTAATTATTTCACTGAGTGCTGGTAGAAGTGATTTTTTTCTAAATCTATTGCTCCTTTCACATTTATTATTGAGAATACTTCTAGAAGAAACACTTTCCTTCACCAACTTGATATGTGCTACATTTTCTCCAAAAGGCAGAATAAGTGTTAGTCTTTAATCATTAATTAAGAATTTTTATATTAAGGTATTGTAATAGCCCCGTTAGGTGGTGGAAAAATAGATTTCTCTTTCCTCCCCTCCCCTCCTCTTCTCTCCTCTTCTTTCCTATCCTCCCCCACTTTCTCCTATGTCTACAAGTATCATTATGAACATATGCATTTAATTAGTAGAATATTTTACTACCAAATACACTTACCATTCTTTTCTATGCTTAAAATGTCCCAAATTTGGTCAGGGGGAGCCCATTAAACTGGTTTCTTTGTCCTTTTGACATTCTTCCTTTAGTGCTTTCTTAGTTTCTGGCACAGAATGTCAGGGCTCACCTTACACTCTCCCTGCTGATGCCCCAAATCAGCTATTTCCCCATTGACCTCTGGATCCCTTTAATGTGATAGTGTATTTAGAAATTAATGTCTCCATGTACATATGCTCATTGTTTCTGAGTGCTACTGTCCCCAGGTTCTTTCCAAGGTCAGATTCAGGATCTGTATTTTAAAAAATAAAATGAATCAAAATTTTTTTCTCAAACACAAAGAACTTTGTTTGTAAGCAAAAGTAGGAAACCGTATATATATTATCAAATTTTAAATAAAATTTTTAGTAAATTTAAGTTAATGTTAAAGAGTTCAATTTTGGACATTATCTTCAATCTTACAGAGATTTCAATTCTGCTCTTACTCTCCATAAAATGAGTAAATGCTAGAATTATTCAATTTTAGCTTGCAGGATACATTTTGCATAATTGTTAATTGAAGTTTTAAAGCATATACAAAAATATAGATAATATTACCTGATGCTCAGCTTAAGAAATCATCAAAATTTTGCTAATCTTATTTAAACTATCTCTCTTCAAAAAAAATTTTGTTAAGTTTTGTCAGGTAGAAGTGTCAAGTATATCATTTCACCCATAAGATTCAATACACAAACATCTCTGCTCTTTTTTTTTTCAAAGTTTATTTATTTATTTTTGAGAGAGACAGAGGGTACTCACGTGTGAGTGGTGGAAGGGCAGAGAGAAAGGGAGAGAAAATCCCAAGCAGGCTCCACCCTGATAGCGTGGCTCAATCTCATGACCCTGAGATCTTGACCTAAGCTGAAATCAAGAGTAGGATGCTTAACCAACTGAGCCACCCCAGGAACCCCAACATCTCTAACTCTTAAAGGCTAATTGAATTTTACATATCCAGGATGTCATCACCACACCCAACCAAATTACAAATCATTCTTTAATATCTTCAAATACCCAATGCCCAATAATGACCTAATACTATTTCTGCACTTACTTTGTGCAGGACAGTATATAGATCACTTTACTTACATCATGCCACTTAATCCTTACTTAAGATTTATGGAATACTGATATTTTCTTCATTTATTGGTGAGAATACCAAGAGAGTAGTCAGAGAGATTAAGTAGCCTTTATATACTTAATATGGCTCATAGGTTTGTTTGCTTCTAAAATCCATGTTCTTATTAATTCTCCTGTGTTCTTTTTATTATTAATTATTATTATTATTAATCTTATTATTCTTATTAATCTTATTAATCTTATTATTAATCTTATTAAGATTAATCTTATTAACCTTATTCCATGTTCTTATTAATTCTCCTGTGTTATCTCTAGACTGTGAAGTCCTTAAGGGCAAGAGTCACCTAGCAATATTGAGTAGATATTCTATAAATATTATTATGATGAATATTCAATGGTATAGACAGAGACAAAGTGTTTCCTCATATTATTGCTAAATGCCTCTGAAAATAAATGTCAGAGATAAAAAGAATAGTAGAGTTTATGTTGTTCAATTCTGTGCTCTCCACAACACTATACATGGACTATCTTTATCAGAATCACTTGGAATTCTTTGTTAAAATACAAATTTCTATACCCGATGGAAACAGGAACTCAGAAGTTAGAGTCCAAATCTTTACCTTTAACAAGTGCACATAAAATATTTAACTTTCTAATTCTTTCTGGCTTAATGCTCTTCTCTCAAATTCTTGTATGACTCACTCACTCTTTCTTACATTTAAGCCTCTAACTAGGTACTCCTTACTCAGAAATCCCTATATAATTTCTATAATTAATGTTGCCTTCCAACAGCCACTCACTATTAGTGCTGGCTTAGTATTCTTTAATGGACTTGTCACTACCTGAAGTTATGTTATTTTTTTTTTATTTGTTGGCCATCTGTCTGCTCCACTAGAATGTAAATTTCATGTGGATCAGAACCTTGACAAAATGAAGTTCTCTCCCTAGTACTTAGAATTATCAATACTAACAGAAAGTCAATATTTAGCAAACATATGTCAAATGAATAAATACAAAGTATATTATTACTAGTTCTATGTTCTCCACCTGAATTGTGGAAAGATTCCGTTACCTGCAATGTAAGCACCTCTCAAGATCGTTTTCCATGATGGTTGTAGACAGTTACAGAAGATTGTAGTATAAATTGAATACTACAACGATGGATCTTTTAATACAACAAAGTGCAACAACAATGGATCTTTTAATATAAAAAAGTGAGGGTAGTTGATGGCTCTAGTGTCGAATCAACTTAAATCCTGAGTATAACAAATATAACAGCATTGTACATTAAGTTTTAGAGCACAGGCTTAAAAATGTGGAAGATCAAATCAGAACATAAAGTCTCAAATTTGGTGATTATTTGTTGTGACTTATAAAAACAAAGTACTCAAATTTCCCAGAAGGAAGAGAAGAAAAAAAGGAAAAGCATTTGAAATAGTACATTATCTTTTCTTTGACTGTTCCTTTACCTAAATTATGCAATAATTGAAATGATTTTAAAATAAAAACAAAGCACATATAATTAGATCTTGTAGAAATAGAATTTTCAATTATGTGATTCTATGAAATGTAAGGAACCATTGTGGTTCATGGGTTAGGTAATTCTCAGGATAAGAAATAGGCAACGTCATCTTACAAAAGTTATTCTCAGGTCCAAAATATAAATCTTAACAATTAGCAACAATCCTTAATTAAGGTAGATCACTGTAGATTTCTATTATATCAAATTATTGAAATTACATACTGAAAAGAATTTCTTACTTTAGTAGGAAGTTCACAAAACAAGCATAGTATATGTATTTATCGATACCACGCTCATATGGTATATGGGTGTTATGTTATTGGCTTTGTTGTGGTTTTAGCATAATGTGAAAAAAACTTTGATACTAATTCTTTTTTAAAATATTTATTTATTATTTTTTGGAAGCGTGCAAATGGGGAGGGGCAGAGAGGAAGACAGACGATCTGAAGCGGGCTCTGTGCTGACAGGCTGACAGCTGCAAGCCTGACGTGGGGCTCCAACTCACACACCGCGAGATCACGACATGAGCCTAAGTCGGAAGCTCAACCTACCCGAGCCGTCCAGGTGCCCCAATACTGATCCTTAATAAGATGATAATATTTGTCCTCCCACTATTAATACTATACCATTCTAAAAATAGTACTTCTACTAATTTTATGTCAACCTAGTAAGAAAGTAAAGCTTAGATATTTTGGTTATTTGACAAGTATATTTAATATACTAAAAAATGCCTAGAAACTTAAAGACATGGAGAGGAAAAAAGGTTAGGCCCTGATATATCTAGTTCCAGTGTGACACAGAAGTGAGTTAAAGTCCAGTTCTGCCATGCAGTAGTCATGTGATGCTACAGATAACAGTTTGTTGACATTAGAAAGCAAGTTGGAATCTAAAGATCCCTGTCTAGGAACTGTCAGTACTTGATGAGGGATGCAGGAAATACAACTGGCAAACCACAGACAAGTCATAGGTATTACCTCAAAAGCTGAATAGCAAGCAATAAATCATGCTTTGCACAGTAATAATGTTATCACAAACAGGTTCTCTGCATGTATTAAATTAGGTTAACAATGATGGAAGCTCACAATGTATGTTGCACATTGGAACATGTGCTGTCTTCCCTTCCAAACCTGAATATGTGAAGAAAAAGAACTTCTAAAAATGTTTTCCAAAGTAGCCACATGGTGGCAGACTTTAACCAGAAAGGGGCTGTTTCTAAAAAGCCATTTACAATACCATCTTTTCCTTTAGATGATTTGTAAAAGTCAGAAGTTTATAAAATTAAACCCAGAACAGGCACTATATCTTTAATCATATTTATACTTTAGAAACGTGAAAAGTGAATTTCGGGTATTGAGGAGAATTCTGTTTTGGTATCATATGGGGTGGGAAAGGGGTTCTTTCTCATGTCTCAGAGATGTTGCTCTGTAGGGTAGAAGATGTGCATTTCCTTTCACTGTATAGTTTTTCTCCTCCAAACCTTTTTTTTTTTCACCAGGTAGAGATAAGTTCTGTCTAATAGAAAAAAAATTGTATTAGAAGAGTTTAAAGTTGTTTTTTTTTCTGGTAATGAACATTTTTTTTGTTAATTTTTTTTTTCAACGTTTATTTATTTTTGGGACAGAGAGAGACAGAGCATGAATGGGGGAGGGGCAGAGAGAGAGGGAGACACAGAATTGGAACCAGGCTCCCGGCTCTGAGCCATCAGCCCAGAGCCTGACGCGGGGCTCGAACTCACGGACCGCGGGATCGTGACCTGGCTGAAGTCGGACGCTTAACCGACTGCGCCACCCAGGCGCCCCCGTATTAGAAGAGTTTAAGAGCATGAATATTAGAATCAAAATCACAAAAGTTAGTAAGTCTTTATTCTGGCTTCACTCGGTACATTTTCCAGTCACCTCCCTCAAGTTTCTTAATGTTTCTTGCCTCAATTTTCTTATCTGTAAAATGGGAGTAATAAAGACAATTGCCTCAAAGGTTTGTTGTGAGAGCTGACTGCATGTGGAGCACTGGGAAGAGGACTTGCACAAAGCAAACGCACCATGCATGCTGTTAATAACATTAATATTAGTTATCATTTACAAAATGAGGGGCTATTAAGGAATGAGGGGCTATTAAGCTCATCATCCAACTGAAAATTAGAAAAATGTCACAGAGTGAATTTGATTTGCAGAATTGTGGAATAGCTCAATGTCTGGAAACCTTACACCAGCACATATTCCCTTTTCCTTCCCTAGTATCCTTCTGCTTTTCTATTCCAGGTTCATGCCACCCTCCACCCCCACCCCCGGCAGTGACTCTCCCCAGGGACGCGCAGACACGCATGAGCACACACACCAGCTTAAAGAAGAGTGATGCAAGGTATTGCATCTGGAAACATCAAAGAATGAGGATGCTGTGGTAAGAATTTAAAAACAAAGGCAGTTGTCGCAAAAGTGATACTGAATAAAAGAGGGTTGAAAAAATGCCACTAGAGCAAATCCCCTTTTCTCAACTTTTACTCAGTGCTCAGGCGAGGGAGAGACATAGAGGAATATGTAAATATGGAACCAAGAATTTTCTGTTTTTCTTAGAATTCACTCTATCTGGTAAAATCAGATAGTTGTTGGGTCCAGAAGTTATAGTAAGAAAAACCACAAAAAGAATGGCCATTAAGGAACAGAGAGAATGCCGATTGAAATTATAAAAATTTTTCGATATTTCTTATCCTCCTTGAGAAGGACATGAACAAAGTTCCAAGAATTTAAATGAGAATGGCCTTTAGCTTATGGAGAGAGTTAAATACAAAAAATATTGTTCATTTCTTCCTTCCTTCATTCATTTACTCATCCGTCTGGTTATACAAAAAACATTTACGAGACCCTGTCATGACTTAGAAGGTAGTGGGTGCGCTGAGTGTACGTCTGTGTGCATCGTTTGAGTAAACGTGAACGTGATGGTTTAGCGATGGGAAAGCTACGGGAAAAGATGGGAAAACTGAAAGCTGGGATAGGAGAGTTAACTAAGCACAATGTATATGTCAATTACAAAACAATAAAACAAAATTTAGAAATTCCTATAATGGAAACAATTTTATAAAATAAGAAAACATTTTCTACCATGGAAAACTTACAAACTGATTATGTGGCACAAGTATTAAGTTGCATTTATAAGGACCATAGCATTCTCTATGGTTCCAGCATTTAATAAGTGATCACAAAAAAAACTAGAAAAAATTCTCCAGAGTATAAAATATTTACCTTCTTTCCCTTCATGCATTTTATTAAAAACTCACTGTTATCTATTTAAAAATGTCTTCTTTTTATTAAATTTTTCTTCAAATGCTCAACTCACATGACTCTGTTATCAGAATATATTAGTAGTCTGCCACTAGTCTAGATTTTACCTTTTTCTGCATCAAAGTAATTTTCCCTACTGTTGATTCTTCCTTTCATATGTATCCTCCTTTTAGAGCACATAAATCAAGTTTTCCCTCTGGCTTAGCCTAAGGTGAAAAGGCATACCACCCTTCTCTCCACAGTGGAGACGGTTGTGTACTGGGAAAGGCATGACAAATGAGCTTTTCAAAATACAACTTCCAGGGGCGCCTGGGTGGCTCATTTGGTTGAGTGTCTGACTCTTGGTTTTGACTCAGGTGGTAATCCCAGGTTCATGGGATCGAGCCCCATATCAGGCTCCACACTCAGCTTAAGATTCTCTCTCTTTCTCCCTTTGCCCCTCTCCCTTGCTCATGCTCTCTCTCTCTTAAAAGAAGAAGAAGAAGAAGAAGAAGAAGAAGAAGAAGAAGAAGAAGAAGAAAATCAACTTCAGATCTTCAAATCTAATTTTACTCTTCTCTTCTGTAGGCTGGGTATGGGTGATAGGCTGATGCTGACAGAAATAAATTCACAGTGTTCTGAGTAGGTGGTCTATTACCTCACTTTAGAATATGAAGGTTTTTGAGAGTTTATTATATTGACCTCATCATTTGGAACTTTTGCACAACTATAATACAATGGAAATTTCATATTTAAATCTTATGCTATACATATTTGGATTTTATTAAACTGAAAAGGTGTGCAATAAAAATTTTTTAGACAGCATTTAGTAGTTAACATAGGAGCTTGATAGTCGGTTTAGATTTGAATGCAGGGTGAGATTATTATTAGCTGTGTAGACTTGGGCAAATTTCTTAACTTCAGAGTCTCATTCTCTTTATGTTTAAGAGGGAATAATAAAAAAAATTGTTATTGTATTGAATTAAATGACATAATGCATAAAAATGCTTAACAGTTTCTATCATATGAAACTCATTTAATAAATAGTAGGTTTTAAGGGGCGCCGGGTTGGCTCAGTTGGTTAAGCGTCCAACTTCAGCTCAGGTCATGATTTCACGGTTTGTGAGTTCGAGTGCCACGTCAGGCTCTGTGCTGACAGCTCAGAGCCTGGAGCCTGCTTCTGATCCTGTGTCTCCTTCTCTCTCTAACCCTTCCCTGTTTGTGCTCTCTCTCTCTCTCTGTCTCTCTCTTTAAAAAATAAAATAAACATTTCAAAAAAAATGTTTAATAAATAAATGGTAGCTTTTAAGACATCTACATTTAATTGTTCTTCTGCAACCATGCTTTCACTCCTCAAATAGCTCCTGTACACTACTATCAAATTGATGTTCTAAATATCCCACATCCATCACATGCTTAATTAATTTACGGATGAACAACGCTTCCTTGGCTGAAATCAAATGTAAATGTTTTAACCTGACAGTCAATCCTGTCTGACCTCTTCACCAAACCCTCTGTGGAGTCGTATCTTTACTCCCAATTTTCTCTCTACCTTCCTCAGTCTATTTATAATGTTCCATGTGAATTCTTTACTTTCCTACTTTGTTTATAGTGTTTTCCCTGTCAGAACATTTCCCCTTTTTAAAAATTACCAAATTTTACCCATTCCAAAGCTTACAAGTCTTCCCTGACCTTTCAAGCCTGTTCTATTCTCAAACTTATTTCATAAATTTCTTTTTTTTTTTCTCTCTTAATTGGCATACGATCCAATCTGAGTTGCTCTTTCTTGCAGAGGGGGTTGACATCTAGGGGCTTGGGATACTGGGAACTAAACAGACTTTCAGGGACCCCATTATGGAAGCCAGAAATGTGAGGCGTTGGCTCCCCGTGGAGTAAACCTTCACTGGTGGGAAATATGTGATAAATTCCATTCCCTTTCTCTCTCCTGTGGACCCCTCCGAGAGTAATCCCCCTCTCAGTCATTGTGTAAACATGGCTGCCAGTGACCTGCTATATCTCAGAGATTATCTTAAAGAAGTAGCCAGTACTGTCATATCTCTTATCACACATATAGCATTTCATCTTTCTGAGCCTTGTTCTGTTTTCTTTCCTTATTTTTCCATCATCCTAGTCTGACTTTATATCTCTCAGATAAAGGGTTAATACTTAATCTAAAAATCAGGGTCTGTTCTCTAAAGGACCGAGGCCAAGACAACTGTGAAAAGTCCTTTTCTCAATGCCTAAAATTATGTATCTACGGTATACATTGAGCACTTAATAATTTTCTCTTCTGTAATTTCATATGCATTATTATTTCCCTTTTTTTATGCTAACATCAACCAGCCAGATTATGCCTTCTTTATGAGAAGAGTTCATACTGTTTTATTTTCCTTTAGCACACTGTTCAGTAAGTTTATGTCCTCCAAAGAAGCTTGCTATCTATTTTTATAAGAAATATGTTACTAGTAGAAGCTATTTATAGCTACTCAGTTATACCAATTACACCAGTATTTTCTATTAGAAATAGAAATTTTTATAAAAAATTCACTGCACTGAAAAGGATTTATTTCTATGTGTTTATAGACCCAAAATATTTACAGATTTTTAAGGTTAAAATATTTTTAAAGACAAAGGCAAACCATCTTCACTTAAACCACACTTTGTAGTTCTCTAATTCTTACTTAACTTCAGACCCCCAAATGAACCAATATTTTAAAAGCAATATTTAGCAGGTAGTGATAGTAAACCAGGAATAGAGTGCAGAGGATTTGTCTATAATAAAATGGAAAAGTGAGACTCTTCACAAGACAAATAAAGACAAACAGACAAGCCAAGGAAGAAAATTGCTCCATTAAAAAGCATTTTAAAAGTTTCTCTGGCATTGTTTCTACATTGCCTTAGGCCAAATTTGTTAATTCTGGAACGTTACAGAAGACAAAAGAAAAATGACTCTTGTAAGAACTTCGGGATAATTAAACCTAGTGAATATGCATCATTATGTTGGGTTGATGGTATTTTGACATAGTTCGAAGATTAGTATCTAGAAATGTCAATTCTCTTGAGCTGGAATAGCTGAGCATTAGCATTGAGAAGAACTTTGGAAATAACCTATTCCAATCCAACACATGAAGGACCTCAGACAGAAGAAGGTAAAATGATGCACCTGAACTATACAGCTAGGAAATGGAAGAACCAATTTTAGAATTCATGCATCCTGAGGGTTGGTACAGTGCCCTGTAAAGTAAATTGTTATTTCTCAGTTGTTTAAAATAAAATAAGTCAAATGCTCTATAATGACTATTATATCATTTAGAACTAGAGCTATCTTTAAAAAGCATATAACCGAACCTTGGAGTTGGTGATGTAAAATTTTAGAAATGACACCTGGAAAACTTAAACAAAAACCTCCTTGGAGGTTGTTTTAAAGAAATAAGAAGATCTAAGTGGTGCCTGGGTGGCTCAGTTGGTTAAACATCAGACTTTGGCTCAGGTCATGATCTCGTAGTTTGTGGGTTCAAGCCCCACGTCAGGCTCTGTACTGACAACTCAGAGCCTGGAGCCTACTTCAGAGTCTGTCTCCATCTCTCTCTGTGCTTCCCCTTCCCACTCTGTCTGTCTTTCTCTCTCTCTGTCTCTCTCTCTCTCTCTCTCTCTCTCAAAAATAAATAAGCATTAAAAAAATAAGAGCTTTGGATAACTGCATTGTACTAGTGAAAATTTATTTTTAAATCTAATATTTTAAAATGTAGTTTGTAAAGTAAGGCTATCACAATATAGAATACATGTGGGTATTAACTTATAATTCAGTATCAAGCAATGGAACTAGTGATCACATTGTATATATCAGTGTCTTATAAACTCAATCAATAGTTAATAAATATCGACTGTTTAAATTACCAGTCTATATACAACGTCGATTGAAAAAATTGGAAAAAGTATGGAGAAAATTGATTGATTCTACATATAAGACTCCTATTAATATTCTAAAAGGCTGTATCAGAGGCTTAGAATGAATTCTAGTTTCCTGGAATGGGAAATGAAGAAATGAAAATAAAAGAACAAATAGGGAATAATTTTTAGAGCAGAGTCACTATTTGAATCTAAAATAAAGATACTTCTGTTGATGGCTTCCTAGTAGTCTCTCTCTCTCTCTCTCTCTCTCAATGAATAAAAAGAGCAGTTTTAGGTTGCCAACAAAATTGAGAGAAAAGTGCAGAGATATACCTTCCACCTCCATACGAGTGCAACCTCCCTCATAATCAACATTCCACACCGCAGTGGTATATTTGTTACAATTGATGAACCTACATTGATAAATCATAATCACTCAAAGTCTGTAGTTTGCATTAAGGTTTACTATTGGTTTTATACACTTTATGGGCTTGGGCAAATATATAATGACATGCATCTATCATTGGAGTGTCATACACAATAGTTTGGTCACCTGTGCTCTGCCTATTCATCTCCCCCTCCCTCATAACTAACCCCTGGCCATCATAGGTCTTTTTACTGTCTCCATAATTTTGTCTTTTCCAGAATGCCATATAGTTAGAATCATACACTATGTAGCCTTTCCGGATTGGCTTCTTTCACTTAGTAATATGTTTTTAAGATACTTCATGTCTTTCCATGGCTTGATAGCTCATTTCTTTTAATGCTGAATAATATTCCATTGTCTGGATGTACTACAGTTTCTTTATCTACTTGCCTACTGAAGGACCTCTTGGTTGCTTCTAAGTTTTGGCAATTATGAATAAAACTGCTATCAACAGCTGTGAAAAGAATTTTGGGTGGACATAAGTTTTCCAATTGTTTAGGTAAATTATACCAAGAATTGCAAATGCTGAATCACATACTAAAAATATGTTAAGCTTTGTAAGAAACTGCCAAACTGTCTACCAAAATGCATGTATCATTTCATATTTCCAACAGCAATGATTGAGAGTTTCTGTTACTCTCTATCTTTGCCAGCATTTAGTATTATCAGTATTTTGGATTTTGTCCATTCAAATAGTATCTTATTGTTGTTTTAATTTGTAATTTCCTAGTGAGATAAGATGATGAACATCTTTTTATATGCTTACTCACTATCTGTATATCTTCTTTGGGAAAATGTCTGTGCAGGTCTTTGGCCCATTTTTTAATTAAGTATTCATTTTCTTATTATCAGATTTAAAATATTTCTATATTTAATTACAGTCATTTAGCAAACATGTCTTTTGCAAATATTTTTTCCCAGTCTGTGGTTTGTCTTCTCACTCTTTTGACATTGTCTTTCACAGAACAGAAGCTTTTCATTTTAACAAGGTATAGCTTATCAACTATTTCTTTCATTGACCATAACTTTGGTGTTGTATCTAAAAAGTAACTACCATACTCAAGATCATTTGGGTGTTCTCCTACATTATCTGCAAGAGTTTTATAATTTAGCATTTACTTTTAGGTATATGATCCATTTTGAGTTAGTTTTTGTGAAGAGTATAAGATCTGTGTCTAGATTCATTTTTCCCCCCATGTGGATATCTAGTTTTTTCAGCACTATTTTTTGAAAAGACTATCTTTGTTCCTTGTATTGCCTTATTTTGTTGTTAAAAATCAGTTGATTATATTTGGATGGGTGTATTTCTAGATTCTTTATTCTGTTCTATTGACCAATTTGTCTATTTATTTATTGTTATGCCACCCTCTCTTGATTACTTTTAGTAAATCATCTTTTAGTAAATCATCTAGTTGGGGAGTGTTAGTCCTTCAACTTGGTTTTTATCCTTCAACAATGAGTTGGATGTTCTGGGTCTTTTTCCTCTCCATATAAACTTTAGAGTATTACATCTTCCTACTCATACACATGGAATTATCTCTCCATTCATTTGGTTCTTCATTGATATTTGTCATCAGGGTTTTGTAGTTTTCCTCAAAGTTCTTGTACACATTTTATTAGTTTTATATCAAAATATTTCATTTTTGTGGGGCTATTGTAAATTGTAATGTGTTTCAAATTCCAGTGTTCATTAATGTTATATAGGAAGCCATTGGCGTTTGTATATTAACCTTGTATCCTACAACCTTGCTATAATCACTTATTAGTTCTAAGATTTTTGTTGTTGTTGATTCTTTTGGATTTCCTACTTAGATTATTATGTCATCTGTGAGCAAAGGTAATTTTATTTCTTCCTTCCCAATCAGGATGCCATTTGTTTCTTTTTCTTGTTTTATTGCATTGGCTGGAACTTCCATTATGAAATTGAAAAGCAGAGGTGAGAGGGAAAAATTCTTACCTTGTTCCTTGTTTGAAGCAGGAAAGCTTCAAGTTTGTCACCATTAAGTATGATATTAGTTATAAGTATTTTTTTTGTAGATTCTTCTTATCATGTTGAGGAAGTCTTCTATTCTTAGTTCTGAGAGTTGTTATCATGAAAAGGTATTGGCTTTTATTAAATATTTTTTCTTCACCTATTAATATAATCATTTGATATTTCTTCTTTAGACTATGTGTAGTATTACATTAATTAGTTTCATACAATAACATCTTCATTATTCTTAAATTTCTATATTGTTGAAATGTCTGTCATTTGTTGTATACAATTTTGTACATAGCTTCTTATGTAGCACACATCTGCCACATGGAGGAGTCATTCTTTTATTCAATATTTGTTGAACATCTACTTGGTGTCAATCATCATTCTCATGACTAGGCCTATAGCAATAAAGAAAACAGAATAGGTTTAGGTAGCTATAAATATTGTGTATTGCCACTCCTCCACTAAAATTTATGTATCTATCTAATATTTATTTTATATGTAAGCACATAGTATATAGAGTATATTATATGCTGATAAAGATTGAGGAGAAAAAAAAGCAGCAAATGTAGGGGTTACAATTAGATCAGTTTTTGGTTAGTCTCTTGGAATATTAAATAGAAGAATCAGGGAGGACCTTACTATAAAAACGGTATTTGAATAAAAACCTGAAGATATTGAGAGAGTTTCTCCTGTAAGCATCTAGTAGACAATCAGATACCGGATCCATGAATGCCTGGTGGAGGTGGTCCTGAAGCAATAGTATGTCTGGCATATTCAAGGAACGAGAAAGCCAACGTGGCTGTAGTGAAACAAATGAGAAAAAAAGAGAGACAGAGAGCCAACAGGGTGGTAGGGGATGAATCATGTAGGGACTTTGAATTTAATCTTCATTTTAATCTTTTGTATTGATTTTCTTCAAATTAAATTAATTAAATAATATATTACATTTCTTGAGATAAACAGAACCAGAATGTGTGTGTGTGTGTGTGTATGTGCACATATGTATATAATGTATAATTATATGTATATATTATATGTATATATATTAAAAGGAATTGGCTTAGGCAGTTATGTAGGGTGGCAAGTCCAAAGATTTTCTATCAGCAAACTGGAGACCCAGAAGACCAGATTTATCAGTTTAAATGCAAAGGCAGGAAAAGCCAAGTCAGGCTCTAAGAAAGTCAGACAAAAGTAATTCACTTTTACTCAGTCTTTTGTTCTCCATTGGATGAGGTCTACCTAAATTAGGGTGAACATTCTGCTTTATTCAGTACACTGATTCATATGTTATCCTCATTCAGAAATACCCTCAAAGACACACCCAGAATAATATTTGACCTAATGACCTAATGTATTGCCCAGTCAAGTCAACACACAAAATTCATCATCACGAGTGTTATTCCTTATGAATATTTCTATAACTAAATTACTATTTAGAAGAAATTAGGTACTGATTTTGCCACCTCATAAGTGACTTCTGGATAAAGGCATTCTATATTCCATGTATAATATTAACAATAATATGTCAATTATCTTGAAAATTTTACCAGGATTCCAAAATTCATGACTCTTCCTATACCATTTTAAAGATTCAAGCAATTATACCTTTAAGTAGTCCACATGACAGTCAACATTTCTTTTCTTCCCTAACCTTCTCATTCACTGTCTAAATGGAGCCTTTAAATGTTCATTATGGAGAAACTAGGCAACATTCTTCAGAGCTTTATAAGCAATAGCCTAAGAAGTCAGAGGTTTGAAACCTGCTCTTCAAATGATATGGTGTCCATGTGCTCACTGCTTAATACTGTGACTCAATGTGCATTGTGTTACCTCAAAAAAACCCACTTGTTATGGGTGCCTGGGTAACTCGGTTGAGTGTCCAATTTTGACTCAGGCCCTGATCTCATGGATCGTGGGTTCCAGCATTGCATTGGGCTCTCTGCTGTCAGCACAGAGCCCACTTCAGATCCTCTGTCTCCCTCTCTCTGTCCCTTCCCTGCTTATGTGTATTCTCTCTCTCTCTCTCTCTCTCTCTCTCTCAAAAATAAATAAACATTAAAAAATTAAAAAATAACCCACTTCTTAAAAATATTTATAGGTAATTATGTTGACTTTTCAAATAGATGCAATTATATTCAATAATTATAGCTACTTATTTGTCTTCAAAAAACTCTGGTCTAAAAATTATATTTGTATATTAAAAATGCAATGAACTTAATTAGAATAATCTTGCTTATGTTTGTTTGCTTTGTTGTACTCATATTTTTATTTCTTCTTTAATGAAAACATCTAAAACATTATAGTTCAGACATTTGTATTTCTTTTTAAAATTAACTTTATCATCTTGGGGTTATTGAATTATCCTCCAAAGGGTCACCAGAGCCAGCTTGCACTGAATTTTAAGAGCAATTATAGGCCCTTTCGGAATATGGCGGTATAGGAGGACGCTGGGCTCACCACGTCCTGCAAAGCACTTAGATTCCACCCACACCTGCCTAAATAACCCAGAAAACTGCCAGAAGACTAGCAGAATGGATTCTCCAGAGCCAAGCATAGACAAGAGGCCCACAGAAGAGGGTAGGAAGGGCAAAGAGGCAGTGTGCACTACACAGACTGGCGGGAGGGAGCCCAGGGAAGAGGAGCAGCCCACGGGCAAAGCAAAACAGAGCCCCCAAGTCTGGCTTGCAAAAGCAGAGGCGCCAGAGGGAGTGTGTTCTGACAGCAAGCAGGACTTAACATCTGGAAGGTTATAAGTTAACAGCTCTGCTCAGAGAGCAGGAGGGCTGGAGGACAACGGGAGGGAGAGAATTTGAGCCCCCGACAACAGCGCTCATGTGGCCAGGAACAAAGGCGCTCGCCAGCTCCATCTCCCTCGCCCATTCCCCCAGCCAAATTCCCAAAGGGAATCAGTTCCTGTCAGGGAACTTGCTTGCACTGCGCAAACACCCAACACTGTGCTTCTGCGGATCTATCCCTCCAGCGGCAGGTCTGACTCCCTCCCAGTGCTGCAGGGCCCCTCCTGAAGCAGATCACCAAAGGATAAGAGAGCTGAGACTGCCCCTCCCGCCCCTGTGCACCTTGCCGAATCACCCCAGCTAATACACAAGATCCCCAGCACCACAAGCCTGGCGATGTGCAAGTAGCCCAGACGGGCCACGCCACCCCACAGAGAATCCTGCCCCTAGGAGAGGGGAAGAGAAGGCACACACCAGTCTGACTGTGGCCCCAGTGGTGGGCTGGGGGCAGACATCAGGTCTGACTGTGGCCCCGCCTACCAACGCAAGTTATTCCAGACAGTACAGTGGAAGTGCCCTGCAGTTTCGCACCACTAGAGGGACTATCCAAAATGACGAAACGGAAGAATTCCCCTCAAAAAAACCTCCAGGAAACAACGACAGCTAACAAACTGATCAAAAAACGACTTAAACAATATAACAGAAAGTGAATATAGAATAATAGTCATAAAATTAATCGCTGGGCTTGAAAACAGTATAGAGGACAGCAGAGAATCTCTTGCTATAGAGATCAAGGGACTAAGGAACAACCAGGAGAAGCTAAAAAATGCTATTAATGAGCTACAAAATAAAATGGAGATGACCACAACTCGGATTGAAGAAGCAGAGGACAGAATAGTTGAACTAGAAGATAAAATTATGGAAAAAGAAGAAGCTGAGAAAAAGAGAGATAAAAAAATCCAGGAGTATGAAGGGAAAATTAGAACTACATGATGCACTAAAGAGAAATAATCTACGCATAATTGGCATTCCAGAGGAAGAAGAGAGAGGGAAAGGTGCTGAAGGTGTACTTCAAGAAATCATACCTGAGAACTTCCCTGATCTGGAGAAGGAAAAAGGCATGAAATCCAAGAAGCACAAAGAACTCCCTTCAGACGTAACTTGAATCGATCTTCTGCACAATGTATCATAGTGAAACTGGCAAAATACAAGGATAAGAGAAAATTCTGAAAGCAGCTAGGCATAAACGTGCTGTAACATATAAAGGGTATATATAACCGATAAGACTTGTGACAGATCTCTCTACTGAAACCTGGCAGGCCAGAAAGGAATGGCAGGAAATCTTCAATGTGATTAACAGAAAAAATATGCAGCCGAGAAACCTTTATCCAGCAAATCTGTCATTTAGAATAGAAGGAGAGATAAAGGTCTTTCCAAACAAACAAAAACTGAAGGAATTCGTCACCACTAAACCAGCTCTACAAGAGATCCTAAGGGGGATCCTGTGAGACAAAGTACGAGACCTCGCTACAAGCATGAAACCTACAGACATCACAATGACTCTAAACCCGTATCTTTCTATAATAACACTGAATGTAAATGGACTAACTGTGCCAACCAAAAGACATAGGGTATCAGAATAGATAAAAAAACAAGACCCATCTATTTGCTGTCTGCAAGAGACTCATTTTAGACCTGAGGACACCTTCAGATTGAAAGTGAGGGGATGGAGAACTATTTATCGTGCTACTGGAAGTCAAAAGAAAGCTGGAGTAGCCATACTTATATCAGACAAACTAGACTTTAAATTAAAGGTTGTAACAAGAGGGGCGCCTGGGTGGCACAGTCGGTTAAGCGTCCGACTTCAACCAGGTCACGATCTCGCACTCCGTGAGTTCGAGCCCCGCGTCGGGCTCTGGGCTGATGGCTCACAGCCTGGAGCCTGTTTCCGATTCTGTGTCTCCCTCTCTCTCTGCCCCTCCCCCGTTCATGCTCTGTCTCTCTCTGTCCCCAAAATAAATAAACGTTGAAAAAAAAAATTAAAAAAAAAAAAAAAAAGGTTGTAACAAGAGATGAATAAGGGCATTATATAATAATGACAGGGTCTATCCATCAAGAAGAACTAACAATTATAAATGTCTATGCGCCGAATATGGGAGCCCCCAAATTTATAAAACAATTACTCACAAACATAAGCAACCTTACTGACAAGAATGTGGTAATTGCAGGGGACTTTAACACTCTACTTACAACAATGGATAGATCATCTAGACACACGGTCAATAGAGAAAAAAGGGCCCTGAATGATACATTGGATCAGATGGACTTGACAGATATATTTAGAACTCTGCATCCCAAAGCAACAGAATATACTTTCTTCTCGAGTGCACATGGAACATTCTCCAAGATAGATCACATATTGGGTCACAAAACAGCCCTTCATAAGTATACAAGAATTGAGATCATACCATGCATACTTTCGGACCACAATGCTATGAAGCTTGAAATCAACCACAGGAAAAAGTCTGGAAAACCTCCAAAAGCATGGAGGTCAAAGAACACCCTACTAAAGAATGAATGGGTCAACCAGGCAATTAGAAAAGAAATTTAAAAAATATATGGAAACAAACGAAATGAAAATACAACAATCCAAATGTTTTGGGATGCAGTGAAGGAAGTCCTGAGAGGAAAATACATTGCAATCCAGGCCTATATCAAGAAACAAGAAAAATCCCAAATACAAAATCTAACAGCACACCTAAAGGAAATAGAAGCAGAGCAGCAAAGACACCCCAAACCGAGCAGAAGAAGAGAAATAATAAAGATCAGAGCAGAAATAAACAATATAGAATCTAAAAAACTGTAGAGCAGATCAATGAAACCAAGAGTTGTTTTTTTTGAAAAAATAAACAAAATTGGTAAACCTCTAGCCAGGCTTCTCAAAAAGAAAAGGGAGATGACCCAAATAGATAAAATCATGAATGAAAATGGAATTATTACAACTAATCCCTCAGAAATACAAGCAGTTATCTGGGAATACTACGAAAAATTATATGCCAACAAACTGGACAACCGGGAAGAAATGGACAAATTCCTAAACACCCACACACTTCCAAAACTCAATCAGGAGGCAATAGAAAGCTTGAAGAGACCCATAACCAGTGAAGAAATTGAATCGGTTATCAAAAATCTCCCAACAAATAAGAGTCCAGGACCAGATGGCTTCCCTGGGGAATTCTACCAGACATTTAAAGCAGAGATAATACCTATCCTTCTTAAGCTATTCCAAAAAATAGAAAGGGAAGGAAAACTTCCAGACTCATTCTATGAAGTCAGTATTACTTTGATTCCTAAACCAGACATAGACCCAGTAAAAAAAGAGAACTACAGGCCAATATCCCTGATGAATATGGATGCCAAAATTCTCAATAAGATACTAGCAAATCGAATTCAACAGCATATAAAAAGAATTACTCACCATGATCAAGTGAGATTCATTCCTGGGACGCAGGGCTGGTTCAACATTCGCAAATCAATCAACGTGATACATCACATTAATAAGAGAAAAGATAAGAACCATATGATCCTGTCAATCGATGCAGAAAAGGCCTTTGACAAAATTCAGCACCCGTTCTTAATAAAAACCCTCGAGAAAGTCGGAATAGAAGGAACATACTTAAATATCATAAAAGCCATTTATGAAAAGCCCACAGCTAACATCATCCTCAATGGGGAAAAACTGAGAGCTTTTTCCCTGAGATCAGGAACACGACAGGGATGCCCACACTCACCGTTGTTGTTTAACATAGTGTTGGAAGTTCTAGCATCAGCAATCAGACAACAAAAGGAAATCAAACGCATCCAAATTGGCAAAGATGAAGTCAAGCTTTCGCTTTTTGCAGATGACATGATATTATACATGGAAAATCCGACAGACTCCACCAAAAGTCTGCTAGAACTGATACATGAATTCAGCAAAGTTGCAAGATACAAAATCAATGTACAGAAATCAGTTGCATTCTTATACATAATAATGAAGCAACAGAAAGACAAATAAAGAAACTGATCCCATTCACAATTACACCAAGAAGCATAAAATACCTAGGAATAAATCTAACCAAAGATGTAAAAGATCTGTATGCTGAAAACTATAGAAAGCTTATGAAGGAAATTGAAGAAGATATAAAGAAATAGAAAAACTTTCCGTGCTCATGGATTGGAAGAATAAATATTGTTAAAATGTCAATAATACCGAAAACTATCTACACACTCAATGCAATCCCAATCAGAACTGCACCAGCATTTTTCTCGAAGCTAGAACAAGCGATCCTAAAATTCATATGGAACCACAAAAGGCCCCGAATAGCCAAAGTAATTTTGAAGAAGACCAAAGCAGGAGGCATCACAATCCCAGACTTTAGCCTCTACTACAAAGCTGTAATCATCAAGACAGCATAGTATTGGCACAAAAACAGACACATAGACCAGTGGAATAGAATAGAAACCCCACAACTAGACCCACGAAAGTATGGCCAACTAATCTTTGACAAAGCAGGAAAGAATATCCAATGGAAAAAAGACAGTCTCTTTAACAAATGGTGCTGGGAGAACTGGACAGCAACATGCAGAAGAATGAAACTAGACCACTTTCTTATACCATTCACAAAAATAAAATCAAAATGGATAAAGGACCTGAATGTGAGACAAGAAACCATCAAAACCCTAGAGGAGAAAGCAGGAAAAGACCTCTCTGACCTCAGCTGTAGCAATTTCTTACTTGACACATCACCAAAGGCAAGGGAATTAAAAGCAAAAATGAACTATGGGACCTCATGAAGATAAAAAGCTTCTGCACAGCAAAGGAAACAATCAACAAAATTAAAAGGCAACCAACGGAATGGGAAAAGATATTTGCAAATGACATATCGGACAAACGGCTTGTATCCAAAATCTATAAAGAACTCAGCAAACTTCACACCTGAAAAACAATCCAGTGAAGAAATGGGCAGAAAACATGAATAGACACTTCTGTAAAGAAGACATCCGGATGGTCAACAAGCACATGAAAAGATGCTCAAATCGCTCCTCATCAGGGAAATACAAATCAAAACCACACTCAGATATCACCTCACGCCAGTCAGAGTGGCCAAAATGAACAAAACAGGAGACTATAGATGTTGGAGAGGATGTGGAGAAACGGGAACCCTCTTGCACTGTTGGTGGGAATGCAAACTGGTGCAGCCACTCTGGAAAACAGTGTGGAGGTTTCTCAAAAAATTAAAAATAGACCTACCCTATGACCCAGCAATAGCACTGCTAGGAATTTACGCAAGTGGTACAGGAGTACTGATGCATAGGGGCACTTGTACCCCAATGTTTATAGCAGCACTCTCAACAATAGCCAAATTATGGAAAGAGCCTAAATGTCCATCAACTGATGAATGGATAAAGAAATTGTGGTTTATATACACAATGGAGTACTACGTGGCAATGAGAAAGAATGAAATATGGCCCTTTGTAGCAACGTGGATGGAAATGGGGAGTGTTATCCTAAGTGAAATAAGCCATACAGAGAAAGACAGATAACATATGTTTTCACTCTTATGTGGATCCTGAGAAACTTATCAGAAACTCATGGGGGAGGGGAAGGAAAAAAAAAAAAGAGGTTAGAGTGGGAGAGAGCCAAAGCATAAGAGACTCTTAAAAACTGAGAACAAACTGAGGGTTGATGGGGGTGGGAGGGAGGGGAGGGTTGGTGATGGGTATTGAGGAGGGCACTTTTTGGGATGAGCACTGGGTATTATATGGAAACCATTTTGATAATAAATTTCATATATTAAAAAATTTAAAAAAATAAATAAATTTAAAAACTGAAACAAGAGCAATTATATATATATATATGTATATATACATATATGTATATATACATTCATTGCTACCCCATGTTCATGTTGTCATGTTGGAATAGCTTGAAATCAACAATGATGAGAGTATATATAGTATATAAATGGACAAAAACAACATATCACACATCCTCCCATCCCACATCCTACAAGCTGGTTGTTGAACATTACCACTTATTAGTCTTATTGACGGATATTTTTTGAATGAATATACAGATGACAATTCATTACATTTAAAACACTGATTCTCGGGGCGCCTGGGTGGCGCAGTCGGTTAAGCGTCCGACTTCAGCCAGGTCACGATCTCGCGGTCCGTGAGTTCGAGCCCCGCGTCGGGCTCTAGGCTGATGGCTCAGAGCCTGGAGCCTGTTTCCGATTCTGTGTCTCCCTCTCTCTCTGCCCCTCGCCGGTTCATGCTCTGTCTCTCTCTGTCCCAAAAATAAATAAACGTTGAAAAAAAAAATTAAAAAAAAAAATAAAACACTGATTCTCTTTTTAATGAAACCTAAAATAATTAACAAATTTTATAATGTTATGTAGTCAAAATGGAAATCTTTGCCATTTTTTAGCTGCTAAGTTTTTGGTCACCTTTTAAATATTCAGAGTAGAAAGTGTATTAAATTAAATAAATATAATAAATGTAAATAATATTACCTATTCCAAATAATTTTATTAAATATTGAATAATTATGCAAATGCTTATTTCAATATCTGCCATATATTAAGTGCTTAATATATGTTTTTGCTAATACTAGCAGGATTAGAAATAATCACATTTATAGTAAAAGAATATGATGCCACTGTCTCCTCCCCCATGCACCCCATCCCCATATATTCCAACTGATCAAAGAAAATTTATGGAATTGCATGTGAAGACATTGATTTGTATGTATAAAACAATATCAGAATTTACACTAGAATAGCATAAACTTCTAGTCATCTCTTACATAAACTTACATGCAAACATGCATCCTATGAACACAAATATAAATGTACTTATTTTTAATGGGATTATGCCATGCTTTTAAATTTTTTATTATGTTTTATTATCATTTAAATGTTTGCTTTATTTTTGAGAGACAGAAAGAAAGAGAGAAAGATAGAGAGCAGGAGCAGGGATGGGAAGAAATAGAGAGGGACAGAGGATCCAAAGCAGGCTCTGTGCTGACAGCAGTGAGCCCGATGTGGGGTTTGAACTTACTAACTGTGAGATCACGACTTGAGCCGAAGTCAGCCACTCTACTGACTGAGCCACCCAGGTACCCCTTAAAACGTTTTGAAAACCTAATATAACATGGAATATTTCCAGCCTAGTGCGTTGATGTAACTTAGCATATATTTATAAGTCCATACTCCCTTACTGCAAACTCTTGGGTCTAGATGTGTGTTGAAATACAGTTTGATTGTTTTTTAATTTTGGAAAGGTAATAGGACATGCATACTGTATGCTATTATAGCACTTCCAGTTATGTCTTGAATGGCATCCCAAAATCATACACATTAATATTTCTGTAGGGACCTGAATACATAGTCACACTAAATAGGATAAATAAAGATTAGGAATAACTTCATGTCTAGTCAGGTTAGGTTTTATCTCCAAAAAGGTCATGCTAGGTTTACAGAAGAGATTATGGATCTTTATAATTCTCTGCCTTTTCAAAAGATTGTTAGTAAGCAATATATCTTTAAAAATGCACTGAGAAATGATGGTCTGGATGAAGCACAGGGGAAGTCAGTTCAAAAGGCCAGAGAGTTCTCTGGAACCCCTGTGTTCTCAGAAGCGGCAGGATGCTCCAGACAAGTAAAAGATCTGCAGAATGATGGTTTCACCCAATGTCTTTTCTGACCATAAAATACAAACCAGGCGCAGAGCCATATTCAGCTTCTTAGTCAAATCCTGACACGTGTGCTCCACAGGCACGTGCTCTGTACAGTCTGGGAAGGGGCTGGTGTGCAGAAAGCTTTACTCATGAGCTGAAAGCTTACTGAGCTATCTGAAGAAAACCAGCGTGGGGAAATTTTATCTGGCCAAGAAGCAGGAAGGAAGAACTGGTTAATGAATATGCTGCAGTGTGTTCCCACAGGCAGAAACAGGCAGTCATATCTGCTGCTCACACACTTTCAGGAATATTATGAAATAGGGAAATGTTTCATCCTTGGATAGATTTTGACCTCTTTGAATGAATTCAAAGAAGTGATTATGATTAATGTGTATTAGTCATGAAATACAGCAATATTTTTTTGTAATTTCATGCTGCATACAATAAAATATATTCTCATTGAAAAATCAAATCCATCTACTTCTGTCCACATTATCACTGAATACTACGTGGGCAGACCACTACCCAAGGCATCATGTTCTGCTCTGGAGGGCTCTGCCATTGTTTTTGATTTCCAGTGAAAATGGTTGTAAGTAAAAAAAAAAAAAAAAAAAAAAAAAAAAGAGAAAGCATAATCGCAGTAATACATTTGTCTATTATCTATTTATACATTATAATGTAATTTTAACTGTTTCACATTCATTGTTCACTCTCAGTTGACTAGTCTATTTAGTGTTCAACATGGTTTTATGTTTTTTACAATACTTTTTAGCCACAGCACAAAAAAATCAAAGTGAATTAGATAAGGGGTCATCAGTTAAAATTGACATGATGAAATAGAGATATTGATTTAAAACCAGAAAACTTGTATTTATTCCTGATTCTGCCACATTTGAGCCTTATTCCCTTTTAAAAGCTGCTTAACTTCTTTGAAATGATACCGCCCTTATCAAAGAATTATATTTATTGTTGGATGCTATGTCTTGTACAATGACTGTGAAAATATTTTCATAGAAATTTAAAGCACTATTGTTTTGTATTCATGAATTTACCACATATTTCTTGAGTCTGTTAAAGGCCAGCATTGCTAACTCCTGGAATATATAAGATGTAAAACAGGCATTGCGAGAAGGCAGAGAGTGAAGGAAAGGTGGGGTACGAAGTAGAGTATGTAGCACACATATTGTACTTCACAGTCTGTAGCAAGATGTGCGTGAAACAGGGAGAAGATTTTAGTGTAGAGAAATAAATGTGGGATTATTAGCTCCAAACTAGAGTAGGTAAAAATGCTCACAGAGGTAAAACATTGAGGAAGCAAAAAGGGAACATCAAAAGTTTAAGTGTACTTGGAAGAAGACTGATCTCCAATGAAACTGAAATAAAAAGGAGAGAAGTATGAGGGGAAAGAGAAAAACATATTAATATGTGTTATTATTAATTTTACAGTTGACTGACAATAGCATCAAAAGAATGGTAATCCAGGAAATAAAAATAAATGAAGTGAGGTAACAATTAGATGTTGGAAATGATTAGAAGAAAGTTCTTTGTAACATAATTACAACAAGTGACCTTTTATGCTTTACATCTCCTGAGTCACCTCTTTGAAATTGTCTGCTGGGTATCAGGATTATTTATCAAATTTTGTGAATATAAATCTTAGTGTAGCAGATTCCCATGGGAAATATCAGTATAGAAATTAAGGTGGAGATCACTTGGAACACTCAGGAAATTGATCTACAGACTGGCAGAAGGATCTCCATGGTTGGAAGGAGACAGTGTGACAGGAGCGAGACTTATTTTAACAAACAAATCAAAGCGCACCTATTTAAAGTTCTAAACACTCCCCACTGCACACAAGGAGGAGCTTTGCAGAGCACTGACCAGTGGGAAAGAGCAGCCAAAATGTAACAGGAGAGTGCACACATCATATGTTAGAAACACTTCCTTAAGTGCCAGGTTATGGACAGTGTAGGACCCTTTTTTAATACAGCATTACTCTCAGGTGCAGCAAACATAGCAAGCTTTCAAGATATGCAAAAACAGAAACTTAGACAAAATGGAAAAACAGAAGAATTCTCCCCAAAAGAAGGGTCAAGAAGAAACTACAGCCAGGGACATGCTCAAAATAGATATAAGCAATATATCTGAACAAGAATTTAGAACAACAGTCAAAGGACTACTATCTGGGCTTTGAAAAAAGCATAGAAGACACCAGAGAAACCCTTGCTGCAAAGATAGAAGATTTAAAAACTATAAAAATATTTTTTAAATGCTATAACTAAGATGTAAAATCAACTGAATACAGTCACAATGAAGATTGAGGAAACAAAGTAGAGAATAGTTGATATAGAAGATAAAATTATGGAAAACAATGAAGCTGAAAGGAAGAGGGAAAGAAAACTATTAGATCACGAGGGGAGATTTTGGGAATTCAATGATTTCATAAAGCAAAACCATCCGTATCATAGCACACCCAGAAAACGAAGAGCAGGAAAAAGAGGAAGAACGTTTATTTGAATAAATTTTAGCTGAGAGCTTTCCTAATCTTTCCTAATCTGGCATTCAAGTCCAAGAAGCACAGAGAACTCCCTGAAAACCAACAAAAGCAGGTCAACACCATGACATTAGCATAGTGAAACTTGCACAATATAAAGATAAAGAAAGAATTTTTACAGTGGCTAGGTACAAAAGGTCCTTAACCTACAAGGGTAGACACATAAGGTTAGCAGCAGACCTGTCTGCAGAAACTTGTCAGGGCAGAAGGGAGTGGCATAAAATATTCAACATGCTGAATAGGAATAATATGCAGCCAAGAATTCTTTACCCAGCAAGGCTGTCATTCAGAGAGATTAAGAGTTTCCCAGACAAACAAAATCTAAAGGAGTTCATGACCACTAAACCAGTCCTGCAAGAAATTTTAAGGGTACTGTTTGAGTGGAGAAAAAAAAAACAAAAACAAAAAAAACAAAAAACAAAGCAACAAAGATTAGAAAGAACAAGAGTACATCACCGAAAACACCTACTCTAAAGGTAACACAATGGTACTAATTTCATACCTTTCAATAAACACTCTGAATGTAAGTGGACAAAATGCTTTACTCAAAAGATATAGGGTATCTGAATGAATGAACAAACAAATCCATCTATATGCTGCCTACAAGAGACTCATTTTAGACCTAGAGACAGATGCAGATTGACAGTGAGGAGATGGAGAACTATTTATCATGCTAATGAACATCAATAGAAAGCCATAGTGGCCATACTTATATCAAACACACTAGGTTGGTTTTTTTTTATTTTTTTTATGTTTATTTTTAAGAGTGAGAGAGACAGAGCATGAGCAGGGGAGGGGCAGAGAGAGAGGGAGACACAGAATCCAAAGCGGGCTCCAAGCTCTGAGCTGTCAGCACAGACCCCGACGTGGGGCTCAAACTCACAGAATGTGAGATCATGACCTAAGTCGAAGTCAGAAACCTAACGACTGAGCCACCCAGGAACCCCCAGACAAACTAGATTTTAAAACAAATACTGTAACAAGATATGAAGTAGGGCATTGTATCATAATTAAAGGGTCTATCCACTAAGAAGATCTAACAATTATAAATACTTATGCCCCCAACTTGAAATAACCAAACATATAAATCAATTAATAACAAACATAAAGAAACTCATTGATAATAATACAATAATAGTGAGGGTTTTAACACCCCACCATTAGCAATGAACAGATCATCTAAGCAGAAAATCAACAAGGAAATGATGGCTTTGAACGACACACTGGACCAGATGGACTTAACAGATATATTCAGAACATTTCATCCTAAAGCAGGAGAATATTCTTCTCAAGTGCACATGGAATGTTTTCCAGAATAGATCACATACTGGGTCACAAATCAAATCTCAGTCCTCAACATATACAAAAAGATTGAGATCATGCCATACATATTTTTGGATCACAATGCTACAAAACTTAAAGTTGACCACAAGAAAAAATTTGGAAATCCCTCAAATACATGGAGGTTAATGAACATTCTACTAAAGAATGAATGAGTTAACCAGGAACTTAAAGAAGAAATAAAAAAAAAATACATGAAAGCAAATGAAAATGAAAACACAATAGTCCAGGTACACCTGGGAGGCTCAGTCAGTTAAGTATCTGACTTTTGCTCAGGTCATGATCTCATGGTCATTCGTTTGAGCCTCACATCTGTGCTGTCAGCAGACAGCCTGCTTCAGATCCTCTGTACCCACCCCCCTTTCTCTCCCTCCTCTGTTCAGGCTCTCTCTCTCTCTCTTTTTCTCTAAAAAATAAATAAACATCGGGGCACCTGGGTGGCGCAGTTGGTTAAGCGTCCGACTTCAGCCAGGTCACGATCTCTCGGTCCGTGGGTTGGAGCCCTGCATCGGGCTCTGGGCTGATGGCTCAGAGCCTGGAACCTGTTTCCGATTCTGTGTCTCCCTCTCTCTCTGCCCCTCCCCCATTCATGCTCTGTCTCTCTCTGTCCCAAAAATGAACAAACGTTGAAAAAAAAATTTTTTTAAAAATAAATAAACACCAAAATATTTTTAAAAAGGAAAGGAAGGGAAAGAAAGAGAAAAGAAAAGAAAAGAAAAGAAAAGAAAAGAAAAGAAAAGAAAAG
>NW_024412376.1:61700809-61789577 GCF_014898765.1 Herpailurus yagouaroundi
AGAAAAGAAAAGAAAAGAAAAGAAAAGAAAAGAAAAGAAAAGAAAAGAAAAGATGGTAGTCCAAACCCTTTGGGATGCAGCAAAGACAGTCCCAGGGGGAAAGTATATTGGAATCCAGGCCTATCTCAAGAACCAGGAAAGATCCCAAATATACAATCTAACCTTACACCTAAAAAAGCTAGAAAAGGAACAGCAAATAAAGCCTAAAGCCAGAATAAGAAGAGAAATAATAAAGATAAGAGCAGAAACAAACAAACAAAATCCAACAGAACAGATCAACAAAAGTAATAGCTGGTTCTTTGAAAGACTAAACAAAATTGATAAACCCCTAGCCAGACTGATAAAAAAGAAAAGAGAGAGGAAAACCGAATAGATAGAATCATGAATGAAAGAGCAGAGATAATAACCAACACCACAGAAATACAAACAATTATAAAGAGAATACTATGAAAAATTATATGCCAACAAACTGGGAAATCTGGAAGAAATGGACAAATTCCTAGAGACTCATAAACTACCAAAACTGAAAGAGGAAGAAATAGAAAATGTGAACAGGCCCATAACCAGAAAAGAAATTGAATCAGTGATCAAAAATCTCTCAGATGGCTTCCCAGAGGAATTTTATCAGATGTTTAAAGAAGAGTTAATACCTGTGCTTCTCAAACTTTTCCAAAAAATAAAAATGGAAGGAAAACTTCTGAACTCATTCTACAAGGCTAGCATTACCTTAATTCCAAAACCAGACAAAGACCCCGCTAAAAAGGAGAATCACAGGCCACCATCCCTGATGAACATGGATGCAAAAACTCTCAACAAAATACTGGCAAGTCGAATTCAACAGTACATTAAAGGATTATCCACTATAACCAAGTGAAATTTATTCCTGGGCTGCAGGGCTGGCTCAATATTACCAAATCAATCAACATGATACATCATTTTAATTAAAAAAGGGGTAAGAATCATATAATCTTGTCAATAGATGCAGAAAAAGTATCTGACAAAACGCAGCATCCATTCTTGATCAAAATCCTCCCCAAAGTAGGGATAGATGGACTATATCTCAACATAAGAATTAAGGTGGTCTATGTAGTTACCAAAGTTGGTCTAAATATTTTTCTGGTGAAACCATGAGAAATAGAAACATATTAACCCATATGTTTTTAAAACTTTGAGTTACTTTATTTCTGAAAGCAATTTAGAATTGAAGAAGTGAATCTTCTGTCATCCAGTAATTTCACTTCTAGAAATCTGGTTTATAAAAAAAAAAGTTCCAGTCTTTTTTTGCATAGGTTAGAGGATATTTATTGCAACATTCTTTATACAGAACTACAAACCATTAACTAAAACCCTTGGGGCCAGATGTGTTTAAGAATTCTGATGTTTTGGTATTCTTAAAACAATAATATTAAGCATACCCCATATATTATTAATACCACTAGGGGACCTGGGGCAGCACCACATAATCAAACACATTCACATATCTGCAGCAAAATGTATGAGTATTCAAATTAAGTACGTTAAATAAAGATTATACATAACCTCACACAGCTTCAGGTCAGTATTTCCATTTGAATTAGAAAAAAAATTTAATTTTGAAATTGCAAATAAGATATTACAGACCTGTAATTAAATTATTTTTAAAAAAGGAATAATCAGAATGTACACAGAAAATGTTATACTTCCATTTAAAATATTAGGTTAGCTTTATAAATGTTGACCTGGAAGAATGACTGTGATAAGTTGGGAAATGGGAAAAAATAATACTTCAGATTAAGGTGGATGATGTAATACATTTCTATAAAAAATACACATCTCTGTTTTAACTTGTATTTTCTTATAGGCATGAGGAAAAGTATTGAATTATATTTGCACAGAAAATGACTATGCAGTGTACTTTTTAAACAAAAAAATATACTAGAAAAACTAAAACACAAAGCAGGAACTACTGAGTGTATCATAAAATGACCTCACATTCTTGGCTTATAGCAACTTGGCTATTTATAGTTTGCAGCAATATGTATAAATAGTGTTGCTTTAAATTGTCTGGTGAGGTAAATAAATAAATAGATTAATTAATTAATTAATAAAATCTGGTGAGGCAAGCAAATCACCAATGTCTGGTTAACATTAAGATGCAAAAATGTACTAACTCAATTAACATTGCAAAGAAAGCAATTAAAATGTATAAGAAATATGCATCTATTTTTCCTGACAAGATCAGTTCTCTTCACTAATTAGGGAAATGATATTTAGATCAAGGAAATTGTAGCCTATAAAGAATCAATCCTCCTCTAAAATCATTAAAATCACAGTGTATAGTAGTGTATTAAAATTATCAAATATTAATTATATATAATATATAATAGCATAGTGGAACAAATTAAACTAAATACATTATTTAGTATAAGACCCCAATTTTGTTAAGTGACTGATGAATTTTAAAAATTAGCAATTTTGAGGGGTGCCTGGGTGGCTCAGTTAAGCAACTGACTCTTGGTTTCAGCTCAGGTCATGATCTCACAGTTCATGAGTTCGAGGCCTGCCTTGGGGCTCTGTGCTGACATCGGGGAGCCTGCTTGGGATTTTCCTTCTCTCGCTCTCTCTCTGTTCCTCCCCACTCACACTGTTTCTGTCCCTCTCAACATAAATAAGTAAGCTTAAAAATATCAGTAATTTTGAGAAGCGCCTGGGTGGCTCAGTCAGTTAAACATTCCACTAGTGATTTCAGTTCATGTCATGATTTCACATTTCCTGAGATTGAGCCCCCGCATCGGACTCTGTGCTGAGGGTGGAGTCTACTTGGGATTCTCTTTCTCCCTCTCCCTCTGCCCCTCCCCTGCTTGCTCTTCTTTTCTTTCTAAACTTAAAAAAAATTAGTAATTTTGCTAAATGCCTTGCTTTTGAGTTATGAATTTATTTTTTTAGCATTTACGAGCATGTAAACTTCTAGAGATTATAAAATTGTTTTGGAAGCTCAATTTTATGCAATTGACTGAAGTTGACTATACTTTAATAAATATTATAGAATAGGAGCTCCAACCTCTTTTGTTTAGGAGTTCATACATTGTACATATCCCTATTCAGCCTAGTAGGGCTGGTGTTCACCTTATTTGTATGGACAGGCTCTATTAGGTAATTGACTGGTGACTCTTAACAGTTGGTAAGACTCTGACTTACTCATCCTTAAATATTTTGAGTATTCTTTTACCAAGGATTTTGAAAAATAATATCCTTTCCAAGGAGTTGTTATTAGAATTAAATAAAATGAATCATATAAAGTTTAAATTATTGTAGTAGTTTTCATATTCATCTTTCTGGTTATACCACTGTCCTAAAGTAAGTTTTTCTCAAAGTTATTCTGTTAAAAGAGAAGTCAATAATGACTTTCTTTGGCTCAAAACCCTCCAATGGTTTACTATAAAAATGAAAGGATTCTCAATAACCCTATGTGACCTGGCTGTCATCAAATTCACTAGTCTCATTTCCTCATGTCCCCACTTCTTTAGTCATACTGACTTCCTTGCTGTTTCAGGATCATATATGGCCCACTCTTGACTCAGAATGTTTGCACTAAGTATTTCTTCCAACTGGAACTTCTTTTTCCTATGAAGTTACATGCTCCAATCTTTCACATCTTTCAAGTCTTTACTAAGTTGTTACCTTCTTGGTGAAGATTTCCATGGTATCTGATTTCAAATTTCAAATTGTACCCATAGCACACTTTCTCTCCCACCCTTGTTAACTTTTCAACATACTACTGGTAACACTATAAAATACTATATAGTTTGCAATTTTATTTTGTTTATTGTCTGACTTTTTCAACTAGTATGTATGCTCTATGAGACCAGGATTTTTGGTCTACTTTGTTCACTGTTGTAGCTCCAGCACATAGATGACTTTAAAATTTTGTTGACTGAGCAACACGAAGGAGTGAGTTGATTTTAAATGAAATGGGATAGGCTAAAAAAGGAGTAGATCTTAAAGGTGAGAGGCATCAGCAGATAAATTTTTGATGTTACAAATGAGACACCTAACCAAGTGAAGATACTGACTAAGCAATTGGATACATGAGCCTGGAGTTAAAGGCACCATTACACTTAGAAGATACAGGGTTGGGAGTTGGGAGTTGGGAGCCATTATATTAGAAAAGAGGATGAGATTGTGAAGGAGTTGAGTGTAGATAGAAGAGAGAAGAGGCCTAAGATGGAGGCATGAACAATTTCAACACTAACAGGTAAGGGAGAGAAGTTATTCATTGAAGAGAATAAACACAGCCAGAGATGAAAGGAAATTCATGAGGGGGTTATGTCCTGGAAACGAAGAGAGGAAAGTGTTTCAAAGGAGGAGATAGTGACCAACTCTGTTTAATCCTGCTGACAGATCAAGGAAGATAAGGGTGAGAACTGACAGGTGGATTGGCAGTGTGAAGGGTTACTCAAGGCTTTCATGTAAGACAGGTAATGGTAAAAGTCTGGCTCAAGTGTTTCAAGAAGAAGGGGAGGTGAAGAACTGGAAATGATGAACATAGACAATGGTTTCAAATAATTTTATGAAAAGCAATGAGAGAATTGAAGCGGTATTTGAAGAGGGAAAGGAAGTTAAGGGGATATGTTTTTGTGTTGTTTAGTTTTCTCCTTTTAAAGATAGAAGGAATCATGACATATTATGGAGAAATTCAAGAGAGAAGGAAAATCTCATAATGTAGGAGAAAGTGTGATTTTCAGAATCAATGTCCTTGAATGGTGAGAGTTAATGGAACAGAATTTACATGAGAAGGTTTTGCTATAAACTGGAACATCAGTAGACAATATACAGCAACAAGAGAAATGGCAAGTGTATGTGGCTGGGTGTGGGTAGGTGAAAAGAGTGGATGGTTGTAGTTCTCTTCTGAGGATTCGGATAGTTTCAACAAAACCAAGGTCATTTGGTGAAAATGAGATATGGGGAGTAAATATGAAATGCTTGCTTAAGGGAGCAGAAAAGTAAGTTTATTTGGAAAACTTAATTTGATTACCATATTGTTAGGAAACAATCTGAGTTAGTGATCATAAATTTGAAGTGGGACTGGTCAGCATATTTGTGTGTTTCCTTTATCCCATACACCATAGGTATAGGTATGGAGTAAACTGAGCATGAATTTGGGGTGTATCTAAGATAGTGGTTGTAATGCCTGATCATGAGCCTTAAATTGGGGAAAGGAGTACATAAGAACATGAAAAGGAAGAGAAACAGGGAAAGATGGCCCTGTCAAAGCCCCAGGGAGGCTAAAAATTATTGGAATCAGGAGACCATGGAAAATGAGCTGAAGTTTGGGTTGAAGTTTAGAATACTTGAAATTGTGGCTATGGAGAGGTTCCAGCTACTAAAAATGACACAATCCAGGTCATAACTAAGGGTGTATGTGACTGAGATGGGAGAGCAAGATCGTTAGTGGACAAAAGACGGTAACTCAGAGATCAAGCATTGAGGGATTACCCACCTGGATTATGAGTGTGGAATGTAGAAGGAAACAAAACACTAAATCTCTAAGGAAAGAGTGAGAATGGACCAGGAGTTGGTAGATGACTACAAAGAGAAAGGACATTGTATTCATTGTTACACTAATCCTATATCATAAAATTCTCAGGTGATTGTTCTCAGGGGAGAATAAAAAAGAAGGGTCTGGAAGCATCAATGAGAACCAAGAAGGATGCCTTCAACACCATACCAGTGGAAAGGTTTGGATGGGATTAAAATAACCCTTACATGCAAAGACTTTAGTGGAAATACATACTCAAGGGAGAGCCTGGTTGCAATTAGATCAAGAAGAGGAAAGGTATATTCAGAGAAAGGTTTGAGATAATTTTTCAGGTAACATACATTGGTTAAACCAGAAGGTATTGAGGGAGGGTTGAGAGTTTGGGAGGCTTGGGAAATTAGGCCAGAAATGTGATTTATAGGGCCTTATAGGTAGTAAGACCTATAATTTATTATCAAAACCTAAAAGAGGCCCCAATAATAATTACACCAAGATAAAAAAGCATACACTGGGACTGTCCCAGGCAAATTCTGTTAAATAGTCATCCTACCCATCAGACTTGCAAATTATGAGATTAATTGTAACAATAACAGGAGAAAAGTGAATAAAGATGTTGGTCTTGATGGTTCCAAGATAGACTGCCTGAAAGCATAGAGTTGTAATTGTAGTGGCAGTAGGGATAGGTAAAGGGCCAAATTTTCTCTGCAGGAATATATAGTGTTTTCAACTATTACTTGAATCCATTTTTATAGCGCTGTGGCTCTTAATACTGGAACTGTATTATTTCCAGCTAATGGTGAATCTAAAACTTTTGTCACACTGTACTCAATGGATGTAGTTCTCTTTTTTTTTTTTCCATTGTTTAACAGTTTCATCCCTGGTATTTGTTATCTTCGCCTGGAGTTTTCTCTCTTCAACTACATGGTGGTATGCAAATACTACTGTTTTCCTAGGCAGGCTGAAATATCATGGCCTTCATGAACCTGTTCTTGACTCTTTCACCTGGACATTAGCTGTCCCTCCTCTCAATTCTCCCAGCATTTTATCAATACTTCTATTGATTTATTTATTAGTTTTTGCCTTTTACAGTACTAAATTACTTATGTATCTTACCTTTCCTTTTAATTTTTTTTTAATGTTTATTCATTTTTGAAAGAGAGAGAGAGAGAGAGCATGAGCAAGGGAGGGGCAGAAAGAGAGGGAGACACAGAATCTGAAGCAGGCTCCAGGCTCTGAGCTGTTAGCACAGAGCCGGATGCAGGGCTGAAACCCACAATCCTCGAGATCAGGACTGAGCCGAAGTCCCACGCTTAACCAACTAAGCCACCCAGGCACCCAACCTTTCCTTTTCAATGAGTAAGTTCCTTGGGCACAGAGTTTATATATATGCAAACCTCCATTATCCTACCACTATGTGTTATAAGATAGGGTTTCAATAAGTGTATAGATAAATAATGGAATACATGAATTTTGAAGAGAATCCACAACAGTATTTATATCTGTTAAATACTGGAAAATAAGAAGAGCTTCTCAGAAATCAAGCTGGCAAACAGCAAAGAATAAAATATTAGAAATCAAGAGAGCCGCACAAACAGTAAGATACTATATAAATAGCAATAGTTACAACTCCACAAACTTGATGTTTGCTGTGAAATATACAAATGCTATTCTGCATTATATTTCCCTGGAGTTTTAAGCAAGTATGATTCTAATAACCTTAAAAAATTACTAAAGTTTATTTTTTTTTAAATCAAGCTATGTATACATATTGATTTGCTATATTCTGTAAAGAAACTAAATGCAACTTGTATGTTAGCATATCGTGTCTAAATTGCAGACTTGGAGAAACTGAAGCAAAATATTCCCTCTTGCTTTCTCGTTGTATTGATGTGTAAAATAATAGATTGTTCACTTTTTAATAGGTAAGGATTCATATGCAGATATGATTTTTAAAAATCATTGTTAGTTATTTTTCTTAGGTATTAAAAAAATGTGCTTCCTGGAGATTAGAGCAAAAGGTTATAACAATTCTTGAGACAATAGTTTATGAATAATGACTAAACATTTGCTTGTTCAGGTTTTCAGACAAAACATGTCTTAATAAAACACTGAGTCAAATCAGACCATGTTTCGATATTATGAACGTGTGTATGCATATGTATATTTTTGCCTACTCTAAATTCTTTTAGATTAGTTATTAGGTATTTAAAAAGGTTAATACCTGAAGAAACTGTAAAGTGGCTGTAGAATTCTCGAGAGTATCTTTTAGGAAGAAGGTTACTTTGCTATCACACTAGATTTGCTCAGTTAAAAGAAGGAATATATAGGCCTTAACTTTTTTAAGAATATTCTTTTCATAACATTTTTATTCCAGACATACTTCAAATGAATCAGTGGACACTTCCTCCAAAATTTTAAACTAATTTTTATATAAAAATTTTTAAAAATGCAGCAGATCAAGCATCTCAAAATACCCAATAAAGTGAAGATTATTAGATATTAATTAGTAGATGTTAACCATGGGTATTTATGTCACACATTACCCTATTCAATTATTCATTTGTTCAGGTTTATAAACAAGTCATGCCAAAACATTTCATTTTGTTTGTCTTTGCTGTAGTTTGTCCAGAACCATTCCAATAATTGAGAAATTTTAGTTTTTCCTAAGAAATCTGAGATGTTGACTATAAAATATACTCCCTTTATATTTTTATATATAAAAGAAAATCCCTTTAATATCCTCCATATAATTATATCTTTATATTAATAAAAAGAATGCTTATATAAAAAATTATGTAGGGAATTTTATGGGTAATTTAAGAATAAAAATGTATGATTGAGAGAAATTAGAAAAGTTGTGATTGACCAAATCATACACTAAATGTTGGATACAAATGTAAAGGGTGAATGCAAGTTCCCTCTGATATAGAAAATCCCCTGGGCTGTTGTTCAAATTTAGTGCCTGGGCTTGTTTGTCTTTGGGAAGTTGTAGTTTTGAAACTCAGAATTAGATACTATAAGTCAGTGAGAATAATAAGGTAAGGATTCTGCACACAATTCTGATGTGTAGAGAGGGGGTTCCCACACTACCAAGCAATCCTCCAGTCCCCAGCTGGCTATCCTACAATTTAATTCAATTCTGACACTATCTACCTGGATATAGTTTCAGATCCCACAGGTTAAGGGTTCAGTCCCACAAGTGTGCTCCCCACGCCCACCCCCTGACCCCTGCCACACACACTTCAGATACCAATGTCAAGCCCAGTTTTTTATTGTGTACTTCTGGCCATCTGGCTGTAAATCAGAGGTTCCCACAAAACTCTCCTTGGGTTTAATTAATCTGCTAGAGTGGCTCACACAACTCGGAAATATTTTACTTACTAGATCACTGGTTTATTATAAAAGATATATCTAAGAAATAGCCAGATTGAAGAAATGCATAGGGCAAGGTATGGGGAAAGGTTTCCATGCCCTCTCTAAGTGCACTCTTCTCACCAAATTTTCACATGTTCACCAACCTGGAAGCTCTTAAAACCTCATTCTTCTGTGTTCGAATGGATGCTTCATTACAAAGGTATGATTGACTAGATCATTGGCCATTGACCATGGATACAACTCCAGCCCGGCTACCCAATCCCAGGGGTGGAACTAAAAGTTCTAACCCTCTAATCACAGGTTGGTTCTCGGGGCAATCAGCTTCCTCTCCTTAAGGGCAGCCCAAAGTCAGTCATTAACATAACAAAAGACAGCTTTCTGTTCTCATCGTAGGAATTTAATGGTTTAGGAGCTCTGTTCCAGGAACAGATTTCTAAGAAATTTACTAAGTAACTTTGTCAGTCTTGATTCTTTTCTTTGTTATTCCTGGCCGTTAGGTATCTTTACATTTGCTTTTATATTGCTCCTATCTATTTTGCCTTGATGACGTGTACACATACTACTCATTGTATTGCTCAAACATATGGAAAAATGGTTGACTTAATAATACTGTGTTGACCATTGTCTTTGTTTAAGGAAACAGAATAAATCATTGTTAAGAGACATAAAAGCATCCTCTTTTAAGGTCAAATTTCTATTTAAGTATCTTGTTTAGTCCTTTCTTTTAGCTCTTTTGGGACTATAAGTCTCAGAAAAAGTTAAGTATTAAGTTTTCTTTGAGAACAAAATTACCCCAGCTTAGTTAAATCTTACGAGGTCAGATTTCTATTTATGTCTATCAGGCATTCTTTTACCTTATTGAAACTACTGCTGTCAGAAAAGTGTAAATGCTACTCTTCTTAAGTAAATAAAATTCCCAGCTCAGTGGAAGGCTTGGTTTGGTCCGGATTAGTAGGCTATTAAAGTTTAGCTAACAACAGGGCTCCTGCAATAGTAAAATTAGCCTAGTTTTCACCTGGCTTTGTTCACCATTCTTGAAGATTCAGTATTCAGGTACCAGTCCTTTGGGGATTCTTCCCTAACTTCTCCTCCAAATCTGAGTTAGGGTCCAGTTTACAGCATCCTTCCTAAGCCCCAACAGTATAATGCACTTAATCAGTTGTTCTCAAAGTGTCTTCCTAAGAACAGCAAAATCAACATTACACAAGAACCTGCTAGTAATATAAAAAAAGGTTATGGGTCCTCTTCCCTCACTTCTTGAAGCAGACATTCTGGGGGTGGTGCTCAGCAGTCTGTATGTTCAAGCATTCTAGGTGATTGAAATCCACTGGATTTCATATTCCATTTAATCTTTTATTTACCTATTTAGCTCCTAGCCTAGTAAGGGCCCTTAGAATGTGTCCAATAAATGTCTTTTACATTAATTTTCAAAATGAAATTCAGGCTATGTAATAAACCTCTAAGGTCTGGCTAGAGGGCAAATTCAGTCAATTTCACTTTGCTGTTTTAAAAGATGAAGAGTGACAAAAAATGGAAGAGTTACTTTTTGAAAAAACAGTGAGTGGGAAAATTTGGAACACATAAAAGGAAAGTGCAAAATATTAATGAGCCTAATTTATTGTTTAGTCTAATTATTTTCTAAGAAATTGTAGATACATGTTCCCTTTGATCTTTTTCTCATAATCTTATTGATAATCATAGCTAATATTTTTATACCTGATTCTTTTATGAACTCTTCTAATCCCCATTATTTCTACACTCATTTTACAGATGGAAAATGTGAGGCAAAAGAAGTAAGATAACAAAACTATCACCTGCTAGAGCAATGACTCGAAATCAGACAGTCTGGGTTCAGAGTCCATCTCCCAGGTAGTACTAATCACTTTGCTTATATTGCCTTTTTTTTTTAAAGCTATATGATGATTGTTATATCTCCAGAAATCCTTTCTATTCCATAAAAATTTCTCTGACTATTCAAAGATTACAGTATCCTTCAACTTTAACCTTGAATTTCATAGAGTTCCTGTCTAGTAATTCATATTACTTTTTAGGATAACATTCTGTGATGGTTATTTGTACTTATTCATAGAAAGTTATTTAGCTTTTCATTACTGCATTGGCGGTTTTGATTTCTTTAAGTTAAAAAGTCCAATTTCCTTCTTAGGTAAGAATTGATTTCCCTCTCCAAAAAGTAAATTAGACTTTTTCATTTTTAATTCTGAAGATTAAACAGATTCCCATCTTGCTTCAAATTTTTTGATAAATTAAAGCCACAAAACAATTGGATTAAATGTTTGAAAGTCAGAATTCACATATCTGATAGCTAAGAATAAGAACTTTGATTTGCTAACTCAGTATAGGGATGAGGGAAGAAAATAGAAGGTTTAAAGACAAAAACATTCATAAAAGTTAAAAACATGAAATGACCTATTCATGAGAATTTTAATTAATATTGGATACAACCACAAATAGAAATATATGAAGACAGAAAGTGAAGAATTAACCAACAAAATGGAAGAATTGGTTTTTGAAACAACAATGAATGGAAATTCAATTTAGGAATAGATAATAAAAAATTTAATTTATAATACTGATTTATTGTTTAATCGAATTATTGTTTTGGTAGTTATTGAGTAGGTATACGTCAAATATTTATTCTCTTCTATAAGATTTTATTTATTTTTTTCATTTAGAAACTCTCCAGCTGAAGGACTGGATGTTGACTTCAGCTATTTTATAGGATAATTCTTCAAAAACTTGGAAGTTTTTTTCTAACTGTCACAATTTATAGCTATCGTGAAATCGTTGTACGCATGTGGGGTTATGTATACATATGATATATGTCAATACTTATACAGTATACAGTATGTAAACATTTGATTCTTATTTGCATACATGCATGATGCATGTATGTATAAACACCTATGATAAAATCATAATAAATTTTTTTGATTCTAAAATCTATTTAAACATTTAATTTAGTTAATGATTGGATCTCCAGGACATCGGTTTTTTTTTTGAACAAGTATAACAGATTGGAGTTTAGGTGAGTTTCCAAATCCTAGTGTGATACTAATAATTACAAGCGAGTTTTAAATCACTGCTTTTCAAATATGTTTGATAAATAAATTAGTATTCCTGTGATTATGTATGATTTGCCTATGAATCTACAATACCTTATAAACAGTAGAAGTGAAGATGCAAGTTTCTATTTCAGTTAGAAAGTCTGTATGCTGCTTTATCAGCGTGTACAGAGGCGTTTTTGGAGGGAGAGGACTTTCTGTGAACTGTATTAATCCTTCATCAATTAGATGAAACATTTCAGTAAATCATTTAAATTTATTTTCCTTTGAATGGCTTCGATTTCCATCCCGTTATTTTAGTGTCTGCGTCACTAGAGGCCACTGTTGCCTTTTCGATATATTTCATAACTCGAAGCCTTGAAGTAGTATGTCTGAATAATCTCAAAAGCTATCAATTTTAGAAATAGAAGAAAACTTGTATTATCTTTTGTGCAGCCAGCCTACTTGAAATATTAAAAAGAAAAGACTTTCTGTACTTTCAAAGCAAAATGTGAAATTTCATTTAAAAATCGAGTCACTTCATTTATATTTAAGTATACATGTTATATGTAAATATAGATGTTACTTCTCATATGGCATGTATTTGCCCCACATTCTGTGTTCCTCAGTGGTTATAGAAGCATCAGAAACCTACTTTCAGTGAAATATCTTTGTAAAATCATTGACTCTAAAAGACACTAATAGAAATCAAAGGTAAAGTAGAATGGCTAAAGTTATTGAGTGCCAAACATTATCCTAAGAATGTTATGTTCATTACACCAGTTAATTCTTATAACAGTCTTGTGAGTTCTCTACCAATGCTATGCTCAAAGTATAGTTGAGGAAACTAGGGGACAGAGAATTTTAAAAAATGGCCCAAGATTGTATGCTATGAACAGTATGTTATAAGGACTACCAAACAGAAAAGTAGATATGGAATACAGATGTATGTGTGTGTGTGAATCTATGTGAAGTTATACCTATAAAATTATGCATTATATCTGTATATATACATGCACACGCACATGCACACACTTACAATTTTGATAGTGATGCCATTGTTTAGAGCCATGCCCTGTCTGAGATTTTTCTCTACTTACTAGAAAATTAGCCTATTACTGTTTTATAGACGCTGACAGAAAATACAAAACTCCTAGGTCAGAGACAAAGGACTTGATTACTCACAACTAAAACAGTAGCCAGAGCTTCATATTTATGCCTGTTCACCTATGGCTTCCAGATCTCAAAGATGCCTGCACATGTAGTAGATTGCATTACAGCAGAGGGTCACTTGACTTGGGGATTTGCTGATTTTATAGCAAGAAAAAGCTTGCTCCCTGTCCAGAGAGAGATGGTAACTCATCTCTCAGAGTTGCTCACTTCAGTCACAACCTTGAGAAACTGCTCAGGTAAAAAGCTATCAGAGTTTTGAATTCTTAGAATATCCAATGAGAACATGCAAAGACACATGGCTGATTTCCTCTCCAAATGGCCACCATCATATCTCATCTTATCTAATTTTATCTTGTCTTACTTATCTTATGCTTTCTCTGTGTGTGGCTCACTCCATGATTTTCAAGGGACAGAGGAATGGGTGATATATGTAATGCAGCATTGTACTAGCAAGACAAAGACAAATTTATTGCCCTCAATTGCATTTTTGTCCCTTTCTTGTAGTTTGTATTAATTTCTCTGGGCAGTTCCATCTTATTCTCTCCCCCCCCACCCCCATTCTGTCCTGTTACATTCTCATTCATTCATTAAACACTTATTCAATCCTTATTTTGTATAGATAATATTGCTGTATGAAAACATGTTCATACCCTGAAAACACAAATTGTATTTGATATAATTACTTCAGGTTGTGGTAGTCTTTTTAAAAGTCTAATATATGAGAAAGTAATGATATTTTTTAACATTATATCAAATACCATGTATCAAAGACAAACTGCATTTACCAACTCTTGATTATGTGGATATCGACAGCTAAAATTTTTATTTTGTAAAATATCTACAATTTTTGTACCTATCTATTTGTTGAAATTGAGTAACATTTTATTAAAACAACTTTATTCTCAATACTTTAAAAAGTGTTTTTCAATATAAAATAACTTGAAATCATTATAATAATTTTTAAAAGAAAGAATGTTTTATACATTACCCTTTCTTATATTCTGCTTTAGTATTTATAACATCATTCTTTACTGAAAATCACAGAATAAGAAAACTGACATCACAAATGGATTTCTAAGTGTTCTCTAAATGCAAAAGTCAGACTATAATTAAAAAATAAATTTTGGATTGTGGCAGCTTACCATTGGAATTGATAACATACATACAATATCTAAATCCATACTAATTTACCATTCTTTCTAGTGAGAATGTATGCTAGGATCTAATTTCAAATTTCAAATATAACACATACTGGTAAAGAGAATATTTTCTTTATTATGAAAATTTTATCAATACACACTTGTCCAAAGAAAGAGTTTGTAGTTTTAATCAAAATTCCAATATTACACCTTTTGAATTATTGAATGTCAACTTTCAAACTTGATTTTTTGAGAAACTATAGAATTTCATAATTGGCGGGAGCCTTGAAAATGTGCTATTTCACTTGTCCCATCACTCAGAGAGGAAGATGTACCTGCAAATACACTTATGAGGTAACTGTCCACCCTTTGCATGAACATGGTCTATATACTGACTCAAATATATGCACCAAATTTATTTTTCATATAATACAAGTAGACTGATACTTGCTCATTTGAAATGTTTTTAAACATTTTTTGAAGTTTAATTTGGTAGGGAAAAATCTTTTATAAGATGGCCAACAGGACTGACAGGGTAATTCCAGTCCCTGTCTGAAGATTCGCCTTCTGGGCTCTTGTTCCCACCCGGCTTGCTGCTCCATCAAGTTACTACTAATGAGAAATGCGTAAGTAACAGATTATAAATTGTCCCCTCTCCTTATGCTCAGAACTCAAACCTCTGGAGAATGATATTCTCTGAGCCCACCAGTGCTTTCCAAGATCCCCAAGTGCCACTTGGTTCTTCTGCCGGGTGATACAGACCAGTTTCCGTAACAATTTATTTATTTTAAAAGAGAGAGAAAGAGACAGTGTGGGGAGGGGCAGAGAGAGAGAGAGAGAGAGATCAAGATGGAGAGAGAGAGAGTATATCCCAAGCAGGCTCTGCACTGTTATCACAGACACCCACATGGGGCTCGATTCCATAAGCCGTGAGATCATGACCTGAGTCAAAATCAAGAGACGGACACTTAACTGACTGAGCCACCGAGATGCCCCACTCATTTGAAATTAAAAAGCAATAATAATAATAACAATAATATTTCTTTATTCTTGAGAGAGAGACAGACAGAGCATGAGGGGTGGGGGGCAGAGAGAGAGACAGAGAGAGAAAGACAGAATCTGAAACAGGCTCCAGGCTCTGAGCTGTCAGCACAGAGACCTACACGGGGCTTGAACTCATGAATTGTGAGATCATGACCTGAGCTGAAGTTGGACGCTTAACCGACTGAGCCACCCAGGCACCCCATTTGAAATTTTTTAATTAGAGTAACACAATGCTATGGAAAAAAGAATATGGCTTTTAGAATTAGACAAGTTGTAACATTAGCTGTGCCATTCGCTAACCAAAAATATTGTTATTTATTCTTTCTGAATCTCAATTCTCTAAATTTCTCTCATTCTTAAAATGTCAGAGTGAAGGTGTATGACAGATAAAATTGTCTTCATCACGTGAAACAACAACCTAGAAGTCAGCCTAGAAATCAGTCCATGAGACCTACATTTTTGTTTTTTTTCTATCCCCCTATATCAATTGCTATGCCTTTATAGCCCAGTATAATTAAATAGCATTCTTATACACTGTCTTCTGCACAGAGAGCACATAGACCCTTAAGTAATACAATTAATAGCAGTACTCTAAGTGATGAAAGAAATAAATATAACCATATTAAGTTATTCTAAAATATTTGTGAAAAGCTAATTTATTTTTGTTAGTAAACATAATTCAAAAATATATCACCAGATATTTTTCTTTGAAAGAACAGAGGGTCAACTGTAGATCTATTATTTTTCAGGCATGGATTTTTCACCTGTTACTTAATGATTATGAAAGTATAATTATTTTTGTCCCATGAAGTTTTTTATCAATTGCATACCGATAGGAAATAAGATTAAATAATGCTAGACATGTACATTCATTTGAAAACAAAGGGGGGATTCATTTTTCCTTGTATACTTTTTATCAAAAAATGTTACTTTAAAATTGAATAGGAAGTTGACGGAACACCCGGAGGTTTTATCAGTGCTATGCAAATAGCTAATTACTAGGAGAAGGAAGAAGAATTTACTTTACTTGATAGGCTTCCTGGGAATGTGAGGAGATTTTGAGTGTAGTTCATAAAAAGGCTATTTCCTGACAATCATATTTTACAACTAGAATCTATAGGGTCCAATTAACATGAGCAAATGTATTCAACCAAAAGTATTTGAATACATCCTCAAGTATTTTTTTTTTTAATTTTTTTTTTCAACGTTTATTTATTTTTGGGACAGAGAGAGACAGAGCATGAACGGGGGAGGGGCAGAGAGAGAGGGAGACACAGAATCGGAAACAGGCTCCAGGTTCTGAGCCATCAGCCCAGAGCCCGACGCGGGGCTCAAACTCACGGACTGTGAGATCGTGACCTGGCTGAAGTCGGACGCTTAACCGACTGCGCCACCCAGGCGCCCCTATTTTTTTTTATCTATATAGGTAAGACACCTCAAAGCCTTTGGGAGTTTATTTATTTATTTATTTATTTATTTATTTATTTATTTTTGTTAAGTATCATTATACAAGGTCAGCATGGAGCCCCATTCAGGGCTCAAACTCACAAACCCTGAGATCATGACCTGAGTCGAAACCAAGTGTTGGGCACTTAACTGAACAACTCAGGCACCCCACCATTGTGAATTTTAAGAGAAATGAATTCTTCTAAAGTGTTCTACTGATACGCTAACCTTATTGAATATTTCTCTAGCACACTTAATACAGATATGCCCCATTTTTCAAAAGTTTGAGTTACACCACTTATTTAGTACCTGTTTTTGCTAACTAAGAGAAATCTAGAAGATGTTTACTTTTATGAAAAATGGTAAGAAGCGAAAATAAGAACTCAACATTTGTTTTGCAATGAGCTGTTATAGAGAGGCAGCACAAACCTGGACCAGCAAGAGTGGCACCACCAAGCTCCTTCCCTAAGAACTACACTCAGTATCCCAGCTTCAAGCGGCCATTGCTTTGCCCTGTGTCTGTGCTTTATCTCAAGTGATTTGTGCCACCATTAGCAGGATGTATCTTAAGGTATCAGAAAAGCCTGATAGGTTATTTTTGGGATCTGGGAACACTCAAAATATTTTTCCATGTAAATTAATGGTAATTCCTTCTTTGCTTTAAGCCATTTGGCTAATAAAAGGTTTCATAGGAATGCTCTACTTATGGATATCATGGAGAAAATTGTACAATGATCATAATAAGTAGGAGTTATCATGTCAGTAATGGTTTGTGTCTGTACCTGAATGGAAGAATTATAAAATTTGTGAAGATACATCACAGATTTATGTAGGATTGATGACATGGTGGTGTATTTGGGAGAGAATTACAAGCAATTTAATGCAGCAATAATTGCATTGAATAAAGTCTCTTGAACAAACCGGTTCAATTAACAAAATTTCAGTTAACAAAACCTGTGAATTCCTTTTGCTTTCACACATGCAGATTGTATTTTTTTTTTAATTTAAAAAAAAAATTTTTTTTTCAACGTTTATTTATTTTTGGGACAGAGAGAGACAGAGCATGAACAGGGGAGGGGCAGAGAGAGAGAGGGAGACACAGAATCGGAAACAGGCTCCAGGCTCTGAGCCATCAGCCCAGAGCCCGACGCGGGGCTCGAACTCACGGAGCGCGAGATCGTGACCTGGCTGAAGTCGGACGCTTAACCGACTGCGCCACCCAGGCGCCCCAAATTTTTTTAATGTTTATTCATTTTTGAAAGACAGAGAGAGAGCATAAAAAGGGGTGGGGTGGAGAGAGAGGGGGACACAGAATCCGAAGCAGGCTCCAGGCTCTGAGCTGTCAGCACAGAGCCCAACGCAGGGCTCAAACTCATGAACTTCGAGATCATGATCTGAGCCGAAGTCGGACCCTCAACCGACTGAGCCACCCCAGCTCCCCTGTGCAGATGGTATTTTAAACAGCTGACTTAAACAAGCAGTTACTGTTATTCAATTACTGATATGAACACATAGACTGGATGTCAGCAAGCTTTTTCTGTAAGGACTAGAAAGCAACCATTTTCAGCTTCGTGGGTCAAAAGATTTCTATCCCAAGTAGTCAGCTCTGCCACTGTAGCACATAAACTGTCAGAGACAATATGGGCATAGCTGTGTTTCAATAATTTAGTTACTTACCAAAAACCAGTTAACAGGTTGTATTTGGAATGTGAGCTGTAGTTTGCAAATTAATCACAACATTTTAGCTTATGAATTAGACCAATCACAATATTTTAGCTTAAGCTCGCCAACTGAAGTGTCATGAGGACAGAGACCTCATCTGTCCTGCTTACCTGTTGAACTTCAGAGCTTTGTGTAGCATCTGGAAGACAGGAGGAGTTAATAAAATGTGTTTAATTAAAAGTAAATGTGTATATACTATACAATAATTTCTAATAATTCAATAAGTGATTACTTTATCCCAAACTTGACTTGTATCAATTAGCTATGCTTTAGAAACATACTAATACATTTTAGTGAATTTTATTATCGTTCTCAGAAGGATACAGGTCCTAACATTCGACATGATTTCTAGGTTATTATAGCAGTATATACCTTAGATCATCCTGTCTTTCTCATAAACAATTTTAAGGAATTTCTAAGATAGGAGACTACAACAATGCTTCTCAATTATGTGCTACCCACCAAAGAAAGGTCTTTGATGGACAAGAGAATTCTCCTCAGTGTAATTACACTCCAACCAGTCTTAAGAGTTAACTTCTTCAAGCTTATTCACTCCTTCCTTGCTGGCCTAAGCCCCTTGATCTTTAGCTGAATTCACCTCCTTTCCTTGAGATTTGCAGACCAGTAGCTTTGAGGAATGAAGGACCAGACTTTCACATAAGATAAGTCCTGACTACATTGGAAAACAGCTGCTGCTGATGCCAGCAAGTCCGTTCAGGGTTATGTTGACATTCCACGAACCGTCTGGGCACCAGCTTCTCCTGCACATAAGCCTTCTCCCCCTCGCCCCTATTTTCCCCTTTAAAACCCTCTGGCTTCGCCTGGAAGGGGAAGATGGTCTTTGGAAGATTAGTCCACCACCTTCCTGGGTTCCTGGTTTCCTGAATAAAGCAACCTTCCTTTCCCACCATTGCTTGTGTCTCAAGTACTCATTTTCGAGCTTCTAAAAGCCGAACCTGAGTTCAGAACTGATTCTCTGTCCAATAACATCAGTACATAAGCCATGGGGAATGTTCATGTACATTCTGCTTGTCTATTTTCTTAAAACACAACATATGTAACAAGGATAGTCCAAAATGTTAACTTGAAAAATGTGACCATATATGCAGATGATCAGAGTCAAATAGTCGCCTCATTTCAAAGGAAGATGAGAACATAGATGACAGTTACACAGGGAGGAAATAGCAATATAGGATGATAGGAGCCAAAGATTATAACTGTTGGAAATAAATCACAAGGAAATAGAAGTAAAAACTATATGAATAATTTCATGATTAGGATCAAGAGTAAGTTGAGTTGCTGAACAAATCAAATGCATTTGTGAGGTATAATACTTAATAGAATAAGAAAGTGTTGTGGAAACTGGTCTGGATCACCCAGCAGAAGAACCAAACGGCACTGGGAGATCTTGGAAAGAAGGAGGTGTATTTTACACTGGTGGGGCCCAGAGATCTGAGCCCAGAGTATCAACAGAGGGGACAATATACAGTCTGTAACTTCTTCATTCCTCATTAGTGGTAATTGGGTGCCTGAGGCAAGCACAGTGGGAACAAGAACCCAGAAGGGAAGTCTTCAGGCAGGGACAGACACACATATAAGTGTAAACCCTTCCCCAAAATGGCACTGGCAGCCTCCTTACTGGCAAGCAAACTAGCAGACCAAAAGAGGTTACAACACATTTATGCTTTTAACCCCCCCAGAGTCTTCCACTTAAAGTGCCCCACACTTACAAAGGGGGCCCAGATTAGAGGAAATCAATACCAACAAAATGTCCTATCCATAAGAGGAAGGTGAGAGTTAACAGGAACCTCTCGCTGTTTCCCCACCTTTCTGGGGCAGCCTCTGCCAACCTGATGACAAAGAGTAAAGACAGTCTATTTTATCAGACTGGCAATTCCTTAGGCTTCTGCCATGTGTAGACCAGCCTGCTTCCAGGGTGTGGCTGGAGCAGGGCTAAAGATCGGACTTGGGTCAGCCTTCCAAGTCTGGGGCTCCTCAGGCTTGGCCCTCTTGACTCTGGAGTGGTGGACCCATGGAATGAGACCTGTATGAGGCCCTGTCCACTGTGGTTTGAGAGGGTCTTTTTCCAGTCTTTGATCTCGAACAAGTCCCCTGGTGAGAGGGGATATAGACGTGCAGGCAGCCCCACAGCACAAAGTGCAGGCTTACAACCTGGTCTCCTTGGCGGGTGATGATGGTGCCAGTTTTGGCATGATGGGGCAAGACCTGGTGGTTCAGGAGGGAGTGGTCACTGGTTCCCCTGCAGGTCCAGGTAGTGGGGCCCCAGTGAGGTCAGGTTGCTGGCCAAGAGTCTCCCTTGGCTCCTTGATAGCTGAGGCGCTGACCACCCACTTGGAGCCACACACGGGGCTGGTGTGGCCCTGGAGGCCAGGGCCAGGGAAGAAGCACAGGGGCTGGATCTCATGGCTGATGGTCACACTGCAGCCTCACCATGATGATCTGTACCACCCGTACCAAGCTCTCGGGGTACTTGGTGAACATGGTCGAGAAGTCCTCCACTGGCAGCTGCAGCACTGTGGAGTCTTGGGCCACCCAGGCAGACACACTGCTCCTGGGGGTGCTGGTGGCTGGTGATGACATCCAAGATGCTCAGGAGGCTGTTGACACTGTTCCCAAGGACCACTTCCTTCACCACACATTTCTTCCCCTCAGATCCTGGCAGACAGAGCTCCAGCAGCCCATCCTGCACCACACAGATAGTGGCATCCGGCTGGCCTGGCCGGAAGACAGTCAACCTGGCTGAGCTGCCCGAAGACCATGTGTCGGCAGAGCTCCAGGAAGAGTGGCTTCTTGAAATGGCCCAGTACCCGGACATTCTTGAGCATGTAGAGCACCTTGGAGGGCAGGTGGGAGTTACCAAGGTCATCCTCATCAAGTCAGCTTCAAGCACCATGGGCAGGGGCTCCTTCCGTTGTAGTGTTGGTGCCTCTTTCTGGATGCATGGGATCTTCAATGCCTGGGGCCATCTGGGTCTGGAGTTTTCTGTACTCAGTCCTAGTCTGCATGCTTGCAGGAGGATGAATACGGCTGTGACCAGCACTGCGACTCCAGCCCTAATCAGTATGCCCAGCACCCCCTTATTAGATGCTATCTTGGCTGCTTTGTCAGCTAGACGATTTCCTCATGCTGTAGGGTTGTAAGCCAGACAGCCTCGAGGAGCTTTCTTCCCTGCTGCGGTGAGGCCCCTCTCTTTGTAGATTGCCCCCGTATACTTGCACAGTAGCAAAGGTGTATTGGGAGTCGTTGGCTTGCTTGTCCTTGCGAATGGTGAGGGCTCGGATTAAGGCATGTCACTACATACCCTGCCTTTCAAATGCCCTCTGTGATGAAACTGCTACCATCACTGAACAAGGTGAGGTCTAAGTTCTGTCCAGCCTGGTCACACAGATCTGGGCAACTTGCAAATGCTTTATCAGTCACCTTCTAACAGTCATGATCTGGTTTCCCTTCCTCGGAAGGTAGGAAAGTTGCAGGGTTCAGCATCTGCACTGCTTTAAGAGTGACCAGTGGATTCTCACAGAGGAGCCCCTGGTGTTGTGCTAGCTGAGAGTTGGAGGGGCAGGAAAGTTTCTTCTCATGCACAAAGAGATTCCACAGTGAAACAGTCTGTGGCCAGCCAAAACCTGCTGATAACTGGGACCCTGCTGATAACTGCTGATAAGGGACCCTCAAGGATGCACAGTGATACATCAACCTTATCACTTGGAATCCAAGAGAAGTAAGCCCCCCATCAACCTAGCTGAGGTTCTAGCTGAGGAGGGTGTACGGGTTCAGGACCACTGAGTGCCAGGCTTGAATTGGTTGCTACTGTCCTCCTGGCTTCTTGACTGGCAAGAGCAGGGTGTTACAGGGTGACTGGCATTCAACAAGAATGCCTGATTTCTTGGATGCCTGCCCTTGCCTCTTGTGGGAGGGGGCATTTCTGCCTGCGATTGAACCCCTGGGATTAACTCTACAACGACAGGTTGTGGGCAAGTCTGGGGAGGGGCGGGTTGTCCTCAGCCCATACAGTGGGGAAGGCAGTCCTGAATTGGGGCAGGCCGCTTGGTTGGGCCTGGGGACAGAATAGCCTCCATTTGGATCTGATCAGAGATTGGTGCACCCCCTTGGCTCAAAGGTTATTTGGGCCCCCAGCTTTGAGAGTATACTTGGGCCAAGTAGAGGGATAGGGCACTCAGGTAGGTAGAGGAATTCATGCCATACCAGTGGCCTCTGAATTCACATAAAAGTCATAGTTTGGCCCCCTACTTTTATTTTGACTGTGGGCTCATGGGGGCCAAGAAGAAGTGAGCCTGGTCCCCCTCAATCTGAATCTATTCCTGCTTTAATGTCTTTTCTCTTGGCATCAGGCACATTGTTCTTTTGCTAGGAGGTTTTGGGCCTCCCCCTTTTGGGGGGCTGGACCTTCCCCATCCTTTTGTTGTGGCTCTCTTTTGCCTCGGGGTCAAGCCGGGTGTAAGCCTCGCATAGTTTCTCATAATAATCCCTGGGGGATTCCCCTTGGACTGGGCATATTCATGGCTTTCTTTGCCCCTGCTCAAATACCCCAAGAGGAGAGCCTCTTGGTACCGGTGGCTGTGGACCGGCATCTGGAGAGCACCTGCACCTGGTGTGGAGGGCCCAATCTGGCCACTGGTCCAGGGGAGAGAGAATCTGCCAAGCCCCGGGGTGGTGGGGAGACCGGAGGTGGCAGAGTATAAGGAACTGGGAGGTTCATACAGCAGGGGAAACATTGGTTCTTCCTCCAGTTCACCAGTGAGAATTTGTGGAGGTCGGGACTTACACAGGAACTGATCAGGGTAACCTGGGTCTCTGGAGACAACATACCAGATGCAGCGGACCATTGGGACATCTAAGGTTGCCTCTGAGAGCCCTCCTACACCAAAAATGGGTCATTCTAACTCACATAGGGTCCTTAACTTGCCAGGGGTTATCTTAATTCCATAGTCTCCCAAAAACCCCTTCTTTGCTTTGTCCTGACTCCATAATGTTCCCGTGAGGTGGAGTCGCAAAGACAGACAGAGGGATGGGGTGCCCCCTCTAAAGAGGAGACCAGTCAGATGCCCTTCTGGCCATGTCCTGAAGGAATTTAGGTGATGCATAGCTGTAGTGGTCTCAGCTTTGTGCCTTACAATTGGAAAGTATTCTGATGCCGCCATAGACTGTATGTCATTCACAATCGGGCCCACTCAGACTCTGCGAGCTTTTGGGGACCTTAAGGGTGCCCGCCCATGGAGCCACAGTATTGAACTTGGCTGGCAAGTCAGACCGAGTTGCGCATTCACACTCACATACACATCAGAGGTTATTACATTCCCTCCCACAGAATGTCTACAGATGAGACTACTAAGGTCTCCGGGGAGTGATCAGGTCCCCCCTTCCACCACTACAGGTAGGCTGATGGGGCACCGTAACAGATATCCTGTCAGTGGGACCACTGAGGTCTCCAGGGAGTGATCAGGTCACCCTTCCACCACTACGGGTGGGCAGGACAGGACAGAATTATTTCCCAGGCCTTACAGATATCTGATGTCATGTCCAAATCCTCCATTGCCAAGTCTCCTCGAGTTTGGCAGGAACAGCGGAGCAGGGCTGGCCCAAGGTGACCAAGCAGGAGACTGCCAAAATCCAGGCAGGGCGCACCTTCTCCGTTGTGATTCCTTGTTCCCTCACCATCTCGCCATTTTCCCAAACCAGTGGCAACAATGGGCCAGTGCGGTTGGGTTTCCAGGTCAGGGAACCAAATGTTACAGAAACTGGTCTGGATCACCCAGCAGAAGAACCAAGCGACACTGGGAAATCTTGGAAAGAAGGAGGTGTATTTTATACTGGTGGGACCCAGAGATCTGAGCCCAGAGTATCAACAGAGGGGACAATATACAGTCTGTAACTTCTTCATTCCTCATTAGTGGTAATTGGGCGCCTGAGGCAAGCACAGTGGGAACAAGAACCCAGAAGGGAAGTCTTCAGGCAGGGACTGAAATTCCCTTATCAGTCCTGTGGCCATCATAGAACAGATTTTTCCCTAACAAAAGTACTAGATAACTGAAAGTGTAACAAATTATGGGACAATTTGTTCCTCAAGGAAACAGGTATAGTATTGGGCACACACGTAAATAAAATAGCAATTCTCTTACTGAAATTCTTTGGTAAGATAATTAGAAATTTTAACATGATAGTGAATGAAAGAAAAATACAAGAAATAATAGAAGAGCAACTAACAGAAAAAGACAGGAAAAATTCTAGAGAGATAAAAAGCTACTAACTCAGGGCAGCTGGGTGGCTCAGTCAGTTAAGTGGCTAATTTCGGCTCAGCCGAAGCAACTTAGGCTCCTGATTCTTTGTTCCTCTAAATCCAACCGTGTAAAAAAAAAATTTTTTTTTACTCTTGAAAAAAAAAAAAATACTTTGGGGAGCCTGGGTGGCGCAGTCGGTTAAGCGTCCGACTTCAGCCAGGTCACGATCTCGCGGTCCGTGAGTTCGAGCCCCACGTCGGGCTCTGGGCTGATGGCTCGGAGCCTGGAGCCTGTTTCCGATTCTGTGTCTCCCTCTCTCTCTGCCCCTCCCCCGTTCATGCTCTGTCTCTCTCTGTCCCAAAAATAAAATAAATAAACGTTGAAAAAAAAAATTAAAAAAAAAAATACTTTGCCTCTAAAGCAAGGGGGTCCCAGAATAGTAAAGTTTGGGAGTCTAGATTCAGTGAGGTTTGTGAATGATTCTTATTCTGCGTATTCTTACTGTACTTGTATCTGGTAGGTAGATAGTTGAAGAAAGTCTGCATAATTAGAAAATACTCATTTAGCTAAAGTGGAAAACTTGCTTGGAGAGGTGAAGGTGCACAGGTACCAGCTAATATTGGTATATAATTAGCACCAGGCATGTGTAGAATGGGGGTGTGGAGTGAAAGCACAAGGAAAGCATGTAAGTAATGTCCATACGTGTGTGGAAATGGTAATGATAATGGCATGGAAATCTCTGTGTAACAAAAGAAGGACAGGGAAGGGAGCTACAGATCTCTTCCCCTAACAGCACAGGGCACATATTGAACAAAAGCAAAGCCATATGTATGCAGAAATCTTTTCAGCAATGTTTTCATTTAAATTCATGGTTATTTAAAAATTTCAAAAGATGTGATGTTTTAAGTTCTATTGATTATTTTAAGCATGTTTAATGTATTTTATAACAATAAATCTTTAGTACAACACACATATCACATATACAGGTGGACAGAGATGAGCAGTCCTCAACACTAACCTAATTCTTGAAAAATTATTGACAAGAATTCCTACTATACTACAAGAGTTCAGTAAATACTTTCTTCTTCCTTTTTCTTGTTTATCATGACTTTTCATCTTTTTATGTGGCTAGGATTATATGTCTCATATAATTGTTCCTTTTTCAAAAGTTTTACTAATATTCAAAGAGTGATACTTAAAGGGATGCACTAGGGGCTCCTGGGGGCCTCAGTCAGTTGAGTGTCCGACTTTGGCTCAGGTCATGATCTCATGGTTCATGGGTTCGAGCCCTGTGTCGGGTTTTGCACTGACAGTGCGGAGTCCACTTCAGTGTGGAATCTGCTCCTTTCCTGCTCATGCTCTCTCTCTCAAAAATAAATAAACACTAAAAAAATAAAGGGATGCCACTAAAATTATGGGAAAAAATTACATTAAAAAATGGTCTTGCATTGTATCCAGGTCCCTTTTATATATGGCTTTCTAACTTATTCCAGATCAGTTCATAAAAACCATGCTTATTATATAGGTTTCATGTTGTAATGCACAGTCTCGATCTTATTTATGTTGTGAACAGGAATACTGATTGAGTTTCTTAGCAAGCAAACATGTATTAGTTTCAATCTTGTAATTCCTCTATCAGTTGTCTGTTTCAGCATAGTCATTCTGAAGAGAGAGAAAAAATTATAGCTACCATACTTATTCGACTACTAGAAATTCCTAGATGCTATCAAGCGGTATCAGCAGACAGGAGTCTGGCTTGGCTTGCTGAAACCTTAGAGCCCACCTGGGTCATGGCTACTTTTGTAGCACTTAAACTTGAATCCTCTCCAGCACTACAATGCATGATCTGGCAATAATCTGGAATCAGTCACTTTTGTGTTTTTTTGTGGTGAGATTGTTTCTCAACCAAGTTGATGCCTAGCAGCTGTGAATATCAAATTTTGCATGAGCTTCTGAAAACAAAAGAAATTATTGTAGCACATGCTTCTAAAACCATAGAGTCAGTCGGCAGGAGTTCCCATCATATAGTTACAGATACTTTTAGGTCAAATTGATAAAGTCTGTTTGCTAGATTATCAACAGCTAACATTGCACTCTTAAAAGGATAGACGTTGCAGTCCTCCAGCTATCCATTTGGTGGGGAGTGTGTGTGAAACACTGAGCTATACAAAAAAGTAGAATGAACAAAGCAGTTAGTTAGGATCAATCCTAAAGATAGTGCTTGTTAAATTACAAACGTGGAAAATTGTTTAAATCAAACTAATATAGAAAGATGTTTATTAGCTGCCTTCCATGATCTTAAATACTTTGTATTACTATGCCAAACAGCAAAGAAAGCAACAACACAAACTCAAGCGTGCACCTTCAGGAGGGGTTTTGACCTGTGTTCCTGGTGCCCTCCCTGAAGCTCATCAGAGAAGCACTGAATAGGGTGCTGGTGTGTGTGATCACAATATCCTAGGCTCTAATGCCCTGCCACTTCACAAGGCCAGACCATCAGCTTTGTGAGTGTGCACAGTGGTGCATTATTTGTTCAAGACGCTGACATGTGACACTCAGAGATGGAAGCAGGGGAAGGGCAGAGGCTGCTTGTTCAGCCATCCCATCTGAACCCCCTCCTCTCTCTACCCGCTGGCACAGCACAGAGCTGACTCCGCTCAGAGATGGAAAATGGATCCCTGAGCTTTCAGTAAAAGTAGTTGGAAGGGAAATGCTCCACAAAGTGTGTAAATACTCTGCCAGAGCAACACTGGGTTTGGTTTGATTTTGTTTTAGTATTCATTTAACAACCACCCTAGGAGATTCTATAAATTTTCATAAATAATACCTGGCCCATAAATAAGTGAAGGTTTTTCTGCGTTTGTATATGTTAGTTTCACAAAACAAAAACAATATTTTTGTTTGGGAAAATTCACATATAAACATAATAAAATGTCCATGGAAACATCGTAAAACCCAAGATTATGGTCTAACTTCATTTTAATTCCTATTTTTTTTTTTTAGTAAAAACTAGAATCCTATTTTTTCAAAGATCAGTGTGATTCCTAAAAACAATAAAAATATTTTTTCATCATGAGTAATGTGCATTAGCATTTTTTCAGTAAAGCACTGAACTATTTTGATAAGTAGGCTGCTTAAGCATGAAAAGATGCTGAATTGAATTTGAACAATGTGAGGGAGGAAGAAAGGATGTGAATCTAAAGCAAGCACCACCTGAACATTATGTCCTTGAACAAAGAAATAAATAGGATTTCTTGTAATCATTCAACCAAAAATAAAAAGTACAAAATGTTCACAACACAACAGCAACAGGAAAAACAAAAGCCATTAGAGGTGCATCTTCCTTAACTTTTTGCAGTAATTTGCATTATATCTCTCTAAAATTTCCTGCTAATTGATACAGTTAGCATTGAACTATCCATGTTGTAGGACCCTGTAATAAAAGAGAGGAAACTCTCTTTTTAATGATCCCAGCTGATTAACTATCACTTCAAACACGTGACTAAATCTTTCAGACTTTCACAACAAAAAGATAATTGATCTTTCGGAGCCTTTTTTAACGGTACGGTCATGGTCATTACTTTTATGTTAATTACCCATCATTTTGCAAAGCTTACTCTTAGTAGGTAATTTTTTTGTCATGCAAACTAAATATGTGAAAAGTTACTACTTTCCTTTCACAACATAGTGATTCCTGCATGTATATAATTGTTGCGAACTCACCGCTAATTTAAATTAAAATGCTGTATAAATCAATCCTTTGAAAACATGAATAGTACTTTTTGATAAAGTTCCATAATCACTACTTCTAACTTTTATTCATGTACATGTAAATTTTTGTCCAGGAGATTAACTGAAATCAAGTTATTTTGGCATATGCCTTAAGGTAGGATGAAGCACTTAAACTAAATCCTTATATTTTGGACTCAGTTACAAAAAATGTTTAAAAGTTATTAAATGGTTGACATGGGTTGCCAATCACTGCCAATTGGGCATTTTAGGGACAGATATATACTACCAAGTCTATCACTTCCCTGGCCACCCTATTTATAATGACACATCCTTTATTCTGTTATTGTCTATCCCTGTTTTAACACATGACAAATTGATCTGCCTTATGCAAGTCCACAGGACAAAGCCTTTGTCTCATTCCCCATTGTATGCTAGTCTCTAGAACTAGAAGGACATCTCTGGAAGGATGTAGTAGCTGCCCCATAAATGATCTGGAGAGCACGGCTTTGTAGTCCAAATACTGTGAGTTATGTTACTTCTCTCTGACTTGTAAGTGCAAAGTGAAGGTAATAACATCTGAAGATTTACATCAACTAATTTCTTGTTAAATACTTACTCTGTGCGAGGGCCTGCTCTAAAAACTGAGGATACAACAGCAAAAAACACAGAAGAGAGCCCAGTGAAGTGGAAAAGACAAGTTATCGAAAAGAAATTCCTGCCTTATCAAGGTAGCATGGAACCATGTTAAATCATTAAACAGTCACTTGCTGCTATCATTAACATTCTTATTCCAAGATTTGGAGGTTTATTAGGAGTTCACAGGGGCTTAGTAGTTCGAACTCCAGAGTTCGGAACCAAGACAGCCGACATTGCTAGAGTTAGGCTGTGGGTCAAAGAAACGTGGGAGAAAGATGACATCAAAATGCCAGCAGGTGTGTCAAGGAGAAAATCATCTAGAAAGGAGATTAAAGACAAATACATTTAGGATTTAAAGTCCAGATTTGGGGAAAGGAAGAATGGGCTAAAGCAAACTGGGATGAAATCAGTTGGGAAGGTAGGAAGGATTACTGAGAGATATTATAGGCAGGCCTGAGCATATTTAGGAGGAATAGGTAGGCTTTAAGGACCATGAGGAGGAATAGACAGGAATTGTCCAGGGACTTAGCATGTTTTTAAAAACATTTTTTAACGTTAATTTATTTTTTGAAAAAGAGAAAGATGGGGGAGAGGGGAGGGGCAGAGAGAGAGGGAGACACAGAATCTGAAGCAGGTTCCAGGCTCTGAGCTGTCAGCACAGAGCCCGACGCGGGGCTCGAACTCACGAACCACAAGATCATGACCTGAGTTGAAGTTGGACACGTAACCAACTGAGCCACCCAGGCACCCCAGGACTTAGCTTATTTTTGACATCATTCTGATACAATGATTTTCCATATTAACACAATATACTATTTGTTTAAAAAAACACAGGTTTGGGACTTGGAAGATGTATGTTACAGTTTATTTAGTTTCTGATCTTTCACAAATCATGCAGCTTATTTAGATCTTAGGTCCCTTATTTTAAAATGAAGTATTATAATGTTTTATGGGAACCTATCTCTTATTCTAGAAGTCATCCCCTTATCCTTATAATGACCTTATACTCTTCATTTTGAAAATAAATGATTTCACATAATTTAAAATGTATTTTGAGTAAAATCTTGCATTTATGAAATCACAAAATACACTTAACTTTTGTAGCTGACACATTTTTGTATATGGCAACAAAAGCACTCTCGATAAACTATATTTAGGGGGAAAAGGAGTAGAGAAAGACACGTGTGGTCAGTAAATTTATCTTTTGGATTTTACAGAGTACACAGATTTTTTTGGCATGAAAGTGTGATTATAGAGCACGTCTATTTTTTTTTTAATTTTATTTATTTATTTTGTGAGAGAATGAGAGTGGAGAAGGGACAGAGAGAAGGAGAGGAAAAGAATCCCAAGCAGATTCTGCAATGTCAGCAAAGACCCCAATGCAGAGCTCTATCTTATGAACCAGGAGATCCTGACCTCTTCACCAACTGAGCCACCTATGCACCTCAGGAATGTTTAATTTTTATGGTAAAATTATTTCCACTCACCTCAGCAAAAGCTTAAGTGAATGTTATAACATATAACACTAACTTTCACACAGCATGGATGTCAGTCCTGGTCACATTACAATTCAATCAGTTTACATAGCCTGCTTTCTTCCATTCGACATCAGTGCCTGCTGTTAGAAACCAAATCTTAATGCTCTCAGATACCCCATATCTTGTTTTTGATTCTCTGTTTTCTTATATTAATGACAGTTTTATAGATCTTTCGACGACTCAGGGGAAAGGAGTTATTTCCTTCAAGAATATGATTTTCAACATGGGCTAAATGGAATCATTTATCAAAGAGTAACTCTTTAATTAAAATCTCTTTTTTCTATTGTGGAAGCAAAACAATAACCAAAAAAACCCAAAAAGCGAAAGAGTATACTTCTACATGAAATTACATCCTCTTCCTTGGTGGTTGGTGATGAGTAGAGAATTTTCATGTCAGGAGAGTAATCTGAAACTTCTAGGTCCAGCTCTTGATTGTCAAAGCCTAGCCTCCATGTGGCTACCGCCACCCTAGTGCTTCACTCCAGTACGATCAGAGACATAAATGATACAAGGCTAATGGGTAGTAGGGTTACCTACCCAAAAAATGAACACAGAACACAACATATAATTAGATTATTCGCTTAAATATAAAGCTTTATGACCTTAAACTTGTTTCTTTTTCTTTTTTTAATGTTCATTTATTTTGGAGAGAGAGAGCACAAGCAGGGGAGGGGCAGAGAGAAAGGGAGACACAGAATCAAAGCAGGCGATAGGCTCCATGCTGTCAGTACAGAGCCCCACGCTGGGCTAGAACTCATGGACTGCAAGATCACGACCTGAGCCAAAGTTCGATGCTCAACCAACTGAGCCACCTAGGGGCTCCATAAACTTGGCTTCTCCTATAGAATGCCATTCTGCTCAGCTCACCCTTCTGCTCAGCTGGTTACCCTTGAATAGTAAAATGTCTTAGCAGACATTTAGAACCTAGCCATTTCCTCAAAGTCTAGAGACAAGAGAAACAGTCTCAGGAAGAGAAAGAGGGTCCCTTCACCACGTGGATAAGACCTGAATTGGATGTTTCAGTATCCTATCATAACATTTGACATCAGTTGCTTGACATTAAGAATAATCCTCTTCAGGGTAGACCTTACCCTATAGCCAAGGGATGGAGCCCTGCTCCATTTGCGATGTCAAAACAATTTACGATGAATGTAATATCCATCCAAGAGAGACATATGGAATGGGGTGGAGGGTAATGTTTTTTGTATTCCTAATAAGATTTAATTCTTGAAAAAACAATATTGCAAAATTTAGGCCAGTGGAAATAATTGAGAAAGCTGAAGCTGGTATTTAAAAGTATTTTAAGAAATGAAACTATAAGTGATGCCTAGCTACACTTACCATTTTACAGCACTTTAATTTGATTTCCACTTGAATGATCCTTTGGAAAGAAAACTCTAATGTCTTCTTGTTTTAATTATGTGTTTGTTGTCTAAGAGAATACTGTTTAACTTATCCTGCTAAACCACTAAAATAATGCCTTAGTCTTCCACTTTGTAATGATGATAATAATATTCTATTTTTGCCATGAGTAGTTTTCCTGCTATGTGTTTATATCTCAGTTTTAATCTTTCATTTTCTACTCATTTGAAAGTATTCAATATTAATTGGATTGTTTAGTTCCTTTACATTCAATATAATAACGTAATAATTCATGTCTTTCACCTTACAATTTGTTTTCACTTTGTTCCTTGTTTCTTTATTTCACCTGTCTTGACTTATTTTGGATTAATCAGTATTTTTAGTCTATTATTTCCCTTGAATTAGTCTTTTAATAATCAATTTTATATTATTCTTTTATATTATTCTTTTACATCTACCTTATGTAAATATTTTCACCATTCTCCGTAAAATGTAAGACATCTGGCATGATTTAATTTCATGCATTGTCTCTTGTCCTTTTTGATGTTATTGCCATTTATTTTATTGCTGCATAAGTTAATTTCACAGGACATTGTGCTATTGTATTTTTTATTGAATGATAAAATACATAATGGTGCATGAAATACTCTGATCTTATGTTTTCACCTTGATTTTATACACACAAACACACATGTACATACACACACACATACACTCACGAACACACACACACACACACACACACATACACACAGAGGTGCTATTGTATTCGTCAGTAGTTCACTCTTTATAATTGTTGTATACTGTTCCATTGTATAGATATACCTCAATTTTTATCCATTATTTTGTTGATGAACTTTCAGGCTGTCTGTTATAATTGACCACCTTTATATCATGTCCTTTTGTGAACATATTCCATCATTTTTCATTGATATATGCTCAGAAATAAAATCGCTAACTCATAAGATGGGTGTACTTTAACTCTAGGAGAGAAAAAAGACAAAGTAGCACATACATTATTTTTATGGTCATACCAGCAATGGGATAGTTTTAGTTCCACATTCTTGCTGGAACATGTTTTTAGTCAAATTGTTAAATCCAATATCTGGATTACTCCTGGAACTCCTTCTATTTTTTTCTTTATTTATCAGCCATTTTTTCCTGGGTATTCTCCTTTCCACAAATTTTCGTTAAGAATACGAGAACTATAGGGGCGCTTGGGTGGCGCAGTCGGTTAAGCGTCCGACTTCAGCCAGGTCACGATCTCGCGGTCCGTGGGTTCGAGCCCCGCGTCAGGCTCTGGGCTGATGGCTCAGAGCCTGGAGCCTGTTTCCGATTCTGTGTCTCCCTCTCTCTCTGCTCCTCCCCCGTTCATGCTCTGTCTCTCTCTGTCCCAAAAATAAATAAAAACGTTGAAAAAAAAAAAAGAATACGAGAACTATAGAGCTTCAGATGACATTGCAATTTATTTCCTAAAATAGCTCTTTTTGCTGTCAAGCCTCTGTCTCTATCTTTCTTGTACATGAAAAAGATAGGCTAAAAATCATAAAAAGTTCACTGAGTTAAATGAATAAACTCACAATTACAATGTACAAAATCCATAGCTCTGTCGATGTTAGAGTCATTTTGCTTTTTAAAACTTCTGGGGCGCCTGGGTGGCTCAGTCAGTTAGGTGTCTGACTTTGATTCGAGTCATGATTTTGGAGTTCATGAGTTTGAGCCCTGCATCGGGCTCTGTGCTGATAGCTCAGAGCCTGGAGCCTACTTCAGATTCTGTGTCTTATTCTCTGTCTGCCCCTCCCCTGCTGTACTCTCTCTCTCAAAAATAAATAAACATTAAACAAAAATTAAAACTTCTGAAGAAAATCAGGATAGAAGGAACTTCAAAACTCTAATCATGAGGAGATTTATAGATATAAAATTGAGATTCTCATTTTTCAGACTACCCTAGGATAATAAAATAGGAGACACTTAGGAAGGATCTTATAACAAAAGTTATTACATATCTGGGAACATTATTAATGAGTTAGCTTGTTAACTACAAAAATGTAATTAACATTTGTGTAGAAGATCATAAATCCAGACCTCCCATACTTCTCAGTTCTCATCCTTCCCATTTATAAGAATGCAATAATCAAATAAGTTTCTCTGTTTGTCATCTTCTTTTTCATAAATCATTTTTAAATACTGAATATTTTAAACATTGCTCCTGTTTACAAATTTGTTTTCTTACTCAAGTCACTGATCTTTAACATGTCTTAGCTTCCTTATCTGTGAAATGAAAAAAAACAAACAGTCAAACTATAACATTTTAGGTCTTTGGCTTAGAGAATATGTTATTTCTAATGATGTGTCAAAATGGGATATATGATACCACTCAGGCTTAAATCTAAAGTCACCCACAGCTTACTCTACTTGATAACTTTGAATATGATACCATTTTTGATTGTTAGTTGGTATCCAGTGGTTAGTGGTATAGAGTCCTATGGGTAAGTTTCATTTTTATGGTGGCGGATCACATTCCAAGTGAGTGTAGCTTTTCATTGCTCTGAGAATTTCTGCATTCTTGAACACACACCTAAAACCAAAACTGAATCCCAGGATGCTTTTAGTTTTCGAATATATTTCAAATGCTGTATTTCTAGTTTTTGAGTCAAAGCAACACCCTCTAAATATACTCCTTTTACTTTTATGCTATATTTCCTAACAACAAATCGCTTGCAACACTGCTGTTGTGTTTCTTGTTAAATAACTTATGGCTTCACTCAGCCTTAAGGCCATTAACTGTACAAGTGTTCTTGTAATAAGGTATTATTTGTACTATATTGGAGTGAGTTATAAGGAAAGATCATATATCTCTCCTCTCCCCTTGAATTTGGCAACAGGTTGGCTCTTTGGAGCAAGTTTGACTTTGATGCTTCGTGTTAGCTGGGTCACCTGAGAGTAGTAAATCTCCATGATGGTCATGTGAAAAGGGATTATATGTATGAACTTATTACACAAATCTAGAGCTTTTCCTCATATATACTAATGTGAATTTTGTCTTTCCACCTTTGGCTCTTCACTCTACTACCCACCCATTTTTCCCTAAGAGAAAGTCTGTTCTTGCCAGCCTCTGTTCCAAGCTTTTGGTGACAGAAAGTAGAAAATGTAAGCATGAAAAGATAAGATCAAAGAAAGAGTTGAAAAGACTATAGTAGTGTTATTTGTTGGAATATTTCCCAGGCCATCTTAATTTCTGAAAATGGGAATAAAAATCAAAGAAAAGAGAAAGTAAAGTTTTATTCCTTCAAAACGAAGAATAGAGAACGTAAATGAAACCAAACAACAACAAAAAAGCCAACAAAAACCCAGCAATTGTTAATTTTATCTATTAAAGTAAAAAAAGAACCAAGACAGAGAGGATCTGCAAGTGAGCAGCCTAAGCAAAGATTTTGAGGATGTGAGAAAATTCAGGTGTGTGAGAGAGTACAAACAGAGAGAAAATGGGATTATAAGAACTTTCATTTTAGATTATGAATTGGACATCCTTTAATATTTTTATATAAATACACTTCAAGATTTTTAATCAAGTATTATTGTTAACTCAATTGTGTTTTTAATTGGATCACTAAAATGAGCCTAAGCCACATGGGAGTCCTCTAGAGTCCTCTATGACTTGAACACATCACCACTGATTTGCCTGTTGCCAAATCAGTGGTTTGTTTCTCTTTCTGCCCTCATATTTCTTGATCTCCTGACAGAATTTGGCAGGAGTCACTCCACGCTCCTTCTGGAACACTGGTCTCTCTCACTTCCTATAACACCATTTTCTCCTAGGTTTTTTTTGTTTTGTTTTGTTTTTTCCCCCAACTTTGGCCTCTCTTTGAGCACTTTCCTTTCTCCAGTGGTCCCTCAAGATCAGTACTAGGTCTCTTCTCTGCCTCCATACTCCTTCTCTTAATTCTTGGTTTTATTTTTTTTTTAATTTTTTTTCAACGTTTTTTATTTATTTTTGGGACAGAGAGAGACAGAGCATGAACGGGGGAGGGGCAGAGAGAGAGGGAGACACAGAATCGGAAACAGGCTCCAGACTCTGAGCCATCAGCCCAGAGCCCAAGGCGGGGCTCGAACTCACGGACCGCGAGATCGTGACCTGGCTGAAGTCGGACGCTCAACCGACTGCGCCACCCAGGCACCCCAATTCTTGGTTTTAGAGACTGACCATCTGTACTTTGATGGTTCCCAAATTTATATCTGTAGTCCAGAATAAGATAATTATACACATGAAAATTTCCTTGGATATCAGCTAGAGTCTTGATATTAAAATTCAAAAGCTAAATTTCTGCTTTTACCCTTAAAGTCTCATCTACTCTATTTTAGCAAATGGCGCTACCATTCAATCAGTTCCAAAATCTAAAAATTCTTTTTTATTTGTTTTAACTTTGATCCCCATACACAATCCATTAAGTTCTGTCAATTCTCCCTCCAAAGTATATCTCACATCTGCACCCTTCTTTCTGTCTTTCCCCACATGCCCCTGGTAACCTCTTAGTGTCTCTACATTCTTCCTCTATCACTTCCATTCAACTCCATTCCAAACAATTATGGAATAATATTTTTTTTTAAAAAAGCATAAATTGGTCCATATGGTATCCTAGTACAATTTCTCAATGGCTTCTTTTTTTTTTTAAGTTTATTTATTTAGGGGTGCCTGGGTGGTTCTGTTGGTTAAGCACCTGGCTTGGGCTCAGGTCATGATCTCACAGCTTGTGAGTTGATCCCCACTTGGGGCCCTGCTGACAGCTCAGAGCCTGGATCCTGCTTCAGATTCTGTGTCTCCCTTTCTCTCTGCTCCTCTCCAACTCGTGTTCTGTCTCTATCTCAAAAATAAACATTTGAGGCACCTGGGTGGCTCAGTCGGTTGAGTGTCCGACCTCAGCTCAGATCATGATCTCACAGTGTGAGTTCAAGCCCCGCATCAGGCTCTGTGCTGACAGCTCAGAGCCTGGAGCCTGCCTCAGATTCTGTGTCTCCCTCTCTCTCTGCCCCTCCTCCACTCATGCTCTGCTCTCTCCCTCTCTCTCTGTCAAAAATAAACATTAAAAAAAATAGCAAAAAAATTAAACATTAAAAAAATTAAATAAATAAATAAATAAATAAATAAATAAATAAATAAAGTTTATTTTTTAGTTTTGAGAGAGAGAGAAAGTGAGGGAGGGGCAGAGAGAGAGGGAGAGAGAGAGAGAATCCCAAGCAAGCTCAGCACACTCAGCACAGAGCCTGACGTGGGGCTCAGTCTCACGAACTATGAGATCATGACCTGAACGGAGATTGAGTTAGACGCTTAATCGACTGAGCCACCCAGGGGTCCCTCAGTGGATTCTTGTTTTCATTTAGAGGAAATCTGAATTTCTACTATTGGCATACAGGACCCTAAATTGTCTCCCTCATCTTAACTTGCTCAGTCTCATATCATGTTCCCTCTTTCCACATTCCACCTACCTTGACATTGTTTACTTCTTAAAATGTGCTATTTCTCTTGTTAGAGCATTTGAAAAATATAGGTTGTGCTCTCATAAAGCTTCCATTTTGATTAACTATTGTTAAAGAACTGTCAAATAACTGGACAAAAGTGAAATATCACCTTTGATCTTCCTTGATCAATCTTAATAAAAATGACTTCCTTCTATTATTCTTTCAGGGAAATCTATGTACTTCATAGCATTTAGGCATTTATAACTGATATGTTGGTTACTTACTGTCTTGTTCCTGATGGAATGGGAGGTTCTGAAAGAGAAGGGAGTTTGTTTAATTTACTGAGCACACTGCTTGGCACAAAGAAATCATGCAATAAATATTAGATAGATTAAAAAAAAAACTTTTTAAAAATGAATTTGTTTCCTCTGGTCTACATTAGAGGGTGTTTGATAGGTCTTCAACACATAAGTTTTTAAAATAGATATGTTTTAGGAGCACAGTCTTTTTCAGAACTAATTAATTACTCCTAAAACCACTGCAACCAATTATATAGTATAAATTCTCTTCTAGTCCCTGCATGAAGGTCTTTTAGATGCTCTATGCCATTAACTAGTATTGTTTCTATCTCCATTTAATGGAAACATAAATTAAAGCTTAGAAAAGTTAAATTAAGCCTTCTGGTTTTGAGGGGCACCTGGGTGGCTCAGTCAGTTGAGCATCCAACTTCGGCTCAGGTCGTGATCTCAAGTTCCTGAGCTTGAGCCCTGCATCAGGCTCTATGCTGACAGCTCAGAACCTGAAGCCTGCTTCAAATCTGTGTCTCCCTCTCTTTCTGCCCCTTCCCCATTCATGCTCTGTTTCTACATCTCTCTCAAAGATAAATAAACATTAAAAAATTAAAATTGAAAAAGAAATTAAAAACCTTCTGGATTTGAATCAGGAAAATAGAGTTCTATGATGCCATAAAATCTCACAGTATTTGCCCTTTTAATCTTTGAGGCAAGCCACTACATCAAGCAAATATCCAGGGAACATAATGACTGAATTTTTCCATTTTTCTTGGTGGACTTCCATGGTGTTCAGCTGTAGGGCTCATCACTCCCTACCATAACAGTCCACATCCAAGGATCAAGAGGATGTAGATACAGTCTCCAATCTCCAACTTTTCTTTTTTTTTCTTTTTTAAACTTTTTTAAATGTTTATTGTTTTTGAATATTTTTAATGTTTATTTTTTTTTTTTGAGAGAGAGAGAGAGAGATCAGGTGACAGAGGAAGGGGCAGAGAGAAAGGGGGACATAGAATCTGAAGCAGGCTCCAGGCTCTGAGCTGTCAGCACAGAGCCTGATGCGGGGCTCAAACTCAGGAACCACAAGATCATGACCTGAGCTGAAGTCAGATGCTTAACTGATCCACCCAGGCACCCTCCAATCTCCAAATTTTCTACCTTTCATAACTAACATATGAATTGAGGTTGACTTGCTTATCATTTAAGTCTCTTTGATAACTTTTGATTTCCTGATTGGGAAAATTTTTAAAGGACTAATTCTACCATTTAATCCGGTACTCCAAACTTTAAGTTGATATTCTTACTTCACAATGATTAATGTGCCTAGTGAGCCAGTCAACATTTTCTGTTCAACACATTTTGATTATGTGGAAACATTGTTTTCTCATTTTAGAAAAGAGAATAGCCAACTCGGAGGGATTGTCCCATTGTTTGGCAGTCTTGCATTTTTGTCTCATCTGATCAACAGAGAAAAACAATTTAATCTGAAGTGAGTTTAGTTTTTTCTAAAAAAGTCAGTTGTTAGTCCAGAAATCCTGGAAAGAGAAGATCTGTGTTAACATACCTGTCTTTTGTTGTGCTAAGTAACACATGATTGAACTTAGCAGCTGCCTACTCTAACAGTGAGATAAAGTTCATGATCACTAAAGTAAACCTAAAGCATTCTTGTAAAATAAACAGTGTATGTAGACACATCAACACATTAACTAAATTAAAATTATTATTTAGCCAACTTTTTAAATTTAAAAATTTAAAAAAATGCACCATTTATTTTTTTTAATGGAGTCCAACTAAATCCTTCAGATAGGATTTGAAAGTGAGTTCTTCCTTGCTTTCAGTGAATCACCTCATTTTCTTTTGCACAATTTTTCATTGACCAAATAGGAATAAGTAATGTTTCTTTTATTTATTTATTTATTTTTTAATTTTTTTTTCAACGTTTATTTATTTTTGGGACAGAGAGAGACAGAGCATGAACGGGGGAGGGGCAGAGAGAGAGGGAGACACAGAATCGGAAACAGGCTCCAGGCTCTGAGCCATCAGCCCAGAGCCTGACGCGGGGCTCGAACTCACGGACCGCAAGATCGTGACCTGGCTGAAGTCGGACGCTTAACCGACTGCGCCACCCAGGCGCCCCAGTAATGTTTCTTTTAAATGAGCCAAATTGGGCGTTATGAAAGTAATTAAGATATTTTGGGTTTCTTCATAGATCTTAAGGGTCAGATTTTAGTTTTATTCATATTCCATATAGCAGCTAATCTTCAGAGATGGGCCATACTTTTCTGGTGCGTATTCCCTTGTGTGCTCTCCCCTACTAACTTAGGTCTGAGTTGACTATGTAACTTTTTTGTTTTTAACCAAAACAATAGGGGGAAAATGATACTGTGTGATTTTCAAGGCCAAGACACAAGAAACCGTGAATCTTCTGCCTCGGTTTCTTAGAAAACTCCCTTTGGGAGAATTTAGCTGATGACATGGAATAATCTTTACCATTCTGAAACTGTCATGTCATGAAGAAGGTCATTTTAGCTATCTGGAGATGTCACTTAGAAAGAGAATACCCGGCCAGCCCTCAATTCTTCCAGCTATCCCAGCTCTGATCTAGATATTTGAGTGAAGAAGACAACTTAGATGTTTAGTGCACCACAACCTTCAAATAGCTCCAGCCACACCCTCCACCTGCCATGAGCGACCTTCCTGTGAGCACCAGCTGAGCCCAGCCAACCCTCCAAACTTGAAAGACAATAATAAATTGCTGTGTATACTTCTACATTTGAGGTGATTTATTACAAAAAAAATAGATAACTAGGACACTCTGTTACTAAATGTGAAAGTGACAATAGTTTTTCAGAAACTACTTGTTGCAAATAGGCATTAAGTAAATAAATAGCAATTGGAAATGTGTCTCATCATATCTCTAAACTTGCACACATTTTTGGTTCTTGGTAATAAAGATAGAACGCACACACATGGTCCTGGGAGGAACATGGACATAAAATTAAATCATATGTCATACATAATTCAAAGCAAAATCAACAAAAATACTCAGATTTAGAAGTTAGAAAAGCTACTGGATTTTTCACTCTGCTTGGCTGCTAGAGGAAGAAACATTTTCTTATGCTTTCTTTTTTCTACTTTAAAGTTTGTGAGAGGCTATTTGATTTACAGTTGGGAGATATAATTAAATAAGTGTGCTCGAATATCAAGCATGAGCAGATTCCTTTTAACATTCACTGTTTCTAAGATCACAAGTAACTATGGTAGCACAAGAGTAGATGACACATTCCTCTGTGGAGGCATTGCACCACATAGTCTTAAAAGAAAATTGTCTTCTGTTCAGGAGCAATTTTCTGTCACAAAATCAGAAGTGACAGAAGGGAATTCAAGGCCCATAATATAATGTTACATTTTCTCCTGATGAATTATAATTGTGAATGGAAATTTCAGCATAAATAAAAAATTAAGTATATGTGATGTAATCAGTTTTAAGACATATTTTATTGAATTCAACTTTAAAAACACTTTAAGAACAGGTAATCTATTTTTATATGTAAGATAAACCTACTTGTACCCCAAAGGTATATAACTTCTATGTTAGCAATATTAACTATAAAATTATTTTAATGTCTGAGTCCATATTGCTAGATTTATAGCAGCTGTTAACATATTAATATTGAAAGTGGTGGGTTGGCTTAAAATTGAAGACATATTCCAAATTCCAATGAGTGTTTCAATATGCAACAAATATTTTCTTAGAATTTTGGCTGATGGGTTGAGAAAATTCTGATTCTGAAATCAAGCATAATTTGTTGATTTTCAACAGTTGTTTCCTTTACTCGATTTGGCTTTCTGCTTCTAACACGGAACAGATGTTGTGGATATAAAATGATTTTTTTCAGAAGTAAAAGTTTTACAAATTCATTTTTAAAGGTATGTTCAGAATCTTTCACCTGACTATAGTTTCCAAATAGCACTCCCAAAATGATGAACAATATTTCTTCATAGCCACTGTTAAGAATTAACTTCAGAATAAGATTTGCCTCCAAGAGAAATGTTTTATTGTTACAATTAATACTTCAAACTAAACATACTTAAAACTCTGTGGTTTGTAAATAAACTGTGGTTTGTAAACCAAAGCAAACCAAACAACAAACAACTAACCAGAACCCCCCCCCCCCCCCACACACACACACACACAAAAGAGAGTGAGAGAGAGCTCTAGTTGTGAATCCTTGTACTGGTATAGTGATATGTGTTCTAGCTTAGCTAAGCAAACAAACTCTTTAAACATTTACAAAGCCATTTCTTTGTTATAAGTGATGGATATGTAAATCAAATAACTATACTTTCAGAATTTGCCCCCGACTTAAGAGAAGAAGTAGTTCTTGCATGAACAGGGAAGGGGCAGAGAGAGAGAGGGAGAGAGAGAATCCCTGTCAGCATGGAGCCGGACATGGGCCTCAATCCAACAAACCATGAGATCATGACCTGGGCCAAAATCAAGAGTCAGACACTTAACTGACTGAGCCACCTAGGCATCCCCAAAGTACTTCTTTTGTAAAAAATACAGCACACATAATCAGAAGCCATTACTAGTATCCTCAGATATGTTTCTAAGGGTTTTATATGTATCCATTCGATATGAAAATACCCTGTTGCATAGGGACTGACTCAAGTTTACTCTGATTTTCTATTACAAATGTTTTGTATCCCCATCTACAACTGTAAAATTCATCTTTATGCAACTCAAAATTCCAGTAAAAGCTACTCCTGCAATAACAATGAAAAAAAGTAAGAGATGCAGCCATGCCCTGATGAATCTTTGTTTTCTAGATGTTCTTGACTCGGCATGAATGGGAACCATGTGTAACATTGTGATGTGAACAACAAAAGAGAATCCATCTCTCTAGGTCCTGAATGGAAGGACAAGAAGCCTTGCTGATGGGCTGTTTCATGTAGACTATAACCTTTGCAATTTCACAGTTCGTACAGAAGAGGTTGGATAACCTTTGTAAAGGTTTGAATAAGATTCATGTTCATAAATTTCTCAAGCTCCATCGGGGCAGATAAAGATCCACTTTAAGACATTGAAAGGTATTGCAAATGACCACCCCCCATGTTTTTTACTGTTTGTATTAGAGGTTCTTTAAGTCGCATTGAGAAAGCTATTATCATGAAGAGTTCCCTCCCCTTAGAATACCGCCCCCTGAAAAGAGGAGTCAAGAGAGTTTTGAAGCCCCAGAATTGCTGAAAGAGATGGTACACTGCAGTCGTGAATATGTTGTCAATATGTGGCCCAGCGAATCGGAGTTCCTTACTGCCTATTAGCTTTGTGTGTAGACACACTCACCGCTTACGACTCTGATGTTGTGTATCTGGAAACAGTTATGTCACAAACTTTAGGAACAGATTACAAAAAAAAGTCAGCTCAGGGATGTCTACCAACATTGCTTAGAAACCTCTTGACTCCCATGAAAATATCAAAGAATCAGCGTGTATATAGGTCACTTTTCTATACGATGTTGTTTTTATAAGGTAAGCCATCAATGCCTTGACAATTTCTAGCATCTGGTGGGGAACCAGAGTCTCCTCCAACAATTTAAATTGAAGCAACGGTGGTAACAAGCAGCCATTCGATCTTCTTACTATTTTCCTTTACAGTAACAACTATGATACAGGATACTTTGCTCTTCAGGGGAATTAAACACAGTATTCTTCTGGTCAGTGTGAAGAAAAGTCTCATTCTCTCATGAAACAAACAAGACTAAAACCTGGAAGAAAAAATATGGAACAACTTACAATAAATTAGAAATTTGCAAATGTACCACAATAAAGCCTCTCAATGCTCCAATTTCTTTGGACAGAGAAAATAATTTAATCATATTGTGGGTCTTTTGAAGGTGCATTTATGACCAATAAATTTAGTCTTTGTTCTAATTGCAAATTTACAAGTATAATGAGAGGACATTTATTCTGTTACAGAGTTATACCATCTGTTTCAACATTACAATTTCTGTAACTATGTAGATAATTAAGTCTTTCATGAGAATGTACTTTATTGTTCTAAAACTTTATTAGGTTAAACCTATTCAAACTCCCTGCACTAGCACTAAAGAGGACAGTGGATAAGAGCACAGGCTCTGGCAAAGACAACTGTGTTTCAAGCCTGAGTTCTGCCATTTTCTACCTGTGTCTTCTTGGGAAATCGCTGAACATCTCTAAATTTCAGTTTTCTCATTTTTAGAACAGGTATAACAAAATCTTAAATATTTTGCATGTAGTGAGAGTGCATTAAGTAATAGTATTACTAACCACTCAAAGCAAAACACCAATAATGAGCAACCCTTAGCGGCACTTGGTATTCTTTAACATTAAATCGTTTAAAAATTAATGGTATTTTGCCACAGTTATTAAAGGAAGGTCTGCGGAGTAGGTCACAAAACAAAGCAAGTCTGCTATTATAAAAACCTAGAATTTGGATGCTTATGTAAGATGGCAATCTACTCTGCACACAAGGGAGCAATGTACTATGAACCACGGTATAATGCACAGTACTTTGTTTCCAAATCTTGTGATTCATTTTCAAGCTCTAATGAGACCTATAGAGAAAAACTAACTCATCCACTCTAGCACTGAATAGGTGCCCAAATGTTGATTGGATGTAGGAAGAAAAGAAGGAAGAAAGGAAGGAAGAAAGGAAAGAAGGAAGGAGGAAGGGAAAGAGGGAGGAAGGGAGGAAGGAGAGTAATCTCAGACTTTGCAGTTATATTTTTATTCTAACAAGTTCGCCACCAGTGGAGGGAGAAAGTGCTTCCCAGTCTGATTTTATGTGATCCACCTCAGTATTGGGAAGGATGTGAAAGTTATTGTAGTATAGAGGGAGGATAACATTGCCTTTGGAATCAGATGAGATCAGAGGGCAAGTCTCCATTCTACTTATAAGCTTGTGCAAGCAATCTAGTCTAAGACAGCCACCAGGTTATTCATTTGTAAAATGAGGATAATTCTACCTCTGTGAAGTGTAGTTATAGGTATGAAATAAGATAATGATTTCAAACAATTGTGGTGATCCAGTAAATATAGAAAAGCTGGTCTGTTTTTAAAAAAGTTACAGGCAGTTTGGGAAGAAACACTGCATGTAGTTAACCGAAGAATAACCCAATCACCCCTAAGCAATATAACAGCAACAACAAATGTCTATATTAGTTCATGCTGCTGATTAAAGTTAACATCAATAATAACACAACATCATTTGTTTTACTTTTTCTATATGTAATATGTTTCTTGAGACAGGATTTATTTTGTATCAAGATCATGTTATGCTGTGCCAATGGTATAAGAAAATTTTACTAAGTGCATGCTGTTGCATACTTACTGTATACCTCTACTCTGAGGAATAAATGTGAAACATATTTATTATTTTATGTCATCTATGTGAAAGTGATCCTTCTCAAGACACTGGAAGCTTAAAACTCTGAGTCAAAATAAAGTTTTATATAAAACAGAGGTTGAAATCTATTCGTATTCAAAGATCTTTCCACTCTGGAGTTAGTTATGTTTTCATTTCAAAAGATTTTATCATTTGCTCTTTGCGGCCAGTGGATTTGAAGGCTTATTTCACTTTTGGATAACTTTTGCTTGGTGAGATTCACAACTGAAAGGAAGGATATATTTGGATGAAGAAAACAGAGAAAAGATAGTATTAATAAATCCTGGAGTAACTAGCAAAGTGCAATTGTATCTATATTGTCCTACCTGCCAAATCAGCCATATTCACATAGTTTATACAATTCAAAGAGCTCACAAAATCAGCAATTTTTGGCTTTTATTTTCTTTTTAAATTGTGCAAACTCACTTCCCTTATGTATTTATTTTTATGAAAAATTTAATTCTCAACATACGTAGTAAGTTATGTATGTATAGTAAATTTAGTTTTTTTTAATATAAAATGGTGAATAAGCCTATATATGAAAACAATGTTCTTTTTCAAAAGTCATTTTTGTGTTTGATTAAATTACACGAAATAAAGCAATAATCATCCAGCCCGGCCTTATATATTTTAATCTTGGATTTACTCTAGCCACACAAAATAGATGACCAAGTATGCTACCCACACCTACACCTATTGGGAGGATTTTCCTTGGTCATTGTCTTTCAAGACCAAATGAAGTGTAGCTGCTGTCCATTTTTGGCTTGTACTCACATTTTTGGCTTGGCTGGTGACTCATCCACTAAAACGAGCTTGGGCTTTTTTTTCTCCTCCAAAGGTGGAGCATGCCATGGGGTCCAGACGCGTTTCTCTGGCAGCTTGCTTTTGCGTTCTGATCCTGTTTGTACTTAATACTAAATGTTACATTTTCGTCTTACATCGGATGGTTGCTGAGTCTTTTTTATTATGTTCTGGTGGGTTTGATAGGGCTTAATACATGGAAAGAGGCTCTGGATTCATGGTTACTTGTTCTGTGTTCAGACTTTCCATCACTAACAGGGCCCAGCAGTATGCAAGCAGCTGTAGATGTCATGTCCTTGCTCCATAATCACAATGACTCTTCTAATTTGGTGTGCCATAAATTCCACATGGGTACCTTTTGCCGTCTCCAACAACGTAGACTCTTAGTCTCTTATGGCCTAAATCACAAGACTGCTTGCACTGTGGCTTGGACCTGAAAGAGAGATATTTCCTGCTCAGAGCTACCAGTATATGGGCTGGAGTAGTATCCCTAGCCTGAATTCTTGGACCATTCCTGGTACCAACTGGCACAGATCAGGTACTCCAGAAGTAGAGCCTAGATGGAGTTTGATGTGCAAGATATGGACCCCCTGCAAAGGACATGGACCATGGCTCACTGAGGCTGAGGTGGACTCTGAAGGGGTTGACAGTTGGCAGAGACAAGCATGTAAACAGCTGTTGAAAGACAATCTCTATGATTACCAAACTTGTCTTAGACCATTGCTGAATGTACTCCCTAAGCATGGAAGACTGTTTCCCTGATTCATTGTAGAACTTGTTCCTGTTCATGATTCAGGTGTTAGCTAAAACTTCATCATTTTATTTATTTAAGTTTTTTAATGTTTATTCATTTTTGAGAGAAAGAGAGAGACAGAGCATGAGGGGGAGGGGGCAGAGAGAGAGAGAGAGAGAGAGAGAGGGAGACACAAAATCTGAAGCAGGCTTCAAGCTCTGAGCTGTCAGCACAGAGCCTGATGTGGGGCTTGAACTCACAAACTATGAGATCATGACCTGAGCCTAAGTCAGACACTAAATGGACTGAGCCACGCAGGTGCCCCCAAACTTTACTTTTTTAGGTAGACCATTTGAGACCAAGTAATTTAAAGTGGATTAACAGTCCTTCCCTTTAATCTTTATGATAAAACTTTGTATTGTTGTTTATGCTACTCACTGCAATTTTTAACTATAGATTCATCTAGTTCTAAACTCTTCAATAATATTTTCAAAACTTATTGGAGACCACATTGGCCTAAGTTACAGGGATGATACATACAAAGTCCAGTTATACTGTTCTCTATCAAAGACAACTTAGCTACCATGGATGATGTTACAAATAACTCACACTGAAGATAATTCATGGTACAATCTTTATTCCATGGACTCTAATATTAAGTCTTCTCTCACACGTACATATACATACATATATATGGGAATATATGTGTGTGCACACGCATACAGCAAAATCTATGGGGGCGCCTGGGTGACTCAGTCAGTTAAGTGTCCAACTCTGGATTTCAGCTCAGGTTTGTGAAATGGAGCTCCACACCTGGCTCTGTGCTGACAGCTCGGCACCTGCTTGGGATTCTCTCTCTCTGTCTCTCTCTCTCTCTCTGCCTTTTCCCTGCTTGCTCTCTTTTTCTCAAAATAAATAATAAAAATAAACATTTTTAAAAAATAAAGAAAAGTCTATGTAAATTATTATGAACCACATGTATTCAGACATTTCTTTCAGGCCTAGTAAAAATAGATTTATACTCTACACTTATGTCATTTTAATTTACAACTAGTAAAATTGTAATAGACCCTAAACTTAATATTGTTATGAATTCTTTGCATACTGTTTAATGGATACACCATCTAAGATAATGAATGTCTATCACTCCCTATTCCCTTATTTTACTTCATGACCTTTAGCCTTATCTATTATATTACTATTGAGTACTTGCTTGTTCATCCTCTTACACAAATGAAAGTTTCTGGAGGGCACGGGTTTTCTTATTTTAGTCACTGCTTAGTTCCATTGTCAGGAATCATGTCTTTCCATAATGGATACATAATAAGTATTTATTGGATAAATGAATGAATGAATGAATGAATGAAATAGCATTTACTCCTTTCTACAATCTCTTCTCCTTTCCTCCTGTCATAGTATTCCAATTTTATTTGGGAACCACTGTTTCTTTGTTCTGAATTCATGCCTTACTCTTTCTAGGAACCTCACTGCCCTAGCTATCTCCAGTTACAGTGATCAGTGTTGGGACACAATGAGTCAAGACAGCCAAGTAAAAGCGAATGACGAATCTGGAGTTTCTGTTGGGAAGAAACCATATCTACTGTACTTGAATCAGCCAACATTTGGTTAGATCTAAGTACCAGTGAAGCTAACAAAGTACTGATGACATTGTTTAAGCTTGCCTACGCAACCAAGCTAAAAACGATCTGTCCAGTTATGCCAATAAATAGTCTTTGTTGTTGTTGTTCTTTACTTTTTTTTTTTCTCTGATTTGGTTTTCCTTAAGCCATTTTGAGTTTGTTGCTATTTCTTGCTATTACTTTGGTTGTTTTATGTACATATGATATGACCAGGAAATCTTTCATACCAACTGTAATGCTATTTGTCTAATTACTAAAGTTAAATCCATATTAACATTTCCCAAGGTAAAAAGTGAAGCAAATTTATACGTGAAAAATACATTCAAGTACCGTTACATTTTATTCTATTTGAACTTTTAGAGTATCATGTTAAAGAGTAAAGATGGGATTTTAGGGAAAAATATTATATTTGATAAAATAAAGCTTGTTGAACAACATCTGTAATGGTATTCAGAATTCAAATTATAACTGATAGTATTGCTGCTACCCAGTCTTGGGAATATGAAGACAGTGACATTGAACATCAATGTTGTCATTTAGTGTCATTATTCATACAGACAACCAAACCACCGAGACAGTTATCTGTTGTTAGCCTCTCTTTACTCACTTTTACATGGATAGCATGGTCTTTCTAATAAGGACACGCACACAATGAACTATTTTTAACTTCCAGTTTGAACAATACGTTATGGTACCTGTAACATTAAATACCTAAGAAATTATGTGTGAATGTTCACACCTATATCATAAGCGTATGCAGGAAAGTAAACAGTTTAATATGTAACGGTAAAAAAGTCTGTTTTATTTTGCTCAGACTTAAGTGTAATGATTGAAAACTCTACGAATTTCTGTGGGGAAGGTTGAACTAAGACATCTACACTTCCCATCATTCTATTAGGGGAGCCATTTCGGAATTTAAGAGTTTTCTCTGTTAGTATGGGGAGAGGTAATAATTCCTACCAAAGAGAAAACACTAAATTGAAATAGTGTTCAGGGGCTAGGAAGACAGTAGAAGAAGAAGTGGGAATGACAGTGCAAAAGAAAAGAAAGTGTTTGAGAAACAAAACCTTGTAAAAGAGACTCTCCTACCTACTAACAAAGCCTGTTGTACTGTCTGCCTATGAAGCCTAAGGGAACAAGTGGCAAAGTGCCATCCTCTGGTTCATCTCTACTGGTAGCTTCGCAAAGGTCAGCTTGAACCTCAATAAAAGAATCACGCATGCCAATGTATTTGGGCTGTTTCTGGGCAGATTTCTTCTGGCCTCAGAAGCCAATGACCAACAGTGGATAATAGAGCTTCCCAGGCATCTCCAGAGGTGAGTAAGATGCAAGCTTCTAAAGTTCTAACCTGGGTTGAACTTGGATACTATATTTAAAGAACTTATTCACTAGACAGTATGTTGGAAAAAACACTGATTGGTAGTCTGGAGGCACCAGATGTAGCTCTAGCTGTTCTGATAAGTAGTTGAGTAACCCATAAAACCAGTCTCATCTGCAGATGATGACTCTTTTGACTTCACTTTTAAAGAAAGCCTACAATTTCTACGCTTGTAGAAAGCCTACAATCCAGCACTAATTAATCACAGAGAGCTGAACTAGTATAAAAGTAGATTTTCCTACTCAGCGAAAGTACTTTCAAAGGCACAAAGGAAATCTTAGAAATAGCTCAAAGCAGAATTATTGGCTTGTGTAAAAGGAGCTTGAATTTACCTGAAAATGTGAATGAATAAGGGGTACTAAAATGACAGTAAGTTTGAGTCTAATTATTAAATTGTCTGTACTATAGAACCATTCCTTAGCAATACTATTACAAATAAGATTACAATACAATATATTCATGGATTATTTTCTTCTATGTGAACTTCTGCATTTCTAAATTTCCTACAAAGGAAATACACTAATTTGGCTTTCAGAGATTTTTTTAATAACGTTTTTCAAATAACTTTCTGTTAAAATGTATCTCTTCCTTTGTCTTCACAATAAACACATATTTCCAAACTTCTCAATGTTTATATAGTGAGATCACATATTTACACCTACTATCATCCTGGTGGGAAAGGAAAAGGCATCTCCATTCATTTCTATGACTTATTTACTATTCCACACGAACCCTGCATCTGTTGAACAGTAACTGAGGAGGGAAGAGACTTAAGAATGTTGCAGTATTTTAGTCTCTCTCCAGTTAAATCTCTCCCAGTTTCAATCTTCTTGTTGGAATGTCTTGGACTTGTTTGAATAAAATTGTTAAGATAAAAACTCATCCAAATTTATGCATGAAAAATATACTAAAGTATTTGTCATATTTTATTTCATTTGAACGTTTAGAGCATTGCATGAAACACAGAAGTAAAGACAGATGGTCTCAGCTTTCCCCTTGTTATTCTGAGATGATATTTGGGTAGATGGGGCTTTTATAAGGTTAGCAAAGGAGAACCCCCACATACTGTCTGTTTTCAATATTATGTTTTCTGAGCCTGCTTCAGACATCCCTTGTTCAACTGCATAAATCCTAGATGTTTATTGACTCTGGAAAGTCTTTGCCCTTCTTTGCCTTTGCTCAGTCCCAAGGCATTCATGGTTGTGTTGATCCTCCACTGGTCTACTGATCATTTAAGCATTTCCTTATTTCCTCACCAAAGAAGCAGAAACTATAACAACCAATAATTATCACACCACTGCAGGCTGTAGAAACCAAGAACGCAGTCCCCGACTGATTTGTCTGCCTCCATCTGTGCATGATTCTGATCCAACATTGGACTTCTTCAAGAGACTGGCCATGCAAGACATGTTTGAGAAACAGGCCTAGAGATTTGATATCCACAGTTGCCTTGTAATTATTTATCTAGATGTTACCCAGCTTCGCAGTTGCTACCCAAGGTTGATTTGCAAGATGGGAAAGGTTATGGCATCTTACAAGTTAGCCCTGCTTCCATCTTCTTCTTTTCACAGTCCACTGAAGTGAGCTGGTAGGCTTTCCATTGCTTCCCACCTGTAAGGAAATTACCTTCCAGCATGTCTTTCTCCCTTCCAAGGTGATATTAGCTGTTCCCCTTTCTGTGAGTCATAGTAGCAAAAGAAATGAGAGGCAAAAAAACACCCAGCATCCTATGGAGAAAAATTCCAGAGTCAGCTCTAATAGATAAAAGTAGATGGATACACGTAGACAGATACAAACTATTGAAATATGGATACGGATAGATATACAACATTCTTTTGCACCTGAATGTCTCAATAATTAAGAGGTGTGCCCATTCTCTTTGGAAGAATCAGGCTCTATCTTAATAACCTGGAAATTGTTTTGAGAAATCATGAATATGAATTAAATTGTCAGTGTTCAAAAGAACATTATTTGATTTCCTTATTGTAAATAACACAGCATTCATAGGGAAACGGTATTTAAATGACAAGTCACAAGATAATTTGTGGCAGACTACCTCATTGTCTTTCCGAGCTAACCCACCAGAGGGAGAGAAATGCATAAATAATGCATTTATAATCCCATCCTTCTAGTCTCTGATTTACTTCAGCAACCATGGAAATTGGCCCTCTTACATGGAAAAATTATTTTGTAGCAACATAAGGGCCAAAGCAGTAACAAAGACTTAGTTAAAGGGAAACCATTGTTGATAGTTTTGTGAATATTATCTAAAGATAATTTAACAGGGGATTTTTCCACAACGTTAATTGTTACAAAAAGCAAGTCTGCATGCAAACAGCTAATTGATATAAACCAAGAAGAAATTCTAAGAATGTCTTGCCTAATGAGCTTTCTGCAATCTTAGAAGTTTCAACGTTGCTTAGAAAAACCAATTTTCCACCAACCTTCAGAGAACGTGTAAATCTCTAAGTCTAGTTTATCTAACCTAGTTCATTTTATCTCTTCTTTTTGAACTTTATAAAACCTTCAAAGAATAACTAGTTATTAATTAAATATAGAATGTTCTTTCCATCCCACTCCATCTCCATCTTTCCTGGAATTCCCCCAGGGCAGAAAAGACTGACAACTACTTTCAGTCCTATCTCCTTCCTCATCTAAACCCGTGTTTACTGACCAATATACAGTCCAAAGCAAATCCCCTGTTATTCTTAAGAAGGAAATATGAAACTGTCTTATTTGAAGTGCAAGCAGTGATAATAAAAATTAGAATTAGGAAACTGACAGACAAAATTCCCTTACCTTTTACTTAGCTTGAGTTACAGTTTATTCAACTTTTATAAAAGAAGTGGAAGAGTAAAAAGATAGTAATGCAAGTATGGAAATCACCCTCCAGGAAAACGGTCAACTCTTTATTTAAACACATTCCTCTGTGCATGTAAATTTAAGATAAGAAAACACAATTGCTTCTAAAAATAAAAATAAAGATTAGGATTTCTTATTTGTATGCTCTTTCAGTTTCAGAATCTATTCTCTTCAAAAAGGCAAGAGATTTTCTTCAGGATTCCATTGTTTTAGAATAATGCTCTTGACAAAATAATGAAACAGATATGTGAAACATGTCAAATGCTCACTACTGATGGTACCTCTAGGGATTATCTCTTTCTTTGTTTCATAAACACACTAGACATAAATGACAGAAAGAGACACCTACCTCCTTATGTTATCAATGAGGGAAGGAAAGGATACTGCAAAGTAATTTTGTGAACATGTTGTATCTGAAGAGTTGGATATTCTTGGCTACCTTCAGTTTGTAATATTTTGAATAAAATAAAATAATAAAAATGAAGGTCAGTGTTAAATATCCAATAAGAGTAATAAACAATAGTATGAAACACCTAAATTCGTATATATATATATATATATATATACACAAAATTTATATAGTAAATTTATAATACAAGTGTGAACTATACTAAACATCTAAATTTATGTATATTATATACCATATATAAACTTTTATGTATGTATGTGTCATACAACTATTTTTATATATACAGTTTTTGATATATAATTTTTGATATAATGTAGATTATATCTATATAAAATTATGAAATATATACATATATGATATAATCTATCATATTGAAAATTCTGGCAGACATATGATGTATACATATGTTGCACAGATAGATATGTATCTACATATCTATACATGTATGTTATATATGACATGCATACATAACATATATCAAAAATTCAGGTGGATTGTGTGTGGGTATCAAATTGTGTGATCCTCTAATATTTTATTTGTGTCACCTCTTTATTATCTAAGATCACTAAATTTTGTTTTTAAAGGTTTTGCAGGAATTATCTTCTATTCCCTAAATAGGAGATATTGATGTCCCCTGTATTAAAACAGTCTGCTGATTAAAATTGGATTACATTAAAATCAATTTTTGTTCCACATTGTTGTGTTTTTTTTTTTAATGATTAGCATATAAGGATGAAATCTTGAATAATGAGACAATGAAAGATAGTAATTTCAGGCCATGAAAATGAATATATTGAGAAACATATTCCAGTTTTAGTCAGATATAATGGGAATCCCTTTTATATCCCTGTTTTTTTTTTTAAATAAAATATGCCAATGACCACTAACTAAAAAGACTGAATTATAGTGTTTATAAAATCTATTAAAAACTTGGAAATAAGACAAAAAAGAGCACCTATCTTTTTTTTTTTTTTTTACGTTTTTTTTATTTATTTTTGGGACAGAGAGAGACAGAGCATGAATGGGGGAGGGGCAGAGAGAGAGGGAGACACAGAATCGGAAACAGGCTCCAGGCTCTGAGCCATCAGCCCAGAGCCTGACGCGGGGCTCGAACTCCCGGACTGTGAGATCGTGACCTGGCTGAAGTCGGATGCTTAACCGACTGCGCCACCCAGGCGCCCCGAGCACCTATCTTAATAAGGCCCTATTTCACAGGCACACTAGAGGATTATTCAATTTTCTAAATACACCTGTGTTCCAATTGCTCAGGACCCACACACTGAGAGATTACATGTTAACTTGCTCATTTCTGTCCAGGTGAAAGGATAATTCCAAAGGCTATAGTTTTATTGTTCTGTAGACCACTGATCTGTTTTATTTTTAACTTAACATATTTAAAAATAATGCTTATAAATGCATGGTTCCCCAAGTGTTCTTAAAACCTTGCTTAACATTTAACTTACTTCCTCATTAATGAATTCTAAAACTTTGTCACGGACATTCTATATTTGTATGAGAATTATGGTTTTAACTTTAATTTGTGAAATTATAATTAGATATTTTTGCAGAACTCACCAAGATACTGAAGTCCTCCAGTCTATGCAGATTTACCTGATGAAGCCATTAAAGTGCACTGGTTGAGATGCTTCATGGACAATTTAATCTTGGGCACATTTTCTTAGCTTTCAGAGTGATTCCCAAGTAGGACTGAACTTTACCTTTGTTAACATTCTATTTCTTTAATTTTTGTCGTTGCCGTTACTGATACATTAATTTCCTGTGTCACTTTTGTTTTCGTTTTTGTTTCTGGTGAAATCTATTCCTTCTCTCTATTGTCTAAGTCATGGTCATTGCAGTGCCTCTTTCTACGAGTCTGTCTTGACTTAAAACATGGAGTTAGTCTCCACTGCAGGGAGAGAGAAATCTCTGTACAAATCTGATCCATTAAAGGTCAATAAGTTATTCATCATTAGTGGATGCAGGGGTTGGGAAACTGGTTTTACGACAATTTGGTGATTTCTATTGGGATAATAGATGTCTATTTTCTGTTTGAGGAGGAAAAAAAGAAAATATAATTTCTAGTTTTGGTTACTTTGCCCATTTTATTTGTGAACTGCAGTCAGTTAAAAAATATTTTGTGCCTTCTGGCAATAAGAACAGCTCTCTGCAATCTGATGGAGTTAGTTTGGTACTTAGTGTTCACTTGTGATACATGTGTGAGGTTGGACAAATGAAACTATATGCACTCTATGTCTATAACGCAGAAAGCCTTTACCTTTTGTTGTGTGTGTGGATGTGAAATATCTTCCCACTTCCATAGATATGAAACATTATTATTCCAACCAAAGCTATGTTCTGACTAGTATAAAAAGATTTTTATGTACTTACATAAACCTAATATTCCCTACCAAATACCTAAATACCAAATACCTAATACCTAAATACCAAATACCTAAATAAAGAAAATAAATGTCTTTAAATGTGACAGACTTTTAAAAGATTGTTTCTTACAGAAACTGCTAGCTCAGAGGTTTTATGTAAAAAAGTTTTATGTAAGATTTCAAATAAATATGAGAGAAACTGAAACTTTGGACAAATTAGACTGATCTCACATTTTTTTTTCCTTCAAGAAAAGAGCTATATTTTTCTCTGTATAGAGTATTATCTAGAATTAAAAAAAATAAGGTTCATATTTTCACTAAAAACCTAGTTAACCTGCTGAGTCTTTAAACTTAGTATATTGGTTTACCAATTAGTTAAGGTAAGATAATATCTACATAATATTTACAATGTTGAAATTGTTAAATTTTTTGAACTAAATTTATGTGTAATTATAAACACACTTTATATGAAGAGTGGTTCAGCAGCATATGAACTTAAATGTAATTTCCAATCCATTTAAGTTACTTTGAGAGCTCAAACTAATAATACATGAGGGTAATTTATAGATATTATTTTGATAACCAAATACTTTCTAAGTGAGGTAGAATATTGACACCTTGGTCAGTAAGTAATTAATTATGTCTCTGTGTGTGTGCGTGTATGTATATTGCCTTCTTTATGATGTTACAGAGTGCATATTCTAATGGATCATATTTATGGATTTTGCTACTTCAAAAAGATGTAGAAGAAAAGTGGGAAGATGTAAGACAACGTATCATGTACATCTATGGTATTTTTGGTCTGCTAATTGTTTGCATAACAAACAATTATCAAACACCTACTTCCCAGTTTTTTTTCTGTGAAGTAGTAATTATTTTGAATACAATTTATAGTTAACATGGGTGATTAAGACTACACTAGAAGAGGGGCACCTGGTGGCTCAGCTGGTTAAGTGTCCAAGTTTGGCTCAGGTCATGGTCTCATGGCTCATGAGTTCAAGTCCTGCATCAGGCTCTGTGCTGACAACTCAGAGCCTGGAGCCTGCTTCAGATTCTGTGTTGCCCTCTCTCTCTGCCCCTCCCCTGCTCCTGCTCTGTGTCTCTCTCAAAAATAAATAAACATTAAAAAAAACACTACACTAGATGTAATAGTAGCGAAAATGTTTACATGTGTATGCAAGACAATGTAATATGTTTTATTCATCAAAGATATTGAGTCTAGTAAATTAATAGATATTGAATATAGTAAATTAGTAAATTGTCTAACCACATGAAAAAGAAGATAGTGAAAAATCAAAATGTTAATAGATATACAAAGTTGTAAGTAGCAGAAAGGAACTTTTACTCGTCTGGATTTATTATATTTATAAATAATGAGTCTGAAAAGAAGCAAAGAAACTTCTTACATGTTAATAAAATTTGTTCAGTTTTAATAGGTTTATCAGTTTATCAATAAGAGACTTTTAAAAAGGAGTTTGTTAATATTTTAGTGCCAAATATTATATTGTATGTAATATATATATACATATATATATATATATATATGTATATATATATATATATATATCACAAGCTTTGTTATGTTTAAGATCAGGTTCTATTTCTCAATAGCTAGCATGTCTTTCTCCAGACTTCAGATTAATTGGCTCCCTTAAAACCTTATGTCTCTAATACATACAAGAAAAGTTGTTAACATCTGCAGGCTTTTTTCAGCTTTTTTCTTTATTTAAGGATAGAAGCAATGTTCCTTCAAGTTCTATATCACTGCCCTGAAACTGGAATTCTCAAGTCTGAACATTTTAAATACTGAATTTATATATATTCTACAAATATATTTTATGAAAAAATGGGATTGTATTGCCTATAAATGATTACAAATGCCTTGGGTCATTCTTGAGTTTTTATCTACAGACAAGAACAAAATTAACCCGACTGAAAAAAAAAAAATCAAGTAAGCATTTGGAGGGAAAAAAATAAAGGTGGTTTATTGTTGCATCCCTCAAGTTTACTCTGGTTTAATGTAATATGAACATTTATTAATTCACACCAGAAATCAATAAATTGCATTTGTTCACTCATTAAGGGAGAAAAAAAGAATCTGATGAGGTTTAATTCACTAATGTATTTACTCAGGAAGAGCTCATTAAGCTGAAATCAGTGAATTAACAGTAGCTAAATAAAAAATAATCAAAGTAAGAAATATTTAAAAGAATTAAATTGGAGGAAAAATAAATGCCCAATCAGAAAATGGAGCCCTTGGCACAGCTATCCTGACGGCCTTCACGGCTGGAGTGAAACAGTTACAATTAAAGCGCAGGTGTGGCGGAAGGCGACATTGGCAGTAACACTGGACTTCAAGGCTACTGTTTAGCTCACCTCTGACTCCACACCCCTCCCCTGGGGCAGCACTGCCTTTCCCTGTACTGCACGCGGTTACTGCGATGTCGTATGAGAACATTCCCTTCTGCACACATGGGGGAGATTTTTGCCTCTTTTTTTTTTTTTTTTTTTTTTTTTTTTTTATTTGTCCTTCTTGTTTCCATGTGCTTGATTTCAGTCCAGTTCCATGTGTTAGGAGATTCTTTCCTGGAAAAACAGAAAGCCTTTCTCTTCTTTTACAACATTGTTGGGAGCAAACTGCCACGTGGCCTTGGTACACACGAATTACACAAACCTTTTCCCATAATTTCTGTATTTCTTGTATGGCCGCTCAGATCCAACTTAAATTAAGAGTTACCACTATTATCCATCCATTTTCTGATTCCTAAGTGTAGAAGGCATGGAAAAGAGGTCCTAAAGGGACGTTTACCAAGTACCGCCCTGATGGAACTGCGAAACCATTCTCCAGATGGTTGGATTGGTGTTTTTTGACATGTGATCTGAGGAGTGTTTATGATTCTCCCAGCTTCACTGAGATGCTGATTCATCTCTCAAAGATTCCATTGTGTTCTTAGGCATCCTGGATACTTGAAATAAAAAATAAAATGAAATGAAATGAAATAAAACAAAATAAAATAAAACAGATAAAATAAAATAAAACAAAACAAAACTTTGGACAATCTTTATGGCTTAACTTAGATTTGGAGCACTTAGGTGACTCCCCAGATATGCTGCTTTAATGTGGTAGAGAAATCTTGGGCTTCAGATTCAGAAACACCTATTTAACACCCTCCCCAGCTCTATTACCTATAAGTGTAGTTATCTCCTCTATGAAGAGATCATATGTCCTCTATGAACCTCATTTTCCACATAGCTAAAATAGGAGCAATAACTATATCAAAAGAATCATTAGAAACCTGATATGAGAATACCTATTAAATGCCTGTTACAAAGCATAGTATACTGAATGCATGCAATTTGGTATGTATTATCATTAACCATATCGGAAGAATATTATTATTTTTACTCAGGAATCATTCTCATGCCTCCAATGTACAGGTTAGGTTTTTGTTCTACCACAAAACATCTATGCCTATCAGGTGACTCAAGCAAGTTGAGTCCTTTAAAGCCAGTTGCATGCTCTACACACATACACACTTTGCCAGAAAGGTAATTTTGATGCTCAGGGGAATTTTCTTCATTTCTCTTAATATTTCCATAATATTTTAATCTGTCACTCTTCTTACCCATTTGGTCATCCCCTCACATATCAAAAAAAAAAAAAAAAAGTCAAGACAAAGTAATAAATGTCAGTAGTTGTGTGTCATTACTAAGATGCCACCAGGGCAAAACTATCGCGTGCATGAGTAGAATATAAAAATTTGCTCTGAGTGAGAGAGCTAATTAACTGAATTATGTAAGTTTTCTCCTATAATGGTTTCCTATCTCTGGTTGCCTTAGCCATTTCACTGGGTTCTTAGCTGAATTCTCAAATATATATTTGACACTTTTCCTCATTCAGTTTTCAGGCTCTCCCCCTAGATCTCTGAAATTCCTCCCTGACTCTGCCCCATGATTTGCCTTTGGTTTGAAGTTTAACATGACACCAGCTTACTGATCATTAAACTGACATGCTCCTTGCTGACACTGATAGATTTCTAGGTATGTAAGTATTCTGCACAATTTTACTTCCACAAGTACTTTATGTCTTTCAAATGTTTATTTATTTTTGAGAGAGAGAGAGAGAGACCGTGCACAAATCCTCCATGAAAAGGAGGAGCAGAAAGAGAGGGAGACACAGAATCCCAAGCAGGCTCCAGGCTCCGAGCTGGACACAGAGCTGAGACTGTATCCAAGACTCACCAACTGTGAGATCATGACCTGAGCCAAAGTCGCACACTCAACCAACTGAGCCACCCAGGCACCTTCCTCTACAAGTATGTTAGAGGAATTCTCTGCATCTCTCTTTAAAAAAGAGAAAAAAAAAATTTATTTTTGAGACAGAGAGAGACAGAGCATGAATGGGGGGAGGGTCAGAGAGAGAGGGAGACACATAATCCAAAGCAGGCTCCAGGCTCTGAGCCGTCAGCCCAGAGCCCGACACGGGGCTCGAACTCACGGACCACGAGATCGTGACCCGAACCGAAGTCGGACACTTAACCGACTGAGCCACCCAGGCGCCCCTCTGCATCTCTCTTTAGAACACCTTTTTTCTGTCCTTGTGTAGAAGAACTCCGTGTTTAAGTGAGGCTAACTAACCCAGAGGCTGTCAGCCTCCCCTGTGTTGGTCATCTCAGGCTCCCAGGAAAGGTGTACCATGTAATACGATGCTAGGAACTAACTCAGGTTTTGACAACATCCTTTTCTCTCCTGCAGGTACCATGGATTTTGACCTCTTCAGTATGTGTTTACTCATCTTCTTCTCCCCGGGGAAGCTTTTGCTGCTTCCTCACTAGATCTTCAAATGTAATCTCTGCTTTCCTGGAGTCCATGGTTTTTGTTATTGAGATACAGTTCCTGGGATGAGGGATACAGGTGTTAAGGGAAAGATACAAATTTTCTGCATACTTTACCTCTGGAAAGAAAGATGGAAGAGGGAGTGGATCTGGCAGGAACACTTGTTGCTGGTTTTCCATCATCTTTTATTTATTAAAAAAACAAAAACCAACAAAACAAAACAAAACAAAACAAAACCCAGCCATTAATCACTTTGGAAACGAGAAACAGGTTAGCATCTTTGCCGTGAAAAAGAAAGTATTTCAGATTTGTGCAGGCATTTATGCAGATAAGTTAGAATTAAAAATCATCCCCCCCTCTGTCATTTTGCTTGACCAAAATATACCAGGAATAGTCCTTAGCAGCTTGCACTGACGATTTGTACTTTGGACCCTGGCCTTGGAAGTCTGCACAAGTAATTCTCCAAGCTGGTGACCTTAACTGCCCCTGAGTAACACTGACATCGGAAGCCACATAGTGAAAAATCTCCAGTACTTTGTGCTTTTTTGCCTTTCAGCTTTTTAGTCACAGCTATAAATCCTATAAGGTATATTCCTGGGAGCAGCATGAATAACCTCTGGCCTATTTCTCATTGTTCTCTGAACCATGATCCTAGGCCTATGGAAATTTATTTTTACCTAGTTTTGAGTAGGTCTTTGAATCTATTGAATACATTTGAAAAGGCACGCAGCGTTACTAAGGAAACTGGCATTTGCTAAATGCCATCATGTGGGCACCAATGTGCTACCTGATTTACATGTTGCTCTGTCCTCTGGTTTCAAGTCGACCAGGAGCTTCCATCAGCATCCAGGAACCCGCTGTGGAAAGGAACTTGAAAATCCACATCCTTACTCACCTCCAACACTGGGCATGAATCATTTCCTTCTTTTGCAATAAGATCCAGGGAAGGACTTTAAAATAAGATGCATCAGCCATCTTCATGGCATGAACAAACATCAACAAATCAAGTTCTAACAGGAGTTCATAGAAAATGTCAGCTGGTATCTGAGAAGGCATTATGAGACAGAAGGAAGAGAAGTAAAATTGTAATGACTCAGAGGAAAATCCTCCATGAGAAGAATTTAGTTCACAAAAGAAAATGTAGAACACATTTGTTTCTGATTCTGAGTAATATCAAAGAAAACTTTAACCGCATTAAATAAGGTCAGGGTGGATATGCAAAGTATGGAATTCAGTGAGAAATCATGGCCAAATAAAATGTTCACTAGGAAGGGTAAAAGGCAGATTTACACCGAAGACATCAAATTAAAGTACATAAAATAGACCTACAAATAATTTTCAGAATCTAAAAAAGAAAAGAAAAGAAAAGAAAAATGAGAGAATGAATATACACAGAAAATTAACCATAAAAATTAAAGTTATGATTGAAAAAGAACAAGAAAACTTAAATATAAGTAATAATCTAAGATAAAAGTCAAGAAGCCCTTATGATCAGATTAGCACTTGGCCCACTCTGAGGGCCTGAAGATTGTACACCATGCAACTCTGGGGTAGGCCATTCACATGGAGTTTAATGTAGACGACCATGATGTGGACTTGTGAAAGGTGTGGGAACATTCAAGAAAACAATTCAGTGATCAAAAATGAGTAGGAGAGATAATAACGAATATTTTAAATATATTTTAAGTATAATTGCCAATAGAACACTAAAACCAAGTTGGAGTCAGAGCTTTCCTTTGGTAAAATCAATTCCTAAAGAAAATCATATAATATTTATAAAAGTTTCACTAAAAAAAAGTTGAGTCATGATCATTTCAAATATTATCAAGCATCTCAAAATATAAACGTTCAGGTATGAAAGCCTCTGGGAAAATGCTCAGTGAAACACTTTAGACCTTTGTGAGAGAAATCAGAAAAGAAATAATGCTATGAGATAATTGGCATCACAGTGGGGATGAAAAGATATAGAAATATAGAAATAACCTTTTATGTCACTAATAATTATAAGAATTAAAAGTCAATGTTGATAAACCTTCATTTTCTTATACCATAGGAAAAAAATAATTTAAAGTATAAGGCAGGCAAGGAAAAGATGTCTGAAACTGGAGAGACCATGGATGTGAGCTTGAAAGTGAAGGTTTTATTTAATAATGTATTAGTTAAGGGACATCTGGGTGGCTCAGTTGGTTGAGCATCTGACTTCAGCCCAGGTCATGATCTCGTGGTCCGTGAGTTCGAGCCTGGCGTCGGGCTCTGTGCTGACAGCTCAGAACCTGGAGCCTGCTTCGGATTATGTGTCTCCCTCTCTCTCTGCCCTTCCCCCGCTTGTGTGTTGTCTCTTTCTGTCTCTCAAAAATGAATACATGTAAAAAACAAATTTTTAATAATGTATTGGTTGACAACTTGTTCTGATGGATAATGTTAAGGTTCGCCTTTATTCACACCTTGTAATAGGGGGTCCTCAATCAAACTCAGAGACACCACTCTTGTTCGGATAGGACCCACTGAGGACAAGAGCGACCTACACACTTTTGAGAAACACAACTACTTAGTTGAGCTTAGTTATTCCTATTGTTATCCACAAGGTTTGATTTTCAATGAACCCCTTTGGCTTAGATTGATTTCTACCTAGGGCGCTGGGTGTCTGCAAATTGAAGGAAGTATATCCTGTTGTAAAAATAGCATGAGAAAGGCAGAAATTAAAAAAAAAAAAAAAGATTTGTGACCTTACATAAAGACAAATTGGAAAGTTGCAAGGGTTGATAATGAAAAAAAGGAAAGCAGAAATAGTGTCTTGTCAGAGGGTTAAAAATTGTTGCTTTGTTTTATACTGCAATGATTGAATGATTGTAAATTTAGGAATGCTTGTGATAGCTTTATGATTAAATTAAAAGCACATTAGCTAACCTCCACATTACAACACACATGTAGCCATTCGAGGCAGACTGCTTGTTCATTATTTTCTAGTCCCTTCTCCCTTTGTCCTCAGCAACTGCACCTCAAAATCACAGCTAGTACATGACTGCCAAGGTAAAGGCTACATCCCACTGTCCCCTTTGCATCTGTGTGAGAATATAAGTAAGGTTTGGACAATGAGTTATAGATAAAGAGGCGAGTGAAACTTAGGGGAAGTATGTTAAATAAAGGGATCATGCTTTTCTCCTTCCTGTTTCTCTTTTTTGGCTCACTGGAATAAATATGGTATATAGGTGACATATGGTTATCTCTAGGGAAAAATAGTTATAAAAGAAAAGAAACCATATGGATATATGTGTGCGTGCAGGTACACACATGAACACTTGCACACACACACACACACACATTCATTGCCCTTTCACCTAAAAAGAAGCAATCCATATCGCAGAAGATAAAGACAAATAAAGCATTAAGCACAAAAAATATATAATACAATGACAATAGTGAAGCCAAATATTGCTATTAATTCATAAACTAATTATCAAATAAAAGGCTTAGAAATTACATAAAGAATTAAACGAGGTGTTTAATAAGGTGTTTAATAAGGTGTTTAATAATTTTTTTAATTAAAAAAAATTTATTTTAGAGAGAGAAAGAGAGCAAGTGGGGGAGAGATATAGAGGGAGAGAGAGAGAAAATTCCAAGTAGGCTCTGCACTGTTAGTGCAGAGCCCTAGGCAGGGCTCAATCCCACCACCCTCAGATCATGACTTGAGCCAAAATCAAGAGTCTGGCATTCAACTGACTGAGTCACTTAGGTGCCCTTATCTATTTAAGAAGATACTATAAACTATTTTATTTTCCACGCCCCATCAATGGCCAAATTCATACATTTGACTTTACCTGTTTACCCTATTCCCGAGTACTTCTTGGCTTTTTTGGTTTTGTTCTTACCATAGACTCTTTTGCAGATTTTCCTATTGATGCCTCAGATCATCCTTCATCTTTTTAGATTCTTGTTTATATTATTTTTTAACGATTTTTATATCACTGAGCTTCTGTGATGATTGTTTCTCCAAAAACATGTATGTATGTGTGTGTGTGTGTGTGTGTGTGTGTGTGTGTATATATATATATATATATATATATATATAGAGAGAGAGAGAGAGAGAGAGAGAGAGAGAGAGAGAAAGGAATTAAATCTCAAGTTAGGAATATAGCATAATCTAAATATGCACATACTAGTATTTTCTATATTTCTCAGTCTTTTATATTAAGAACCTCTGAAGTATAGTAAGCAATGGCAAATCTGTCACAAAAACAAGTCTAGGCAGGTGTAAAGGGAGGTTGGAAAAAGTTGAGAACATGAATTCAGGAAAGGAAATGAGCTCAGTTGCAATAGCGATCATTAGGGTAGGATCATAAAAAAATAAAATAAAATAAAATAAAATAAAATAAAATAAAATAAAATAAAATAAAATAAAATAAAATAAAATAAAATAAAATAAAATAAAGTAAAATAAAATAAAGAATGAAAAAGGAACCGAAGCTCTGAGAAAGAAACAGAAAATCAAGTCTGTCATATTTTTCCATGGTAGCAGAATATAGTCCCCACTCTCCATTGGGGAAATGGAGAGAACATAAGAATAAATAATAAAATATTGAATGCAAGAAATTCAAAGGAAAAAACAACAACCCTCTCAGCATAATGAAAAATTTAAACCTTCCAAGTACACATTCACAATATATAGCCACACCACACCCACACACGCAGATTGCCATATCATAAAATATCATGCACCAAACAAAGCTTTTTAAATATCCACCAAAGAGAATAGAAGATAGACTTTTGAGACAGCTTTTATTTAACATCATATTTTTTACTTTTACCTATATTTAACTTCAATATAGTAACTGTGGTAGTCTACATTTTGATCCATACTTGCTTTCTATAGCTGTTTATATAATAAATAACTTTACTCCAAATGATAAGTTTTGTCACTTATTTTTCTGAGAGATATAAGATTAAAGATCTTATTAATAAAATAATTCAATCATTATATTTAAAATTATTTGATTATCTCCTGAAATTGAGAGATATCTTTAATCAAAGTTCAAAAATTTCTCAATAATAAGTTGTACTCCTCTTTTATAAATGAAAATAGAGTTTGAATTAGTCAGATTCACTATATCAATATCATAATATTAAAATGTATTTCCTAATAAAGAGATATTTCTTCATAAGGTAAAAGCCTCAAGTAATATCATAAATAATGTGTTGCATTTCATTAACAATTAAATTGTTTGTAAAATAGAATAGAAAGGAAATCTAAATAATTTTCTCAAAATTATCACATTAAATTATACGGGTGTGAGAAATCGAACCCAGGCATATTGAAACAGTCTCTATCCATTACAATTTTATTATAGCTAAAAGGATAGAAAAGCTACATATATTGTAGTATTTTTGCGTTCCAAAATATCTGCCTGGAAGCCCCTTTTCTCCAATGTGAGGATGATTATTTTTCTGTGCTCTTTCCCATAAGACTTCCATTGTTCTCCAGAGTTCTCACAGGAAAGCACTAGGCTAGTTATCTAAATATAGAACACTATTAAATATGGTATGTCCACCTGATTCTTTTAATCTCTGCTTTTGGAGTACAGAACATAAATTAAAAACAAAAAAACAACCCGGCTCGGCCACACAGCCAATTCAGTCAGCAGCAGAAGAGCCAGGCAAGGATTCTGCACTGAAGATGTGCGATGTGGCCTCCATCATTTTCTCTGTGATGACTCAGTTGATGTGGTATTAATCACCTCCTCATTTGTGCATCAGTGCATCCAACTTCACACCAACCCCTTTTGTACAGTGATTTTAAGGACTTACGTTCCCTTCCAGGTAATTTCTGGACATGATTGAGCTTTCCTTGTATTTCAGAGAAAGAATGGGGAGGATGTTGATACAGGAAAGTAAAGAAGTGCCTTTGCCTCGTAACTTTCTCTCAGCATTCCTCCTCAGTCCACAGGGGTCAGAAACGTAGACCCTAAACAACCCTAATTACAAAGGATGCACTTTTCTGCCAGGTTAACACAAGGTTTTATTTTCCATGCCAATCCTCCTTGTTTGATATTGCTTTTTTTGAAGCTATTTCTGATATTATTAGAAGATAGTATATTTAGTAATTTGAGTTTCCATAATGGGCTAGGAATCATCATCTTGGGTTTAGCAATTAGTATGTCTGATATAAAAAAATATTTTACAGGGCATTATATGATGGCATAATTTTTAATAATGATGTTACTAATTAAATGCTAAGTGAATTTATATTGTTAAGAAAATAACGATAAAAGCCAAAAAAATAATAATGGTAAAAGCCATGCTTACAAAGTGTCATGTCTCCTTCTGGTCTTCATTTTTAGCCATTTAAATAATAAATTCAGGTCAATGTATCCCTACGTCTCATAAACCTTCCATGTGCAATAACTGGGTTTTACATTGAACATTATCACTTTAAAAATAATGAAATATTTTAGTACTTAATTATAGTTCCAAAATATGGAGGTAATTCTAACTTGTACTCTGGTGGTTAGTACTATGAACTATGAGATTTCCATTCTCTAAACACATTCTAATTTTCTTAATTTTTTCCATGATTCCATGCTATAGATAAAGTTTGGAAAGGTGGTTTTAACACAATAATTCAGGAACATGTGGCCCCTCACTCTGTCAAAATGTACTTCCTGGCTGGATTTAACTATTTTAAATATTTTGAAATAAAGAAATAAATATTTAAGAGTATAAAGTAACCTAAATAAAGAGTATAAGTTTTTAGTAGAGAACACCCTGCTTTGACACTGACGAAATAAAGCATATGGTTCACTTTCAAGTGTAATCCATAGCTTTTAAATTTTCAATTGAATGTAATGAAAAAAATAAGCCTCGGATATTTGGTTATTTCCTATATATTAAAAACAAAATAAAACAAAACTAGGCTTTGGGCAAGATTTCAAGGGTGATATGATCACAAAGATCACACACGCACACAAAAGCAGCTAGAAGAGGAGTAATTGAGAATGGTATAGTCATTAGTGATAATACAGGAATATATCATGTGGATGTTTTTTCAATGTGGAAATCAGAGATGATAAATCTACAGATTGAGAGCTGAACTCTATTTTTGTCACGTTGCTTGCTCTGTTCTGCTTTCTCTTTTGCACTGTTTATTGAAGCACTCTTCTTTATACATGGAGTCACAGAGTGCTGTTCCTTTACTTGATATACCCCTGACTTCTTGAGAGCAGCAACTTACCATCTCTTATTGATTTCTTTCGTTATCAGTTCCTTGAGCAGAGCCTGATGGACGCACTAGACTCAATGAATGTTTGTCAAATAAATGGCTCAGTGCAATAAATGTTTGTTAAATAAATGGCTCAGTGCAAAGGTAGCTTAGTAGAGTTTATGTCTTATAGCATGGCTTGTATTTCAGTACTCACTCATACATTGCTGACCATAGAATTTTTTTTTTAATTTTATTTATTTTTGAGAGACAGAGAGGCCAAGCATGAGTGGAAGAGGGGCAGAGAGAGAGGGAGACACGGAATCCGAAGCAGGCCCCAGGCTCTGAGCTGTCAGCACAGAGCCTTACAGGGGTTTCGAACTCACAGACTATAAGATCATGACCTGAACCAAAATCAGACACTCGACCAACTGACACACCCAGGCAACTCTGGCCATAGAATTTTTTTAAAAATTTACCTCAAAATGACATGGAAAGACCAGTATACTTTGGCAGAAACAGCCGGATTCTACACGTTTGGAACTGTATTTTTGGAAAATGCCATAATTGTAGCCCTATATGTTTATGAACTATAATTAGCACAAGCAACATATAAGTTATGGAAGTTGGCCATCTTAATAGGACTATAATTTCTCAAGATAGAAAAATAAATGCAATGTAAATAAGATAATTTTGCAACCATCAGTAACACTGGTTTTCACCCTCCAAATAATTATTGCTATTACAACATTAATTCATTTCATATGTCAAGAATTCTGTATAATTGTTTTGATAAGCATTTAGTAAGATTAGTATTTCAACACAATTTTTGGACGACGTTAAAGAAACATTTCTGTTCTCATTATGACTACGGCTGCTTTTATTCAGATAGGTTTATCAGGGTAAACAAAAAAGAAAATCAAACAAAATATTGCAAAAGTAACCACTAAAAACTGATTCGATGTTGCCAAATTTATATTTATGATTTCAAGTTTGTCCTTCTCTTATATGTAGCAAGAACTTATAGACATGTGTATAACAATTTGAGTTGAGAATCCTTAGAAATTTTTATAATTTTCCTGCTGATATATTTTATGGCTCTCTCACTCATACCCATTTTATCAGCAATTTATTTTCAAAAACATTTCCATCATTTGTTATTTTCATAATATTCAATTTAATTTCTATGAAAGAAATTCTCTTCTGACAACCATGTATCATTGTTTTGTGTAATACTGAAGCACATTGTGTAACTGCAGTATTAAGTAACTGGTGCTCACAACTTTGAACAATTAAACCATATTCAGAAAATTCCAATAAGCGAATACTTCCGGTGTTTCAGAGCCTACTAACCGTTAATGTTCAGCATTTTATAGGTGTATTGGAGACTTGGTTCTGCAATTTTGTGATTTATAAGAAATACTTATTTGGGAGCACCAGGTGGCTCAGTCAGTTAAGCGACTCCTGATTTTGGCTCGGTTCATGGTCTTATGGTTCGTGAGTTCAAGCCCTGCATCAGGGTCAGCACAGAGCCTGCTTGGGGTTCTCTCTCTCTGCCTCTTCCCTCCCTCCTCGCCCAAAATGAATAAATAAACATTGAAAACAGAAAGAAAGAAAAAGAAATATTTATTTGGTGATTTAGAGGAGCAGCCAAGGTGTCTTTTGTTATGTTAATGAGGCAACATTTGGAATGCACCTAAGGCTGGGGGCTGGTTGCCAGAAGAAACAATCACATGATTAGAAGGCTGGAACTTTCAGTCTCACCCCCTAACCTTTGGTGAAAATAGAGGGGATGGAAGTTGAATCCATGGCAAATAGTCAATGATTTGATCAACCATGCCTATTATAATGAAGCCTCCATAAAATTCTCCAAAAAGACTTGGGTTTGGAGAGCTTCTGGGTTGGTGGTGAGCACATGGAGATCTGGGGAGAGAGGTGTGCCTAGAGACAACACAAAAACTCTGTGACCTTTCCCCATACTTTGTTCTGTGCATCTTTTTCATCTGGCTGTTCCTGAGTTATACCCTTTCATGATACACTGGTAATCTAGTAAGTAAATGTTTTTCTGGATTCTGTGAGCCCAAGGTGAGGTTAATGGAAACCCGTGATCTATAGCCAGTAAGTTGGAAGTACAGGGAGCAACCTGGACTTTGATTTGCATCTGAAGCCCAAGGAGAATGTTTTGGGAACCTGAAAACTGAAGCTGATCTGTCAGAAGCACGGGCAACAATCTGCACTTGTGATTGGCATCCGAAGGGGCAGGGCCAGAGGCAGTCTTGTAGGACTGAATCTTTAACCTGTGGACTCTGATGCTATCTGTGGATAGACAGTGACAGAATTGAGGTGATACCTTGCTGGTGTCTGAAAATTGCTTGTTGGTGGTGAGGGAAACTCCTGCCTCTGTGCACTTTGGAAATTGGTCTCACAACACAAGAGTTACTCTTGGCAACTAGCTAGGCAGAACTCAGTGGGAGACTTCCCAGAATGTTTTCCAAATTCTTCAAAACTTATATGTATTACTTTGAGAATAAGAAACTAGCAGAAGAACTTACCTATTAATGATACATAATATTTTTTCAAAAACCACTAGAAAGAAACATACTCACAAGGGTCACAGATGTGACTGACGAATATCAAACAACCTGTGTAAAAACTATTTAAGAGGTGTATGAAACCTCATAACAGATTTCTATGTTAAAAAATATTATAGAAATAATATTCACAGAAGCATATAAACCAGATTTATTCTATCTTATAATCACTGAAAATTACTATTTTAAGTAACTCTGTGATCTTTACAAAGACAAAAATTACTCTGCATCACCAGATACACTAAAATATAAGTTAAAAAGGAAGTTAACAAGGAATATACATAAGAAATGTGTCAATAACAAAATTAAGAACTTATTATACTGAATCAATGTTTTGTGTTCCAAAGATTTTTAAGCATTTGGAAGGCTCAGGAAAATGGCAAATGTACTTTAAAATTCTGCCACATTTATTTCAAGGTTGCCCAAGCTGACCCAATATTCATTACTGGGAAATGTTCTCAGAGGCCTTTTTGAGGAATCATAAAAATTCTAACAAACGACTTAGTGCAGAAATGCAAGACAGGAGTCTCAGAGGGAAAGAGTCTAAGGTCAGTAAAAAGAATCTAACAAGGTTGTCCTACTCTGAAAAAATGAGGGCAGAATCAAATAAAACCACTTTACAGTTCTGTTCATACAGCTAATCAAAAGATTCATTTGATTTTTGTTTAACTTATTTGGATAGGATTTAAGCTATTTTTATAAAATAATTTAAAACATCTGTGTTGTTCTCTGTTAAAACTAATCTGGATGCACCTAATATTAGTTTTACTTACATTATCAAGCTTGTTGCTAGATTTTATGTTTTATGAGAAATACTCATGATGAGGAATAGATAACAAAGAAAGGTCCTCTCACTTTCCTCATAGTTGCAATTTTAGTAGGATTTAAATCTGATATTTACTACGCACTTAATTTATTTTTTTTTAATTTTTTTTTCAACGTTTATTTATTTTTGGGACAGAGAGAGACAGAGCATGAACGGGGGAGGGGCAGAGAGAGAGGGAGACACAGAATCGGAAACAGGCTCCAGGCTCCGAGCCATCAGCCCAGAGCCCGACGCGGGGCTCGAACTCCCGGACCGCGAGATCGTGACCTGGCTGAAGTCGGACGCTTAACCGACTGCACCACCCAGGCGCCCCAACTACGCACTTTATAATATTTTGTTTCAAAACATATAGAGTTTTGAAAGATTTACCATTGATTTTTAATGAATTAACAAAGAAAAGGAATATTTTAGCATCATGAAATTAACATGACTTTCAAACCAAAAAACATTAAGAAGTGGCATTGATTTCTGTGATAATCTTAAGTGCCCAGTACTTAAAAAACCACATCACATATAACATTCACACCAAACTGCCATATATGACAAAATTATGTAAATTATATGTTACATATTTTCATAAGTATACATGTGCATATGCATCCAATAAAATATCTTATTTTTGTCTAAGAGATAGAAAATGTGTTTTTATTATGTTTAAACAAATGACACAAATGCCTTATTGACAGAATCATAGACTGGACATCATTTCCAAAATTGTGACAAGGAGAGATTTGTAGCAGCCTGAGAACTATCAAAGTTTGCCAAGGAAAGGGTGATTTGTCATAACTGAATACGAATGTAACTTATATTCATTTACTGAAATCCAGTTTCTGGGGTGACTTCTGAGTTAAGCTGACTGGTAGCTAATAAAATGTCTGATCTGCTTTCACTGTTTTCATTCAAATTTTCATAAAAGCACAAAATAATAAATGTTTGAAACAGCTCCAGAAACTAAATAATTAATTGGATCAGTTTGCTACACACCATTGGAGGTTCTTGGTTTCAACGGTCAATCTGATAGCATAATTTTCTCCACGTTCACAGAATATCCATTCCAGATGGGAGCGATAGAAGAGAAACGAACAAATAAATAACAATAAAATCCTTCCATAAAATACAGAATGGTGCCCCCAATTTAATTATGTAAAATGAGCATTGTATTCTATCAAAATCAATGGTTTAAACTGCCTCAAAATGTACAAAATTAAAGAGACTGATAGGCCTTCTCTTTCCGTTGTAGCCATTTAAAGCACACTTTTGCTCATCAAATCCGGCGTTTTCCCAGTTACATAGATCCAATAATACACTTGTAGGCGGCCCATCTATTTCATTCCTAGCGGCACCAAGATCACTTAGTCTCCGTCGGAGATCCACTCAGATAAAATACTCTGATTGCCAATTTGCCTCTCCTACCCATTCTAGTAAATTTACCCATTTTGTCTGTTACTGTTATCAGCTACTTTAAGAGGCCTTTGTCATGACCCAGGATTCCAGAAAGCCCATTTCAGTGGTGTTCTCTCCCTACTGTGCCCTGCCTTTAGAAGACAGACACTGCAGAGCCTTTTAAGGCTGCTGGGGCTCCTCATAGCCGTGTTCCCAGGGCTTTAGTGTAGCAGTTATCCTCCGGCCCTCCCCACAAGTGCTTTTTACTGGCCCAAATTATCAACAAACAGTTGGCAAGAGAGTCTGGTAAATGTATTTGCAGAACACAGTTTCCTAAGATAAAACCAATGCTGAGGAAGTTCAGAGAATTAATCACAGAGCAAATAGGTAAAAGAACACCATAATCATGCATAAATCTTGTTTGTTTTAGCAGATAAAGGTAGCCAAAACTAGTCAGAAGGGGGTGAGGATTAGCCACTTCCTCCACCATCTCACAACCGGATAATAACAAAATCAGATCGCAGAGCCAAATTTGTCACGAATTCCAATATTCCTCTACTTCATCTTCTTATTAAGAGATATAAAATCATTCAGACATTTCTTCCACAGGCTCGATTATGTTTCAAGGGTTTTTTGTTTGTTTTTTTATGTACTCTAAACCCATGTTGATGGAAGGTCACTTACAGATGACAAGACACCATTTTACAGACAAATTCTATGATACTGGTAGTTGAGACCATGCAGCCTTCTGGACACAGGATCATTTAGAATTCAAATTACAGCACTATCCCTAATGATACTTACAAGGCATTTTCTAGAATGTTATCCATATGCATGCAAAAGTGAAATGTATTCTGTTTTAACTGAACCTGTTTTAATTGGTGCGCATATTGGCTATCTCTAATATGACCTCTGAGAGCTCATTTTTTAACAGCTATTAAGCTAATTACAAAACTACAACTACCACTAATTAGATCTCCCGTTTCCAAGATTCATTATACCAGGTTAAAAAAGTCTGTCATGTTAAGGACAGAAATAATTCTTGCAGTCGTGACCCTGAAGTATGGCGTTTCAGAATAATTCTAGCTAACCACCTCTTCGGTGTGAATTCCTCATTAGGTCAGATTATTGTTCCTAGAATGTAGCTTAACTAATGAGTATACACATTTCAATTACTGTCTGTGCTGAAATAGTTTAAAATAAATTAGAGGCATTGCAATGATTTTTTTTTTCTGGTTTGGTGGTGGGGGTTGGGGTTTCTTAACTTTCCAAATTGAATTCAATCCCTCACCTTTCCCTCCCCCTTTCAATAATGGAGGGGGTGATGTGGTGTAATTAAAGAACCCACACAGTGACTAGAATCTTAGCTTCACCAATTGTCCTAACTTCTTTCAGACAGAACTTCATTATCTTTTGCATAGTTGTCTGCCACTGAATCTTATTTCGTTTCTAACTTTGTGGTCTTCCCAACTTGCAGTCCATTAATTATTTATGTTTGTCAATTTTTTTTTTAAATTTCAATTCAGAGAATTAATTATAGAGCAAATAGGTAAAAAGGCAATCTCCTTTTAGAAATCTCTCAACAACTTCTTGCTGCTTCCTCATAACAACTAAATCCTAAATATTATATTCAATGCTAATAATGATCTAACCTCGATCTCTCTCTTGATTTTTATTGCTTACCATCCTCTACCCCTTTCTTCCTATATTCCATCTATTCCAAATTATTTATGTTTCCCCAACATGCTAAATTGTTTTAAATGACAAAATATTTACATGCCTGTTCTTCTTGCTTGAATTCGCTTTTTCTTCTTCATTGGGTTGATCTCAATTCATCTTTTAAATTTAAATGTTACTTTCCAAAATATTTTCTTCTGATAGCCTGGGTCACAATAGGTCGGATGCCCCATACACGAACCTCTAGAAATCACACAGTTCCTTAAAATATAAAGCTTCACCACCACATTATAATTATCTTTATCTTTTCTTTTCCAATTGTCTGTGAGCTCTCCAAGGCCATGGATCTTATCTATGACCTTTGAATCCTCAAACCTTAGAACATTGTTTTGCAAAATAGAAACATAATGATTGCAACTTAATTTGTTTCAAATAAGTTTGTAGGTCTGTGATTTGGGGTCTGTACTTCCATTTTCTTTACCATGGTTTCTTTATCTAGAAAGCTGTGGGTAGCTTTCACCACATGTCTAATTTATCATTTTCTTTATCAAGATCAATGCATCAAAAATCTATTTATTCATTTACTTTACAATGCCATGCTTGGAGGGGCCTGGGTAGTTCGGTTGGTTAAGTGTCCGACTTTGAATCAGGTCATGATGTCACAGTTCATGGGTTTGAGTCCTGCTTTGGGTTCTGTGGTGACAACTCAGAGCCTGGAGCCTGCTTCCGATTCTGTGTCTCCCTGTCTCTCTGTCCCACCCCTGCTTATGCTCTCTCTCTCTCTCTCCAATAAACATTAAAAATATTTAAAAAATGAAATGCTTTGGAATATTAATGCCCAAAAGATTATTTTGTTTGAGATAAGGAAAAAAAGACATGAATCCTTGTTGCTTTAAAAAAGCATTGAAGTTTCTGAAAGTATGGAAGCAAGATTAAAATCTCATAGAAAATAGAATTAGAAGAAAATAATTTGAAATATATATTTAAAATAACAAATAAAAGTTGTAAATGGTGTTTCTTCAAAACAACCAAGATGCGTTGTCTTTAAGGCCCGAAGTGGGGCTCCAGAATTCTACCGCTCAGAGACATTAGTACTGAGCTTTAATGCATTAAGAGATTTTCCACACAAGCTCTCAATTACGCAGGCTGTGCTTCTCTTAATGTTTTGAAAGCCACCCCACCTACACTGAATCGTCGTTTCTTCATACTGGCATTCTCTTTATTGATTTTTTTGCCTCTCTTATCATAGGGCTTTTACATCATGTTTTCACATCTGCCTGCCTTGCACACACACACACACACACACACACACACACACACACACGATGGTACAGGGATGCTTCTCTGGGGGATTTAATCATCAATTTATATACTGAGAAATCTCCTTTCTCCATACTACCTTATAGGTTTCCCAAAAGGTTTATGAAAGTAGTATCAAAATTATTACTATCTTTTCAGTTGAGGGGAAAAGCCTGACCCGTCAAATCAGATCATGGAATTTATATATACATTTTTTACACACAAACATAATACTTATGCATAGACACATGTATATATGGTAGGATTGAAACTTTCTAATATACATTATTAAATGTTATATAACATTATGTTACATATTAATTATATATGAGTAATATATTCAGCATTGTGTATTCTAAAGTCCTTCCTTACATATAACATGTGATCTCAGTTCATAAGATACTTACAAATAATTAACAAGTTGGGAAAAACACATACATAAATACTTCAGACACTGAACTTCTCTCAATTTCTCAAACAAGTCATTCTTTTTCCCATTAAGGGCCTTTGCATGTGATGCTTTCTCTACCTGGAAGTGTTTTAATATTTACTCTTCTTCTGCTTTAGGCTAAACCTTAGCTTCTCAGATAGGTCCTTCCTGAACTTTCAACCTAAATTTTGCTTCTCTCTTTTGCCTCCTCTCATAGTACTATAATCTGTCTTTATGTAGTGCATATCAATTTGTTTGTCCATGGTGGTATACCTATTGGCTAGCACAGTGCTAACTCATCAAAGATGCTATTATATTTTCTTCCTTCTTCTTTCCTTCCTTCCTTCCTTCCTTCCTTCCTCCCTCCCTCCTTTCTTCTTTCTTTCTTTCTTTCTTTCTTTCTTTCTTTCTTTCTTTCTTCATTCTTTCTTTCTTTCTCTATCCTCTTCCTTCCATCTATTGGAAGGATGAGTACATGAATCAATTAATAAGAGAGAAAAAATATAAAGAATGAAGAATGGTGGGAATTCCTAAAATACAGCCATATAATAGCTTTCAAGTTTTCTTTGAGACTGGGTCATGTACTGCCTGAAGAGCTGAGATGACCTGGGAGGCAGAATGACAAGATAAATAAAGGCAGTCAAGTACATGTACAACTCCCATGATTATAATTTCTCTGCTGTAGACAGAGGTGATTCCATTGCTGTGTAAAGCCTTCATTCTCGTCTGAGACTTCTGCCTTGGGACTTTAGCACTCTTAGGGTTGTATCTACCTACCCACCTAAAATCAGCATCCCTCAGTCACTGAGCTAGTATTAAAATGTGCAATGCTATTTAGTATGATAAAATTTACCTTCACCTACTTTGGCAAATAAAATCTGGGATCTGGCCATCACCTGGCCTGGCTGTACCTTCCACATCTAATCTAAAACACTTCACTCTGCTGACAGAGCCTTACCCCTGTTTCTCGTAATCCTGGTGCCACTCCAACTTCTCGGTAGCTTCACCAACAGTCCTTTGAGCTCCCCATTTATTTCCATTCTGTCAGCACCACCATTCCTCATCCTAACCAGCATGGATGCATGCGTGGATGCAACCCATGCAGTGGACACTTGTCTTTTGGTTTCATTTTTTCTTTCCTTTGGCTGCTAAGCCCCTTGGGCATGTTCCTATGGCCATTGTTATAAAAGCCAGATACTTTCTTTCCCAGGTTCTGGTGTAAAGAGTTTCCTAGCCTGTTCCATTCAAACACATCATGTAAAATTAAAAATTAGTGATGTAAAACGCAGTGAGAAAAGTTGGCACCACAAAGAATCCATTCTGGCAAAGGCAGCGTGAACTGCGTCCAATTTCAATGGAGCCAGTGACTGAGTTTTCTACCGATAACAACCACTATCCAGTGCTGGTTCTCGCTGTGCAGTTATTTGTGTAGATCTGTGTTGTCACAGATGTTATCTGTGGAATATCTATGCTGAAGTGTGGGCCCTGAAAAGATAGCTGCATACCTCCCCTGTAGAACTTTGAAGGGTGACCCTAGTTGCTTTTCTCTTTTAACCAGCTTTTAAGCCTTACATTCTGGTCCACCTTTAAGAATTTCCTTTTCTGATTAAACTAGCCCAAACTGATTTCAACTGAGTACACTCCCTATAGAGGCATTCATCTGCTGGAATTTAAGAATACAAGATTTGTACTCTTCGGCTCAAATGCTGGCTCTACGACTTAGTAGCCATTGGACCTCGGACAAGTCGTTTCCCCTCTTTGTGCTTTGGTTTCTTCATCTGTCAGGTGAGGATAAAAGCTGTAGCTACCTCTGGAGGATTCTGTGAGGAGTGCTTGGCACACTATAAATATTATGTGAGTATTTTCTATCGTTCCAATTAGTAATTGCATTTAGTTGATCATATAAACTTCTTTCCCACCAGCAACTTTTTTATCGTGCCTTTATTTTAATGCAGTTACTTACTTACTTGCCTGTCTTACTATTTATTGTAGCACTTATTTGAGGCATATTTCTAATAACGTCACCCAGAAAACCCAAGTGTAAATCTGCATCACAGAATCAGTTCCCATTTGACTTTAAGGGACACTTATGAAGACCAGGCTGACTTGTTGCTGTGTCACATGAACACCCGTCTGGGTCCTGATGACCAGCTTTCCCTGGTGACTGCTCAAATCCTCTTCTGTTCCCTGAAATGACTATTTCAGAGCATCATCTACATGTCCATTCTTTTATTTTGAGATAACTTAGACCAACTGATATCAGCCACTCAAATTGCTTGAATGTGTGACTTTCATGCTTTGTCTCCACTTCCTTAATTAACCCTCTCTAGTATGCCTTGCGACTTCATTGTACTGAGATCATTCTCATTAAAGTCCCCAGAACTCTCCCAGTTGCCAGGCTCCAAGGATAATTTCAGGCCTTATCACACTGTCACTTGCTACATCATGTAACAGCATTACACACAGCATCCTTATAACTCCTTAACCCTTTGATTTTCATAATCACATGCTTTCCTGGTTATTTTCATATCTCTGTGCCTCTTGTGAACACTTCTTCCATTGTTCATGCTTGCATTTTTAAAAATATTTTTAAGATTATTGATTTATTTTGAGAGAGAGAGAGGGTGAGAGCAGGGGAGGGGCAGAGGGAGAGGGAGAGAGAGAATACCAAACAGGCTCCCCGCTGTCAGCATAGAGCACAATGTGGGGCCTGAACCCACTAACTGCAAGATCATGATCTGAGCCTAAACCGAGTCGGACTCGTAACTGACTGAGCCGCTCAGGCGCCCCTCATGCTTATATGTTTGATGTCCTCATGACTGAACACAAAGCACAGACTCCTTGACTAGTCTCCCAGTTTCAGTTACCACAAACACACTGATGTTCCCAAATTGATATCTTGAGTCCATACCTTCGCGTGAACTCCATCGTATATTCTGGGCATTGTGCACATGCACCTGCTTGAAAGCTTATGCATGGTTAGTTTTAGGGAACTGGGATAAGTACAGGGCTCTGTGCTCAGCAGAGACAGAGAATTTAAAGGTGATATGTGTGACAATTGAAGCAATGCTATGAATCCTTGAGCAGCAGCAGAAAGTCAGAAGATTGAGAAATGTGAAAAAAGAATTGTCTGGTAATTGATAATCTAATCTCTTTGTAAAGAACTCTCCTACTTTAACGCCTTACTGTAAAGAAGCATGCAACTTCGATGGTCAGGACTTGTGAATGTAAGAAAAATGATAGCGAGGATAAAATGATTACACAGCAATGTCCACTGCAGCCAGAAGAACATTGTTTAATGGTATTCAACATAAAGGGTTAAATTCTATTATTTCTGCTCGGCAGAAGATCTGATTTTCGCTCAGAGCCCCTCAGGACGTTACTTCCTCTCCACGAAATGGAATATAATAGACTTCTCTGTCCCTGTAGTGTGACCCAGAATGTAAAAGGAACCAATTATATTAGCACATCAAAAGTCTGAGAGAAACAGCATTTCGTGGTACCTGAAATTAGGGATAGGCATTTTCCACAGCATTTTGGGTAGATACAGTTTCTTTAACAAATATAATTGGTACTTTTTTATTCAAAATCTGACAGCAGAATAAATGCGGTAAGGTAGCCTGAGCAATCACTGTTCTGATAGAAGAAAGTGACACCCAGGGCAAACCACACCAGAATGGGGACATTGTGTGTCACCGGAAGATGAGCAGCAGAACTTGCACAGAGATAGAAGGGGAAGAATTTTGACTAAAACAGAGATATTATGTCAGCCACTGATGATGCGCTTTACTAAATCTTAGTAAAGAAAAAAAAAATAGGGACATCTGGGGGCACCTGAGTGGCTCAGTTGGTTAAGCATACAACTTTGGCTCAGGTCATGATCTCACGGTTTGTGAGTTTGAGCCCCACGTGGGGATCTGTGCTGACAGTTAGGAGCCTGGAGACCGCTTCAGAAGAATCTGTCTCCCTCTCTCTCTGTCACTCATACTCTATCTCTCTGTCTCTCTGTCTCTCAAAAGTAAATAAACATAAAAAAAAAATAGGGATGTCTGAGTGGTTCAATTGGTTAAACATCAAACTCCTGAGTTCAGTTCAGGTCACAACCTCATGGTTGAGTTTGAGTTCATGAGTTTGAGACCCACATGGAGTTCCATGCTGGCAATGCAGAGTCTGCTTGGGATTCTGCTTTCCTCACTCCCTCTCTTTCTCTCTGCTCCCCACCTCCTCCTCTCCCACCGCCCCCCCCTCATTTGAACTCTGTCACTCAAAGTAAATAAATAAACTTAAAAAAATAGAATATGAAAATCACGTATCTAAGTTATACATTTTTCATATTGTTATGACTAACTTTCTACACAGTACATATTTCTCAATTCACAATCGGGGTCAAACATTAAAAGAGAAACTTTTATTGCTTTTGTAAAAATGAAGTTAAATGACCACTGCAGGGAATGAGATGTGGGCTAGGTAAGTCATTTCCTGAAAAATGCAGTGAAGTTTCACATACTCAGAGCAGACAAAGCCAGCCCAAGCAAGCAGGAAAATCTATTGTCTTCTGTGTTAATAAGTTGATTTTTATCTGAAAGTTCATTTCTGTGTGCTTGACAACACCTGTGAGGATATTCATTGAATGAAATGATACCCTCTCCTCAATGCTATTATTGTATTATAACTTATGTAAGTTTAAATGCTTTATGAATGTATTTTACACTAAATTTAAAATAACGATTTATAAGTACACAATTTATATGCGAGATTTGTTTACTCATTCTTTTTTTGTATTAATGTTGTACTGAATTCCTACTAATTGCATACCCGATTTTTGGTGATGTGTATATATCAATAATTAGGACAGGCATAGTGTCTGCTTTCTTGGAGTTTTTATTCCAGTTGAGTGGAGAGTAAAATAATACATGAGTCGAAATAAAAATCAATATATGTTGTAAAGCCAACAGTAGTGAGGAAAGATAATAGTAATTAGGCAAGTCTTCTCTGAGCGGACGAGAGTTGGGCCGAGACCTAATTAGGCAAGGGAGTGAGGTGTGATAACATTGAAGAGAAGAGCACTATAGGCAGCAATAATGCCCTGTGCTGGAAAACACTGAATTCAGGGGACAAGAAGGTTATGTGGGAGAAATTGTGGGAAAGACGGGTGTCATCAAGAACGGCTGCCAGATTTGACTTGAACTATTGGATAAATGAAGGTCTTAACTACAGAGACGGAGCAAAGTTGCAGAGGGCAAAGCTCTGGGTTAAATTAGTTAAAGTTCAGTCAGGGAAACAGATACCATTCTATGACTTATAAGAAAGCAGCAGATTTAATACAGGGAATTAGAAGATAACAAAACCACAGGAGGGGCCCAGGAAGCAAAGATCTAGCAGCAAAGAGCTCCAAGACATCAGGGAGTGCAGAAATGACAGCAAATTGCCATTAATGATTTCTATTTCCCAGAGCACCAAAATGAGTGATGCAGAAGGAGATATCCCAACACTCCCTCTATGAAAACCTCACTTCTACTATCTGCCAAAGCCTATATGGATCTTTATTTTTCTGCCTGAACAACATTGACTTTGGATCAATTGTCCCATATCAGGATATGTGTTGGTTACTCCAGTCAAGAAACCACATCTGGTACCATGGCCGTAATAGAGTCATCAACTGATTGTATTTACGATAATCCCTGTCATTTTTCAAGGCATATTTAAGCATAACAGATAGGTGAGTTAAACGAAAACCTACCATGAAAGACATCTTTCAGGTGTTTCATGGTGGCCTTCAATTCTGTCATTCTTCCAGGGATGTAGTACTGGTTTCAGTTTTCCACTTGATGAAAACGTAAATTAATGGTGGAGGGAAATTAGTTCCAGGAACTTCCATTTGGTCCTTCCTAATATAATAGATGTTAATTCAAGGGGCAATTTAGCTAAAGAAGTAATTCTGCGAATTTCCAAATAGGGAGAAAAACTCATGGATAAATCCACAAACATGCTGCATGCGCTCTAACATAGACTCCGTCCAAAACTCCAATTATTGCCAAACTGCCACAATCCCCTCTGATTCATGGGTCACAGTGATGTTTTAGATCTCTAAAAATTTTTATTTCAAACACAGCATTCATTAATTCTTCAAAATCTTGAATATTTTTTTTTCCCTAGACCACAGTCACCCTTTTAAATGGCCACAAGAACATGGTGGGAGAAATGGAAGATTTAGAGAGTAAGTGCTTGGCAGTGTCTCTAGTACTTGTTCTAGCAGATCCATCATCCACTTCTTTCATGGGATATGGGACAGAAAATTTTCTCAAGCCTGAAATTGAGAGAGAATTCATGATTGTCCATTACGGTGATCCAATCAAGTGAATCAGTGATTCACCAAACAAGAAACTATTTTCCGACTACATAAATTAAGGAAGAATTTAGTAGTATGCTCATCTATTTCTGTTCTACAAACCCCATGATCAATTCAGGATGGCCGGATATTGCTGCTCGCCCAGCTTCCTCACTCTGCCTCCAGCCCTGCTTCCCATTACACCTGTCACGCTTACTGTGTCATCAGGATTTGAGCACAAGCACATGGTTTCTGTCCCTCCAGCATCTTGCCTTTCATATGAATATCAGCAAACTATCTTCATGGCAACATTTCTCACTTCTCTTCCTGCTTTCTGAGTATAGTCCCAGAGGTTTTTTAAGAATGCCCCTTCGCCATGGGGTGCCTGCGAGGCTCAGTTGGTTAAGTGTCAGACTATTGATTACCGCTCAGATCTTGATCTTCCAGTTACAGGATCAAACCCCAGGCTGAGCTCTGTGCTGACAGTGAAGAGCCTGCTTGGGATTCTCTCTCTTACTCACTCCCTGCCCCTCCCCTGTGCTCTTTCTCTCAAAATAAGTAAACTTAAAAAATAATAGGTCAAAACATAAAGAAAAAAGAAGAATGTCCCTCCACCAATATTCTTACTGCTGTGGTCAAGTGAATTGTCCTTTGGTCCCTCCAAAGGGAAATAGTTGGGTGAGCAGTTCACCATCATTGATCTGTGTAAACATTCCTATCACTCTAATTCTTTGGATTCCTTGCTCTAAAAGACACCACAGGGTTTCTGGTATCTCACTTTTTTTCTAAAGAAGATCACTATGGTGTCCAGGTTTTGGTTAACCAACTAAGCAAACTATTATTGCCATTCCTAGATGGTTGAACTAACATGGAATTCTGAATGTGTGGCAAATGTTCCCATGTTGATAAACATGGCTACTTTTAATGTTATATTCTTCCTCCTTATTCTCACACCTTTCAAACCCATTCTAATTTATATTTTCTAGATTTCTGCTGATATACATTTTTAAAATTTTGCAATTCTTTTGATGTGTACGTTATCTTGCCCTACATAGGATCTCATTCACTTTATTAGTTTCTAAGTCTTTAAATAAAAATGCTAATATATGTGGGATTTATAAAGAATGGCTATCCCCTTATAAAATAACTGTATTAAGTAAGGACATTGGAAGTATTTGAGCAATGAGAGTATAACCTTAGACGGGGAAGAAGGTGGTGACTCTAACTGCAAATGAATTTGAAGTAGGTACTTAGGTTCATTGGCATTCACTCAAATCTGCCTCACTCCAATTCACAGTTCCCAAAATGAGACCTAAAGTTTCATATAAAATTACCAATAACACTGTGAATGAATTTGTGCTATTATTCAACAGTTCATAGTTGACTGATTGTTCTCCACAGAAGTATGTGGGAAGAAGGAGGGGATATTAATCATGGAGTCCCATTAGTTCTCTGAACCATGTCTTTGTCTAAGAATGTAGACCAAGCTTGTCATTTTCTCTCTGTTGCCCTTCAGTGTATTCAGAGGCAGTCAGTCCTTCCCAGATTTTTGTACTCATATTTTCATGATAATATTTTATAGCAATAACTACTGTATCATCCCGAGCAAGCCTGCTTCTGATAGAAACTTCATTCCATAAGAGGTAATTTACCTAATTAATTTGCTACTTCATACCATGGAAAAACAGTGTCTCTATTTCCACCAGTGATGAGAACATTACTGCTTTCATGTCTAACCAGAACAAGGAATCAATTAATTCTATCTTTGATGGTCTATTTCCTCACTGATTGAGAATTCAAGGTTGGACCAAAATATAAGAATTACTCTCAAATTATGAACAAGAAGACATTCAAATATATGGAATGAGAAATTATTGAATGGCTGGAGACAAAAAGATCAGGGGAAGTCACCGCTCGCTTTAGGGAATCACTAAGCACAGACATCGTGAAAAGTGCTTGCATTTATCTTAGCAGCTTCTGGCAACAAAGTGAATAATTCACAAGAGAACGCAAGGAAGGTGCTGAGCAAAACCACATTTCTTTATAACTACCATAGAAGTAATTGCTTCTCGGGGCGCCTGGGTGGCGCAGTCGGTTGAGCGTCCGACTTCAGCCAGGTCACGATCTCGCGGTCCGTGAGTTCGAGCCCCACGTCGGGCTCTGGGCTGATGGCTCAGAGCCTGGAGCCTGTTTCCGATTCTGTGTCTCCCTCTCTCTCTGCCCCTCCCCCGTTCATGCTCTGTCTCTCTCTGTCCCCAAAATAAGTAAATGTTGAAAAAAATTAAAAAAAAAAAAAAAAAGAAGTAATTGCTTCTCCTTCTATACCATCACTTAAATTCCAGACAACTGCTTCTCATTAGCAGAATCTATATTGAAACTCTGGTAAAGGATTTTCAGAAATAAACTTCCAATTTCTCTAGGTTTTGACTTCTGTATTTAGAAGGGGGAGAAAAGAAATTAGTGAAAATGAATACTGATTAAAAAAAAAAAAAAACAAAGAAAACGAAGTTTGGAATACCAAGTAAGCATGGATGAGGTGATAAACTAGAAAGCTGGACATACACTCTGGAAATCAGGAGAAAAGTCCAGGATAATAATCCACAATTTCAAGTATAGAGTGTAGATACATTTTAAAGTCACTGTTGCTCTGGAATGAGAACCCTTTGAAGTCGTGTAGATAGAGAATAGAGAAGGTTCCCTGACTATGCCTTAGGCCATTCCAATATTATACATGAGAGAAAGAGCATGGATTCGTTTATTCCACCCAGGAAACAGAGACTAATCAGGGTTTGATGAAAGAGGAAAACTAAGAAAGCATGGATCCCAAATTCAAGCAAGTAACATGTTTCAAGAAGTAAGAGGTCATTAATCATGTTAAAAAATGCAGCTAAGAGGTTGCATAAGATGAGGACTCTGAAATGACCATGAGTTTTAGAAAACTAGAGGTTCTTTTACGTAGACAAGAGCACTTTTGGTAGAATGGTGGGAGAATGAAGACCTTTTGTAAAGTTAACCTGGATTTAAAAAGTGATCACTAATCACTATACAAGACCCATATGTTAAGACCATATAATATGTGGATATCTTCCTCTTGTCATAAAAACGAACTATGGAACTAACAAAGTAACAAATCCTGTAAATCCATTATCACTGTGACCAAATGCCTTAGAAATTAAATAAGACTTTCAATAATCCAGTTGGTGAATGATAGGGTCTTGGACTGTCCTGGTAGAGAAAAGTGGGCAAATCACAATATAGGGAGGCAAGGCACCTTAGTGAGTAAATCTGTTCACAATGATAATATATAAATCCTCCCGTTGGCTCAGTGTGAGGTACAAAAAAAAAAAAAACTTTAAATTATTTGTCATGGGAGAATTAGCGCAGATTCCCATGTTATCAATCCAATACCTTCTAACTGAATAATACACCCTACAGAAAATAGTATTTAGAGTCAAAAGTAAAGGAAAATAACTTTTGAGCCCTGCTATGTATTAGATTTATGCATATTTACTCCTCCAAAATCTTCTCTGATGTTAATCCCATTTGTCAAATGATGTAACTGAGGCTCTGAGAGATGATAATTTGTCCCCAGTCTAGTCAATGCTAGACCTGGGGTTCAAACGCAAGCCTAAGCCAACTCTTTCCACTTTGACTACTCTTGGTTTTAATTTTCTTTTATTATTAGGAAAATGGTGTATACATATATTACATATGTGATTAAATATATTTATTATATTAAAATATAGAAACATTCCCCCTACAACATGCTAGGCTTTATGACAGATAAGATTAAATGAGACAGCTATGGACCAGTATTTTATAAACCACAGACCTACAGAACATTAGAGACACAACAGGATTTACAGATCATTTTTTAAACATTTTTAAAATAAGGACTTCGAATTACATATACCAATTTTTCAAAGGGGGAGATTTTAAAATCACAGTCAGATATAAAACAAACAAAAACAAGTATACTAGAATTATGATGACCTGGTGAATTTTAGGCAAATCCCACACTTACCCAGGAAAAATTTTGAAGATGTTCAACTACATATTTTCAACAGTCTCCCAGTTCTGTGGAGATTATAGAGATGAATAAAGCATCAGAAATGTAGAACAAAAAGCTTGCAAGAGTGAAGGACACTGAGAATTCCAGCTAATGATAGCAACAAAAGATTCCAGTGACATTCTGAACATAATATCATTGGTAAGCTAATAAAGTAAAATGTCTGCACTCAGTCTATTTAGAGAAAGAGCCTTATGCATTTTTTAAACAGAACTTGGGGAAGGAGTTCTGAAAAATCGATAGGCTTAGCAATCTGAAATGTCAAATTAAAACTTACTTTGTAATTAATCGTACTGTGAAATCTATTGATCTGGTAGCCAAACAAATAAAATTTACAGATAAGGTAATATCACTATCTACCTTTTAATGGATTATTTTTTATTAAAATTCCAGATGTGTTATTTCAAACTGAGAACATAAGATTATAAAATAATGATCTGATTTCTATCATCTCAGAAATTTTAAATACCATGAATTAAATGTCAGATGCTTAAATTTTGCCATGAAATCAAAAGCTGTTTTGTTTCTTGTTCTGCTAAAATCAGTATTATTTTTGTTCAGAACATATTAAGTATATCAAATAAAAGAATATTTATGTAAAAAGACTGCATAAATTTAAAATCAATATTTGATTTACTTATACAAATTTTCTATGTCACCTCTCCCTCCCACCTTATCTTAAATCTTACATCCATTTTTCTATTTACTTAGAAAATGTTTGGTCTAGAACAGAATGACAATGAAGATGGACCAGCAAGCTAATGTCACAAAACCTGTTTGTGGCTTTAAAACTTTGATATTATGTTCTATGCCTAAGTGTCAATGGTTCCTTAATAAAATAGAAAAAAAAATAGAAAGTTATGAAAAAATATCTTAGTTTTAAACCATGTCTCCAATAAAACACTTGCATAATTAGAAACACAGCTACATTTCAGTGAAGTTAAAACTAGACATAATCAGGAACAGAGCAATTAAATTATAACCGAGTATGGGGCCCATCTATACCGTAACATAGGTGGTAGCAGTACATTAGAAATATTGGTAACAAGGGGCACCTGGGTGGCTCAGTCGGTTGGGCGGCTGACTTTGGCTCAGGTCACGATCTCGTGGTTGGTGAATTCGAGCCCTGCATCCTGCTGGCTGCTGTCAGCCAGTCAGCGTCCAGCCCACTTCGGATCCTCTCTCCCCCTTTCTCTCTGCCTCTCCCCTGCTTGTGTGTGTGCTCTGTCTTAAAAATAAATAAACCTTTAAAGAAAAAAGAAATATTGACAATAGATTTCACATGAGATGGGAAAATAATGACTTCTTTATTGTTATTTTCCTGGACATTAACCAAATTTGTTAATACCAGATTCTCCAGCTTGGCCTTGTTATATTTTTCCAGTTGTCAGCATTAAATGTTAAAGGCAGTGTACTGAGACTGGGTTTAAAACAGTCATGACAAAGGATGTTTCCAAACTCCTCCAAGTAAGTATTTGCAGCAAGCCTTTAGCAGACTTCATACAAGTTTATTCACACTATTTGATTTGTCTGGTCTAAGCAGTGGAAAAAAGAAATAAAAACAATGCACTAAATGTGTTAAGAATTAGAGAGAATCAGATTGTTTAAACAATCCAGAATATTTGAAGAATCAGAGAAAAGCAAATTCTGATTCGTAACCTACTCACTGTGGCAAGGATGAACTATGAGCGTATTTACGGCCAAACTCAGAGGATTTGTTTCTTTTTATGGTCTTATTGCGTTTATTTCTGTATGTGAACTGCCATGTAGCATCAAAACCAGAAAACACATCCTGAACCTTTGGGGAGACATAGCATCCTTCACATATAAATCTTGGTGCCTCTTTTTCTTGATGGCCAGTGTATGTATTTTGGGCATCACAGTGATTTCTGTCAAACGTGCCTCTTTATTTTGATTCCTCTCAAAGTCCATAATGGACACTAACATAGTAAATGCTGTGGAGCATTATAATAGTCTCTATTTCTAGGGACACTGATCACTTGGTATGATTAGTGGTGAGGAAGTTTCAGCCAGGAAGCTATTTTGCATCTCTTAAACAACTTTTCCTCATTGGTAGCACATAAAGGAAACAACAAAAACTTAAAAAAAAATTAGAGAGCCAAAGGAATTAAAAAGAGGAAAAGTAAATGACAAATCATAACCATTATAATTTTAAACTGTTTTTTTAAAACATATTTGTGACGATCAACATAGAATGAAGCAAAATTGTATGCATTTTCACATCTTTAACAAGTAATATCAATATAACTTTCACATATATTATACATCAATATAATAAATTCCAACAATGGGAGTAGAATAGCTAACTTAGAGTAATGATACTGACAAAGAAGAGAAATTATTTCTAAACCAGATGTCTCATTTGAGAATTCATGGCTACCTCCAGACCTAATTCTTTTAACTCAACTAAATTCTTTTCAACTTTTCTCATCAGAGAAGATAAGGAAATTTGACCACTGCTTGACCACATTTCACTCAGGAAAACTAAACTGAAAACTTAATAAAGTTCAAGTAAAATCCCTAAATTTTATCTCTGCAGTTTTGTTCCCCCACTATCAAATACGAAATTAACTGAAAAAACCAAAAACCAAAAACAAAAGGTCTGTTTTCCATTGAGTAACTTTTCTTTTTCTTTCAATTTTGCTAATTGCTGGGCTTTGACATGATAGTGAAAATAAATCTGTTGCCCATCTTTACTATGACACCAAAGAGTAATTCACATTGAGTTAGTA